>NC_069112.1:21884520-22498270 GCF_025612915.1 Magallana angulata
CATGTCATTTAATGAGACACCACAATGCTTTGCTGATGCGTCGAACACAATACGTGTCTTTGTTGTGCTCTTATCTGGCCGGATGACAGGAAAATGTGGAAGAAACCATTTTCCGGACTTTTCCTCATCCTGATTAATCTTGCGTATGTATCCTTTCTCCAGATACTGTTCAATAGTCTTTGAGTAAGAATCTTTTACTTCCGGGTTCTTCATCAATCGCTTTTCAGTGTTCTCTAAACGTTGTAGTGCCATGTCGTAATTACATGGTAAATCAGGCTTTTCTTCCTTCCAAGGAATAGCTACTTCATAATGATCATCAACAAACTTCAATGAATCTTTCACTTTTTCATACACACTTCTCTCCTCTAGACTAAATGACTGTTTCTTCTGTGGCTCACTGAAATTTTCCATCTCCCAGAATTTACACAAAATCTTGTCCGATTCATTATCACTTTTCTGATTCTGGATAAAGTAAGTTCTGTTGAAATGAGTTTGAACACATATCTCATTGCTACCAGGAATTTTCCCGACACAAGTCCATCCTAATGGAGTAAGTCTGGCCACTGGTTCATCTGGTCGACCTCTGATCTCTTGATAAGCATAATGAAGTTCACTCTGGTCCATTCCAATCAGAATATCCACCATAGAATGTTTACCCACTCCTGGGAATTCAAGTCCTCTCAAATGGTCCCATTTGTGTTGATATTTTCTCCAGTTGATTACACACATATCACCGGTAACTTTGTCAGCTGTTAGGGCTTCCACTTTAGTCTTTGTCCTCCCATCATCACTCTCTATTTGGAATTCTACTGGCATAGTTTCAAATGACTCAGTTTTGTCATTAAGAACTCCTACGGTAATTCTCTGTAGTTTGCCATGTAAACCCAATTCTGCTGCAACATCTGCATTAATGTAGGTCCGTGTACTGGCATCATCCAGCAGTGCGTTTACTCTCATTGTCTTTGATCCATTTCTTACTATTACTGGAATGGTTCGTAGGGCGATAAATTGTGGCTCCCCTCCATGACATGTCAAAGTTCTGTCTTGATTCACTGATATCTGGGTATCAACATTACTGTTTTCAGCAGTTCTTACAGAAGAAGTTGGTCTCTGTGGATTTCTATAGGGTCGAAATTCTGGAGCATTCTGGTTCAACACTGATGCAGATAGATCACGTTGATATCCATCTGTGTTTTGGTTCACAGCTCGATTTTCAATGTGCAATAGTCTGTGATGTGTCTCGGTACAATGGTCAATGCCGCAAGGTCTGCTCCTTCTACATGTCTTTCCCAAGTGTCCTGACCCCAAGCAACGAAAACACAGCTTCGACTGACAGACAAAGTTCCATTTCTGGGACACTTCAAGTTTCTTGAACTGCTCACATGACCATATCCCATGTTGTCCTTGACACATCTGACATAGTTTGTTGAAGGTCTTAGTGTTTGTGAAAAATGATCTTTGATGAACATTAACATGATTTCGGTCACGGCTGCACTTTTTACTATCAAAGTTATTGTTTGAATCAACCTGTAGACCATACACAGTCTCGTTTGCCACTGTTCGGAATTCGGATTCCTGCAAGATCCATTCCCTCAAAGATTCCACTGACTCAGTCTTTTTCTTCTCATACACCCATCGGTGGTATGTAGACAGCAGGGACTCTGGGATTTTCTTTTGAAGTTTGACGTACAGTGATCCATTCTTGAGTTCATCCGTTCTACCTGCATCCTTTAGGTTAATGACTGCTATGTCCAGAATGTCTGCGAATTTTTCCAAATCCTTTGAATTTCCTGCACGTATAGGTCTAAAGGAATCCAACTGTTCAAGATGTCGCATGACTTGCCGTCGTTGTCCTCCGAACTTCCGCTCAAGACGATCTTTGGCTGCTTCATAGGCGATAGCGGAATGTCCAAGGTTTTCTACAGCTTTCAAGGCTTCACCGGAAAGATACTGTCTTAACTGTAAAAGTTTGTATTCTGGAGTCGCTGGAGCTTTATCAATACATGCTGAGAAGGCAGCTTTCCAACTCTCGTATGTCCTTTTGTCACCATAAAAGACAGGAATCGATACACGCTTCATCTGTTTCCACAAATCACTTCCAACGGTAGGGCCATTCACAGAATCATTGGTCACTTTAACCTGTTTCTCAGATGATGAGGGAATGTGTGAGTCTTGATTAACATCAGTATTTTCACAGTCCTCTCTTTCACAATTGTCTACATCTTCAAAACCATCATTCATTCCACTAAAATTCCTTTGTGCTTCATTTTCAACTTGTTCCAGTTCTCTGTATCCAGCGTTGATAGATTCATTCAACTGTTCATGTTTTGTCTTAAATTCTTCCTCCAATTCTCTTTTCGTTTCTTCAAATTTGCGCACCTCCTCACGAATAGAGTCTGCTTTTTTCTTGGCCCGAATTTCCTCTTCATTCACAAAGTATTCACTTCCATGTAATGAATCTGTCGCAACACTCGGCGGATCACTCCTTCGTGCATCTAGATAATCCTGAACTCTGTCTTGACAATTTTCAAAATTATCTTCAATCATTTCAATTTCTTGTTCTGTCTTTGATAGTTTTGTAATGTCGTTTGCCTTCTTGTACTCCGCGGAAAGCGACAACAAGCAATTAATGAGCGGTTCTTGTAAATCAATCAGGCGTTCTCGAGCCTTACATAATTCCCCACGACTAGGTAAATCAGAATCTAATAAGTTCAACAAGTGATGCTTAGCTCTCGTGAATTGTGACTTAGCTTTCGTTTTCTCACGTTTCAGAACGTCGATATCTATCTCTGGATCCGCCGTACTCTCCTGATTTCCCATCATCTGCATTCCTGACGCTTCTGCTTTTTCCTCCTCGTCTCCCATATTAAACCACGCTCTGCTACCACTTTGTTCCGGATATGAACAATAAACTTTCAATCAGTTTTCACTTTTAATCGAACATGTGTCAAAACGAATACACAACGTTTTTCTAACTAAGAAATAATTGGCATTCCGAACCCGATGTATTTATCTTCGGAACACATCTAATTAAAAAAAATCTAATTAAAATAATTGAATCTTGGCAATTTTGAATTTATTGCATGTCATTGATGTTTGTGTATTATTTCGATATTTTACGTCATATTGTGTTGACATGTGCATTTGTTGTAACTTCACTCTAGCGCATTTAGGTGCATACATTTGATAATTTTATATCAAACGATTTACAGTGGCAAAGTGTGATGTAGTGTCTGTCCACACAGGTAGGGGTTATAAAACGAAAAGTTTGCTTCCACAGAGTTGGGGTTATAAAAGTCAAAAGTGTATATTGTAGCTGATAAATAAAAGACTCGGAAACGGAAGTATGGTGTAACACGAGCCGGATGTAAAGAAACAAAACACTATATATGGTCATTAAGCTCGTCTATACATGTACGTACTTTTTTTTTCATATGTTAACTGTTAAATGAAACCATTCATTGTATTATTTTTCGCAAAATCAATTCACTCAATGCATCATACCTTTCAATATTTGAAACCCTTATTTTTTTAAGTTGCCTTATGAAGTTATATATCAATTTGGCAATCTTTTTATAACACTCCTGTTAATATAAAGTATTTTTATTTATTTATTTTTCGAAATCAATAGACGAAAAATATACCTTCCCTCTTTATCAATAATACAAGACTGTTTTTGTTCTTGAAGTTTTTTTCCCGCAGTTATAATTTTTCAGTTCAGCTCTTGCCACCATTGCTCCACTTGCTTACAAAATAAAACGCCATCAACTTTATATAATTTGTGAATATGAAAATTATTTACAAATTGTAATTGTCCAACCTGTGAGGGCCACAATACCGATAGACCCAGCCGCTACCAGACTCCGAGAGGTCAGGTCGGACTGTGCTGGGTAAAGGGGCGCAACTTGTCCATAGCAACCACCTAAAAACAATACTGCACCGAAACAGCGGGCTGGAAGGACGGAACATTACAAATAAATCTTTCTTTAGAAAGTGCAGGTATTTTAAATCTTTTTAGTGATTTTTCCAACTCTTAAATATCATAAAAGTTTAAGTTAAATGCAGACTTATCATACTTGCCAGTGCATTTTGCAGTATGGATAAACCTAGTTCCCATAACGTTATCACATTATGCATTAGCCATTCGACTTTTGGAATATGATTAAACATATTCTGTTCCTGTTTAATAAGGTTTTGAAATTTTGGTTTAACGTTGCAAAAATTACGTTTTATACAAGAAAAAACCCTGCGTCCTAGAACTCGTCGTACAATGTGCACAATATTTAAATTATCTTTGAAATATGAATAGTGATGTCTTGAAGATGCGCAATAAAGTTTCGGAGATTTAATTTTCCTAAGGGGGTCAAATAGTGGGTAAAAATGACGTATATATCTCCATAATTTAAAATGTTTCCCAAAACTCCTAACTTAATTTTCTTTACAGCCAAATCATTAATTTTTGACGTCGTCGTGCCAATAAATACCGTCAGTTGACAAATTATCATAACGCGTTAATGCGCGTTATTCAAATTGTCTGCTCACCTCACGGTAATCATTATGGCATTGAATAATGATTTTTTGAAGTATACAGTCTCATAACTTCAGCAGTGTGTGCATATACAAACTGAGTAACGCGCGTTAAACTAGCGCGTTATGAAAATTTGTATGCACACATCGCTGCAGTTATGAGACTGTATACTTCAAAAAATCATGATTTAATGCTTATAGCGAGCGCAGCTCGCCGGCGCGCAGCGCCGGCTAGCGAAGCGAGCTGTAAGAACCAGTGTGCGCGGGAAAAAGAACGAGCTAAACCTACAGTTCATCAAACAAATTTTTTGTCTACGTCCCATAATGCTCTCTAATGTTTACACCCGTGGTGCTATGCCAAAAATGGCCGACTTTTAACTCGTAATTTACGGTGACTTAAAGTTTGAAGACACGTTTTGAGTACCGCATATGCTTTGGCGAGACTCAAAAGATTTGTTACATGCTTCCATACCTTCGTATTGAGTCGAGAAACGTAAATAAAGACGAACAAAGTCATGGATGACGTCACAGTGCACTAGCGCTATATTTCCCGCGAAAACTTTAGAGGTGGATCAAACATCTGTAATGAGTGTACTGGCTATTTCAGTATAGTCTGCGATACCTGCCTCATTGACATATGATTTGTTTTTAATCTTTTTTTAATATAGAGATTTTATATATATATATAAACTAGCAAGGGCCATACTTTACTGTCATGTCGATCCATTTTTAAAGTAATTGTGCATGCATGTACCGTGCAGTAGGCAGGTAAGTATATGAGTAGGGAGGAAATAAACAATAGGACATTTTGAACTAAATAAAAAGGAATAAAATGAAAAAAATAAACAGGTAAAAAAATTATGTAGATATTGCATATAGTCATACCATTAAATAAAAGTGGGAAAACAGGTACCGGGCTCTCTCTCTCTCTCTCTCTCTCTCTCTCTCTCTCTCTCTCTCTCTCTCTCTCTCTGGGTAGGGGGTTGCGCTGTATATATCATAACCATTAAAATTAGTACATTTGGCATACTTATTGTAGAGCAATACTCTCTCAAAAATTCTTTGACGTTCGTTGATACCTAAATAAAACTATAAGTTGAGGTACAGTATGTGTAATTCTTGCTACGCTCGCCAGAACGGTAGCACCGTAAAACATATTATTTACTTTTTTTTAAATTCTTGACTTGTCTGCAAATGTGATTTATAATTCCTATCTTATCCTAAGGGTATGGAAGAGCCACAGTAACAGTCACAAGCGTGAACTTTGATTTTCGCTTGTGACGTTGCAGTTTACAGCGTTTAACGTTTGTGATGTCATAATAAAACACGTCATTTTAACCGTTGAGTACCCAGTGATTAGATGTTGCACTTAGAGGCATTTAAAGATCACAGAATTTAATGGAAAAACACAGAAGAATGTACATATTGACACGACGACATCAAAAATATATCATTCAATGCTATAGCAACCTTCAAGCGATAAGCGCGTGCAGTTATCTTTGTGATGTCATGAAAAATTTCACAAAGAATTGAACGTTTTCGGTTCATTTTGCAAATGTAAATAAAGTATAGTGAGGTCTATAGTTTTTCTATTTTTAGTTTAGTAAGGTCTACATGTATAACAAAATTTATAGCACGGTCATGTGACAGTAATAGATCAATCATATGCTTGGGGAAAATACGGTATTATGATAAAAAGTAGAAAGGCAATTTACTTTTCTGATAATGCTACGCTGAATAGATATGTTAGAAATTTTAATTAACGGAACGTTTTAACTACTAAAAGTTTACACGCCGTTAATATTCTTTCAGTTATTACACAGTTTCACAAACAGGCTTTTATTTGAACCTCGGGTGATATATTTCAATTTCTCTCTAAAGACAACAACAGGAGTACATGTTTATAAATATTCAAATACATAAAAAATGAAGTTTTCTTGAGGGATTGCTTGCATGTTTTCAATGTGATATTTCAGAAACAGATTTTTTTTGGAATTTATTTGAACGTCAGATGATTGTAATTTATCTCTAGAGACAGGTACATTGTGGATGAATTATTATAAGAAATGAAGATTTTGGTTATTTGATGGATATGAGAAATACGCACTTTTATAGAGTGCATATGTTAATAAACACTCAAATAATGATTGGGCCAACATTGGCTGTGGGTTGTAAGGTTGGCGTTGGCTGAACAACGTTGGACCACCATTGGGCGAATGCACACTTGACACATCTTACTTGATATTTTCCTGAGAGACTGCTTGCTTATGCCAAATGTCATACTGAAAATTTAAACTAATACAAGTATGCTTCAATCTGTGTGATAAAGAAGCGGATAACAAACTCAATATATTTATGTTGCGCAAAACAATATTTCAGTTATATACTTTTTTATGATTTTGTATATTTCACGTTATATTGTATATTTTCAAGTTATACGGATCAGAAAGACCAGCGGAATTTTTTTTTGTTGATATAAAAATCCTTTATATAGACCGTTTCTATTTGGTAATTCTCTCATAACTAGTCAATAGATTTTAAATACAACGTAGATGGTGATTTACAAACAAAGACTGCTTGCCGGTGCAGTGTTGTTGTTCGGCGGTTGCTATGGACAAGTTGCGCCCCTTTACTTAGCACAGTCCAACCTGACCTCTGGGAGTCTGGTAGCGGCTGGGTCTATCGGTATTGTAGACCTTGCAGGTTAGACATATTATCATTTATTGAAATGTATTTTGCTTTTCATTGATTTAACTCACCTTAAGGGACTTGGACACGATTTGAGATCAAAAAATTTTTTTTAATTTTTTATGTATAAAATGGTTAACTGGTATATTTTAAATGATTGACCAAAATATTGAATGTTAAAGTCAAGTTACAAGCGATATACAGAGGTAAGAACTGATTGTTATGTAAACAAAGCTCGAGTCTTATAGCTGTTTACAAAAAATGTAATGTAGAGAATTACCATTTCTTAGACAAAACTAGAGCAGAGCTCGTGGCAAAGCCACGAGTAGGTCTTCCGTTGTTGCTGCGAGTTGAAAATATATGTGATATGGTGTCAAACGATTATAATTATTAACTTTCAGTTCTGCTTTTGTTATAAAAACGTGTTGTGATTGAAAGCCTGCATATAAAACGTGTTTTGAAAAAGAAAACTAGAGGTACTGTGAGCAAGCTCACAATTGATACCCCCCGCTAAGAAAAAAATCATTACGCGTGTATTTTTGCTATTATAGAAAATATTGGATGAATCTATTTCACTGTCCATTTTTTATAAATAACAACTGCTTTATTTTTGGAAACTGTTAATTTTTAGCTTCTAATATTTCCATTAATAAGACATGACACAGACAGAATTTAGCTTTTTTGAAACAATGACCTTGAACTTTCTTAATTGACCTTGGGTCAAGGTCATGACACACCCTTTAATCATAAGCAATCTTTGTGTGAAGTAAGAACTTCCAATGTTTCCCCATAAGAAAGATATGGACCAGACACGAATTTTGCATTTTTTCTGCCAGTGACCTTGACCTTGCCCGAATGACCTTGGGTCAAGGCCATGACACACCCTAAGGTCATAAGCAATCTTTGTGTGCAGTAAGAACTTCCAATGTTTCCCTATAAGAAAGATATGGACCGGACACGAATTTTGCACTTTTTCTGCCCTTGACCTTGCCCGAATGACCTTGGGTCAAGGTCATGACACACCCTTAGGTCAAAAGCAATCTTTGTGTGAAGTAAGAACTTCCAATGTTTCCCCATAAGAAAGATATGGACCGGACACGAATTTTGCATTTTTTTTCCAGTGACCTTGACCTTGCCCGAATGTCCTTGGGTCAAGGTCATGACACACCCTTAGGTCATGAGCAATCTTTGTGTGAAGTAAGAACTTCCAATGTATCTCCATAAGAAAGATATAGACCGGACACAATTGCACAGACAAGACGGACAGACAGACAGACAGACAGACGCACGGACAAGGTGATTCCTATATACCCCCCCCCCCAAACTTTGTTTGGGGGGGGGGGTATAATAAGAAAATGTTTTAGGAAAACAATTTGTCGCACACAGTTTATGTAATCGTAACAAACATTATTTTAAAAAAATGAGATATTTAATGGCGAGTTAAATTTTCAGAGGGTAGCAAGCATTGTAATAAACAGTATGTACTCATGTGTCATGTCAGGAATTTTGGTGTTTGTTTTTTTTAAACCGAACCCGTTTATAAAACACGTAACCTTTTCTCTAAGATAACTTCTTTATTTAAATATTTGTAAATTTTTGAAGACAATGTGCAATTTAGAATTGTTGCGTGCTGACAAAATTTACAGACCCTGAAACGTACTACTACAACAAAAAAAGCGTGCGACTTACGTGCGAAAAACGTTTCGTATTAACCGTTTAGCGTTTCGTGTGAATCGTGAAGCGTTTCGTGTAAACCGTTTAGCGTTTCGGACAAAGCGTGCAGAATTTCGGACAATGCGTTTAAATCGTTTCGAGCAAAGCGTGCGTGAACCATGTGAAACGTTTATCAGATTTTTATTCCGATTTCATTCGGAACTCTCTGACAATTTGTTTCAAAATGGAGCCCGTGTTTTACATTACATGTACTTGAAACTGTTTGTGATTGGCAAAACTCTCTTGTAGGTATTTTCATGAAGAAAAAAAATCTAGAAGAAATGATATACTTATCTTTTTACAAAACTGAATTTATCTTTAACAAACAAAAGAAAGGTATATGTATTAAAAGACGACTAGTTACAGCGTACATGTATATATAACGTTTTTATACGATGTTTCAGTACTGGTACAGTTTTACCGGTAACGAATATTTGCCAGTATCGAATAATTTTTAGAAAAATTATTGGTGGAAGACAAAGTTGAGGTTTAAAAAAATTCTAGCTAGGTGATTATAAAACAGAAATAAATATTATATCAGTGCGTGAAGTTGTTTGCCATTTGCTCGATTATTTACCGAAATGTTTACAAATTAAAAATGTGCCCCAGATGTGAGCTGCCGGATGTTCAAAACAGAAAAAACGAAAGCCTAACTATGAAAATAAGTTTGTTATTGATCCCTATTTAGTGAATAATTAGTAAATATAATTCATTTAAAAAGATAATACATCATATCAAATGATAATGGAGCCTTGAATGAAATTACGACTTCAAATAGAACCACGTGTAGTTTTCCTAGTTACGGTTCATTGCGACAGAAGTATTATTTGGCTGCAAAAATTGATAGATATACGGGAAAAACAAAGGAAAATGGCAACTACTTATCATCAATTACTACTATAAAGTGTTTTTATGAAAATTCAATATTATAAAGTAACGGAAATGAAAAATGTTCAAGTCCAGTTTCAATTTGACCGGAAAACGGTATGATAAAAATAACGATCATATAATTTGTTCAAATGACATATTCCCACAATTGTTTTTCCTTGTTCATTTATAAGTCCATTAACATGTACCTCTGGTATATTTTTGAAATTAATTTGCCTCAAAATATTCGGTCAGAAGAGATAAAGGGCGCTTAATTCGATACTGAGAAACGAATTCAAAACTAGGAAACTGGAGGGGGTGTTGAAATTATTGTCTCCGTAATTCATCCTTTATATTTTCGGAAGTTTGATACAGTTTAGAAGGACAAAGAAACGCGATTTAAACAAAAAATAAAAACATTTGGAATATCGATAATAATAGTTGCATACACGAGACACCGCATACTGATTCGTTACCGGTAAAATGACTGTACAATATTAAAATTCGCTATGCATAAAAAATTAGCAGTTAGCAAAACATGATTTCTGTTGGAACAAGCCTTAATCAACTTTAACTTACACGAGCATGTTTTGATAAGCATGTATCTTTTTTAATTTATTTACATCGATAACTCTTATTGAGACCACTCGCGGCACACATAACCTCGGTGAGACCTGCACCTGGCTGAACCTGTCAATCAAACTCTGTGTATTTGTTTTCATTGGATGGTCAAGTGTCTCTTTTTTTGTCAATAGCCAATGGAAAAATTAATGACTTCAAGGTAATTGGAATCAATATTTGATGAAGCACACAATTTAAATGATAGAAAATTGATTAATTATTTGAACAAAATTAAATGTAAACATAGAAAGAAAACATACTGATCATTTCTATGAATTGCGGTAAGTAAGTTCTTTGGAATCCCGATTATAGATATTTTTACAAGTAATTATTTTAATTACTTAAACCACTGTTAACGGAAAACAAGACGTAATTAACGCACAGGGATTTGCCTACAATGTACACAGTCATGCAATTAATTATTATGGGAATCTTTACGAATGGAACTTAATTCAAATAGATCATGATAATCTATATACACTGTACGCCGTTATACATGTAAGGAGCGCCGGTAATATATACGAAGATTGAGTCAAAAATTTAAATCATTTTTATTTCTTGTTCTTTCAATACAATGTTAAATTACTTTGAAAAAAATCCGAAATAGTAATTACAACTTTCTTTTTTGTTTAATCATTTGAATTTTTTCTGAGGTACATGGATATGTACAGAACATATTTATTTACGCGAATGATACGACATAGGGAAAAAAATTATCGGATGTTTGTATAACATTGTTTTCTAACGAATGTGACTAATTTAATTTTAAATATTTTTCAACATTATCAATGTAAATAATATTAGATTAATTTCCTGTTTGTATTTTTACATCGTATTCTCTGAAACCAATAAAAATACTAATGTTAAAAGAAAAATCAAATCCCGCCGAATACTGAAAAACCGATTTCAGTTTGTAATCATACGGATTTTTATTTTTGGTATTGACTATTGAGTTACGGTAACATTTTTTCTGGATGATTTTTTATTTATATTTTATGTAGTAAAAGCACCATTCCAACTGTTACTCAATTACATAACAATTGATGACCCGGGGCTATATATGTTCTGAGCTGTGTGCGCTGAAGCGACACTAGATTCTCGGTCGCACGTGGCGATTGATTTAACACAGACTGACCGAATAAACAAACGGTTGGGAAAGTGAAACAAGAAGAAGCCACCAAAAATGATTTTCGACAGATCTTGATATCGTTTCGCCAAAAAAAAAAAAAAAAAATACAGCGCGAGCTCCTGTCAGCGGGGCGGGGGGGGGGGGGGGGGCAGCAATGAGTTCGCTTCCATAATGAAACGAACATTTAGAAAAACTACAGAAGTGATTAATATGTGACCGATAGAATCTAATCTAAAGTTGTTTAAAACTCATGTGAATATTCTTTTAAATAATCATCGAATGCCTCAACTCAGGACATTCTTTTATCGTGCTAGCACCTACCGCAAACACGTAACATGGAACTTTGATTATAATTTGATTTGATTTTAAACTACCTTGTACGCTATCGTATACACCAATGCTTAATCAACTGTACAAGTAAAATAAATTTATCTTTTCATCTTAAACCAAAATAATAGTTGAAAACATAATGAAATTTAGTTGGTTCCGTGCAAAATGCCAAAATATGAAACATGAACGCGTGATAAGGTACAAGATCACGAACCGACCGCGGATCACTTGTCCAATCGTGCCGGATCTCCTCAGCCATGGGCGATGGATGATCATCATTTAAATGTTTAATATTTAGGGGGGGGGGGGGGTTGTTGTTGTTGATTTAAAACATTATTTGTACAGTTTATAAAATATTTTATATAAACAAACCAACCATTAATTTATGTCTGACGATGTTTCCGATTTGGAGTAATATCGTTCATTAATATTCATTTACACTCAAATTTAATTAAATAAATACAAAATGGACAAACTTTTATACCATAAAATTAAAACAGTTCTTGTATTTACGACTTTATTAACTCAAACACGTTCATATGCATGGAAGTGTGCGTCTCGGTGTGCGAATCTTGTGTATAAATAACCGCTATGTAGTGCAGCCGTGGCTGAGATCCTCGGCCGTGGGCGAACGATAGATTACGTAAAGGTACAACGCACAGACCCACACAGCTCAGAACCCAGTAAGCCTTGAAAATTGCAGTATAATGACCTTACTCTATCAAATAGAAGTTATTTATTTTAAACTTAAAACCCACAATTTATCTATATCTATTATTGCTTTAGATTGAGAATGACATTGCTGTTATTAATTAACTGAACGATTTCTTAATTGACACCCATTCGTTTAATCCATAAAAAAACATGTGTAATCAAAACGAAAAAAATTCTTGGGTTTGCGGATAAATAAACTCATATATGAGAGACGCAACTCTCGTGTATTAGATAACCCCTGACCGCTAGGTAGTCCAGCCGCGACCATGGTGACCGATTTTCTCGGCCGCGGGCGAGGGAGAGCTTACGTAATGGTACACACCAGCTCTGATTCAAGGTAGATTTTAAATGTATGGATTAATAACTAAAATGTAATGCATAGATTTTTTTTAATTCCATATTTTGTGGATTACTAGAAAAGAAAACAATGATTTGTTTTCCAAATCCCGTTTTTAAGGGTTGAGCATTCTAAGAACTTAACCAGTTAACAACAATGACTTAAACTCCTAAAAAAAGCACGTATTCTAAAAACAAAAAATTCTTATGAATTAATGCCGTTTGAATAAACCAGCATACTTTCTGCGGTGACTTTATGCGTGTTGTACGCGCAAAGACTTTCGTTAACTTGTCAAATGAAAACAGGTACATGTTAACATGTAAAGCTTTTTACACTCATACTACACAAATCACATACAAAATAACATTGTAACGACCTTTATGAGATCCCAACAAACAACTTTTCCAGCGACAGCCATATCAAAATCCTAACCGTTTTTGAGTTATTAAGCAAAATTTTTTAGGGGCCATTGGCCCTTAATTTAAGGGGCCAGTACTTTTTTATTGGTGTCAAATGAAAGCCCTCTATATTTTGCACAACTTTTATTCTACATGTCTTAACAAAATATTTTTCGTTTAAAAGATATAAAGGAAAATATGTCTCAATTTTCGCACTTTTTTTAATCCTGTTTTTTGATCCCCTACCTTTTCCTAAATAAAAAACGTAATCTAAAAACAAAAACAGATGTGCACAACTACAATGTCTCTGTTATTCAAATTCGTTGGATTCCCATTCCCTGCTATCATAGTCTCGGAGCCTTTGTCTGGAAACAAAAGGCCCTAAAATTTTTTAAAAGGGGAATAACTCTTTAACGGAAAGGGAATTCTAAATTTTATGAATTGCTTCAGATAGTGTTTTGTAAAGTACATTAGCCCTGAAAATTTGAGCAAAAACCGTTCAGAAATAAGCAAGATATGAAGCCTCAAAGTTCGCGTCTAGGAAGAAAAAAAAAAGAAGAAAAACTAGAGCAAAGCTCGGTGCAAAGCAACGAGTGGGTTTTCCGCTAATGTCGAAAGCAACGCTAGAAGTACGTCTAAGAAGCAGAGTTCTTAATCTAGTAACAAAGAAACCTAAGTACAAAAAGATAAAAAAAAAATCGAATGATTCTTGGTACAACTTAACATGATCCGAATGTTTTTAAGTACGACTTAACCAAAAACCCTTAACCATTTCAAGAACGACTTAACAAAAAAAACCAATGTGTTTAAGTACGACTTAACAAATTTGACTTCATTTTAGGTAAAAGTTTACTTTACCTTGAACTAACATCTTTTTTCTCAAGCCAGAATGCAAATTTAAATTTATGTAAAAAATCAATTTTGTTTAAAACATAATTCTGAGCAACTTTTCCTCTTCACTGCTTTTCAAAAGGTTGACCTTTCGTACTGGGTGCTCGTTGCGTCATTAATTGTCAGAAACTTATCGATGTAAAGTTTACTTTACTGTACTTCTGTGAATATTTTCTATGTAAAATTACTATGAACCAGACAACATTGAAATGGTGAACATTTCAAAGGGCCCCGCTTATGTTATTTCAGAGAATTCTGCTTTGACCTTGACCTATAACTTGAAATTTTTCCAGCTGGCATAGAACTTTTAATTCAATTTCATTCCCCCTAACATACATGCATTTTTGTTCAATCTGACCAAGATTAAGCATATTTGGAAAATAATCTACTATTTAAAACTAATTTTAAAAAAGATCTGCTATGACCTTCACATTGACAGACTTGGTTCAAGGTCACTGCACGCCATTAACCAATAAACTCTGTAAAGGTAAAATATTAGCCAAATAGGGGCTAAAAGGAGAGTATATCTATGCTCTTAAAATATGGTTTTTTGTGTAATCTGATATGACCTTGACTCTTCATCTACAAATATCATTCGAGGTCATTGCATATATTTTGAACAAAGGCATCATGTGGGTGAAGTATGAGGCTGAATGGAGCAAAGGGAGAGAAGATATACTCCGGACAAGGATTTTTAAAAATATAATTCTGGTATGTTCTTCACAGTTTCTTTTCACTGAAAATAGGTTCAAGGTCACTACACACCCTTTCACCCTTTACTCAAAAGCTCTGCTTATGTGAAGTCTGAGCCAAATAGGGGTTAGTAGAAATTATATATGCTCTCAAAAAAGGATTTTTGCATGATCCGATATGATCTTCACCCGTTACCTAGAAATTTCATGCAAGGTCACTGCACATCGTTTAACCATAGAGACACTCTGTGAGTATTAGCCAGATTGGACCAAAGGGAAAAAATATATGCCCCAGACAAGGATTTTATATAAATAATTCTGCTATGACCTTAACCTTATACCTAAAAACATGGTTCAAGGTCACTGAACATCCTTCAACCAAAGGAACCCTGTGGATGAGGTATGAGCCAGATTGGGCCAAGGGGAGAGAAGCTATGCTCCTGTCAAGCCATCTCGGATGGACAGACGGACAAATTGATCACTAGAAGGCGCCCGCATGAACATGCCTTTTTATCTAATTTAAAATAGTATCCATGCTATCTGCCCATGGTGAATAGTCATCAAAACCATTCATCAGCAGAATTTGATTTCCCTCCTTTTTAAGGTGGTATGGGACATCTGTCGATATTAATGTGGATTAAAGTACTATATAATTGAAAACTTTTCACCGGTTTAGAGTTTTCAAATTTTACAATATTTAACCAAAAAATAGCTTTTAAAAATATTTGAAAAGGTAAAAATTGTAAAAACCCCAGCGGGATTCGAACTCATGACTTACAGGTTCCTAGTAAACCCTCTAACCCACTGTGCTAAGGAGTTAGGTGACCATTTTTGAAAAGAAACTACATGTACTTATATAATTACACTTTATTTTATTGTTTATTTCGATAAACAATACGTCACAACATGGAAGTGTCCCATATCACCTTAAACTCGGAACACCTCTGACCTAATAAGATCGCCGCATTAAATACAAAGTTTGATTTTAATCTAATTTGTTTATCATCAAGAAATTCTGCATCACTGACAAATAAAGTTTTCTTCTGTATAATGAAATACCAATTAACTGACTATTCGGACAATAGCAAGTTTATTGTCCCATTCCACAGCAACTATTTCCCTTGGCTTTGCCTCATTAAATAGTTGCTGTCTTGGGGGACAATAAACTTGCTATTGTCCTCATACCCAGTAAATACTAAATAGGCATATAATATCCCATCCACCTACATTTCACGTTATATAACCTCCCGTTTGTAACCTTCAATTTCACTGAAAAGTCAACATATCTGTCATAGCCGCAAGTTTCACAATTTATTTCTGCTTCTCATGTACTTAAAATTAGGGGCCTTAATATTGCTTACCAATTCCAACAAGAGACATCCCTCTAACTATTGATAATCATTAAAATTCATTTCATGAATCTACGCAACAATGATAAACCTTCAAGTACAGTCACTCTCAATTTTACAAAAATATTGACGGTACTTTATCCGAAACTGTTCCTTGTATCTTTAACTTAAATTAGTACATTAACATTTTTATGAAAAGACGGTTTGTCTTAGAATAAGAAAGCTAATGCAATTCTGAGAAAAAGAATACCACATATTGCCAATTCCATTGAGGTTTAATAAAAATATGGCCATTTAAGTGAACCCACCATTTCCAATTTCCTTTAGTAAACACAGATTTACAGGGTTCTCCATAGTAAAACATCTTTACCTGACCTTTTAGAGGTCAACTTTTGTTCAACCACCTTTAAAAAGAAACCTTATTCAATACAACATATGCCTACATGATATAATCATGATAAAAGCTTCACATCACTTAGAAATACCCTTACATGTATACCCCCCACCCCCCTAATCTTTTGATTTTCAATAAAAGTCATGGTTTGAAATGTTTTATCTAATTTTATGAAACATGTGGCAATTTCCTTGAGTCATTTCTCACACATATTTGAAAACAATCATCAATGATTCTAAAATGTGATCTTTATTTGTTTATTGTATGATTTGTACCATTTTAATTAACAACTAGACAGCTGTCCTGCTTGTGATTTCTTGTTTTCATGAAAAAAGTAAGCTAACAATCATATTTAGTGAATATCATTATCTAATCTATTCTGATTTCTAGTCTTCTTCTAACCATGCTAAAACAGTAAGTTACAACCTACAAGTTAGACATCTGCCTTAAATTAGAATTAAATTCAAACACATCCAGGTAGCTGGAGACAGAGTTGATTTCAATGAAAAATGTTCAAATTTGACATGTTTTTCTACTTTTTTATGCATATATACCTTAGAAAGGTAGAAATAGGTTGTTTCTTATTCATTTCAAAAGTAATTATCATAGCAGATGTTATTTCAAAGTCAAATGTACATTTACATATCCTACATGTAATCTTAATGCAGACAATTAAATAGAGGGGGGGGGGTTCAATTATGTAAACACATCTAAATATCTTTATGAAATAAAAAATAAAGGAAACATAATTGTATACTTTTATTGAAAAACAAATCTTCACAGCAATTATGAATTTCTTTAAACAGCCTTAATTTTGTTTTCATAATTTCTTATCAAACACAAACCACAACATGGCATGATGCTTTCATCAAGTTCCATTATTGTTCATGCATTATCGGATTTAATTTGAATTACCGGTAAATAGTCTGTAGAACACAAGGAATATGCATGTGGATAGAGGTGACAGGTTAATCTCAGGAGCTGACCCACAAGAATCAACAGGTACCGGTAAAAGCCATGTGGTAACAAGAGTCTGTTTTGAGCTGAAATAAATAAAAAAAATAATTAGCTGTGTTTACATACATGTACTAGTAATAGCTGTGTTTACATTAACATATGCATAGTATTTCTGTAAAAAATACACTGACCATGCAGTGTAATAAGTATATGACATATCCCAATACATGACATAACATTTAGGCAGTACAAGATCAAAAATTTGCATATCAAGTCATAATATAATATTAAAAAATTTTCATAGGTATAAACACTTATCAAATTGAGAAAGAAAGAGAGTTTGAGAGAGAGAGAGAGTTTATTTAATACCGTACTTGTAGTGCAACAGTCAATATTTCAATTCGTAAATTACAAACGAATATTATCCAACGAACAGCGTCAAAGTACATATACTGGTATTAGCTTCTGGTATACCATTTTTTATCAAATCTACTGTGTATTTTTTTTTTGCAAATAAATTTAGCGAGGGTTTTTGTTTATTTTCTTATAAATTACATGTTTTAAAAACAATACTACGTGTAATAAGCATAAAACATGTATGAGTAAACTTAATGAAGAATTTTTAATAGATTATTTTTCAAAGAATGTGGTACATTACATGTATGTCAATCTATATAAAACTAGCGTATGTTTCGTGCGCCATACATTGCAAGTTTTTTGTAAATATCATTTACTTGCATGATAGGTATATATGGTCTAACCAAAATTTTCTTCATAAAGCTACAGCTGTATGTACCACATATATGTTTTGTCACAAGTACACATTTCTAAAAAAAATACTCAAATTCCAACAGTTTAAATAAACTCAACTCATTCTCTGATAAGTTCATTGTGTTTTGTGCGTGCATATCTTATTTGTCTGCTGCAACAGCAGCCAATCAGCGGTAAGCTGAATCCACAAAAAGAAAGTTTGTGTTTTAGGAGCGGGTAAATTGCATGTTTATGCGACACTGTCAAGAAAACCACACCAAATAATAACAAGAAACATAAATATTCACTTAAATGTATTCTGTTGTAAAGTAAAGGTTTTCAACACTTATTGCATTTTGCAAAACATGTGATGACCTTAATCATCTGTCATATATCTGATATACATGTATATGTAAAAGATGGGAGAAATAACGACGGAACAAAGTGGGATTCGAGCCTGGCCCTCTGAATCTCTAGTCAAGTGCTCTACCAACTGAGCTACATGTATCTGGCACCAGTATTCAAACTAGTCTGACCGTCACATTCCTCCCCCTTAAATGATCTTCACCCTCGAAGATCATCCCTGGCAGGATCGAGTTAACCTGTTAGTTCCAGGGGTTGGTCACAACACCAATATTGTAACAGGATGGGAGAAATAATGAAGGACCAAACCGGGATTTGAACCTGGGCCCCCTGAATCTCTAGTCAGGTGCTCTACCAACTGAGCTATCTGGCACTGGTATTCAAACCGGTCTGATCGTCACATATATAAAGAATTATTTTAAACGATGTTGTTCAATAAAAAATAACACTCGCAACCTTCAGTTTTTGTCTGTAATTAATCAATATTGGCGTGCGATCAGTTCTCGCCGAGGACCATTTCTCACCAGTGCATTGTTACGTCATTTTATCAACACATAAAATTATATACGAAAATATGATGTAACAGTGCACCAGCGAGAAATGGTCCTTGCCGAGAACTGCTCGCACGCCAGTACTGCCAGTAGTCAGATTAAAAAAAGAGAATAAAAAATTACATTTAAAACATTAACAAGGACAATTTAAGTACACATCATAACTGCTAAACAAGAAAAATTATGTGAACTGGTAGAATGGTAGGCATAGTTCTAACTTGTAACCTACATGTACAAGTACATGTACCGGTTACCCGTTGGTCTGCTAAACCTCTTTAATGATACAATGATCGGCATCATAAAGATATTAAAGTCATGTTTTAACTCTGAAGTCTGAAGTATACAATTTTATTTACTTGAAGTTATGTCTACAGGGTATTCATGACTACATTTGGAGTCTTCTGCACAAGAATATATGATATGTTTCTAGTTAGACCCTGCTTTGAATTTTGAGTTGAAAATTCACAATCTGTTATTTTTTTAAATAGATAAATTCAGTTACCCTTTCCAGTCCCCCATGAACCTCGAGCGAGTCTAAACATCCAGTAAACATGTAAAAATTACACGTTAGTAAACAAACACCCACACCATAACAAAAACATCTAACAGTGTGCACGTACTTACATGTACATCTATACTATATACTAAATTTTAACCAGTTAACAAGAAACTTTAAAAGGAGTAAAAGCCTCACCTTCTTCAGTAACATCCACATAAATCACACACTTTAATGTCCATCTTTTCTCCTTTATTACTCGTAGCTTATCAACGGCTGATCGTCGACAGAAGTGTGGCTGTCAGAATTTCCTCGTAAACGATTCACACGAGAAAAATATCCTCCTTAAACAAATATGTAGTATTGTTCCCTGTGCATGTTCATATGTTTCACAGCAAATTGAAAATGCATGTGTACACCGAAAGAATACACAACTTCTCTTCTGCATTACGGCTCTCTCTTTTCTACAATGCCGTTCGTTACTGTTTACATTCGGCGCGCGCGCGGGGGGGTTACAAACAGGGGCGCCCCGACAAATAGTGGCACATAGAACGTTTAAATAATGTGTGTTCATTGAATTCATAAATGATATAGATGAAAAAAATGAAATTGAATCACAACAATTTATCTAAGACGCAACACAACGTAATGCAGTAAATGCCTGGGCCTTAATGTGGCATTTGTTCGCTTGTGTGTCTATGTAGACATATTAACTCGTTCATGTACGATTCTCACATATTTGTTTTATGAAATTTGAAAAAAATATAGCACAGAACTTGTTTAATTTGATACCAAATGACATTATTTAATATAATAACAATAACTGAATTATTTTTTTTTTCATAAAATGATAACGATTTTTGCTATCAGAAAAATACGTGTATGAGCTGCTGACCCCTAATTATAGGGGCCAGCCCTTTTTTCTTAATTTTAAATGAAAGCTCTCGTTATTCTAAACAACTTTTGTTCTATATGTATTAACAAAATATTTTTAGTTTAAAGGTTATAATACAAAAAGCAACAAAATTTCAGCCCCGAAAAAATCTTAAACTTTGGCGACAAATAGCTCAAAAACTAACAAAGAAATTACCAAAATTTTCATGCCAGCAAAACTATAAAATGTTACCGACAATTTCGCTAAATTTCATGCATCTATCATCTGTAGTTCCCGAGATCAACTCTGGACAAAAGACCCCCCAATTTTCAATTAAAGGGCAATAACTCATAACCGGAAGTGAATTTTAAAAATTTGAAAAAAACGTCTAGAGATATTAATATCATCTACATACCCTGAAAGTTTCATAGCAATCAGACAAAAAATGTTCGAGAAATCTCGTGCACAAAATTTGCGGGAAAAAAAAAAAAATAACTAGAGCAAAGCTCGTTGCAAAGCAACGAGTGGGTTTTCCGCTAATGTCGAAAGCAACGCTAGAAGTACGTCTAAGAAGCAGAGTTCTTAATTTAGTAACAAAGAAACTTAAGTACAAAAAGATAAAAAAAAATCGAATGATTCTTGGTACAACTTAACATGATCCGAATGTTTTTAAGTACGACTTAATCAAAAACCCTTAACCATTTCAAGAACGACTTCACAAAAAAAAGCAATGTGTTTAAGTACGACTTAACAAATTTGACTTCATTTTAGGTAGAAGTTTACTTTACCTTTAACTAACATCTTTTTTCTTAACCCAGAATGCAAAATTAAAATTTATGTAAAAAATCAATTTTGTCTAAAACATAATTCTGAGCAACTTTTCCTCTTCACTGCTTTTCAAAAGGTTGACCTTTCGCACTGTGTGCTCGTTGCGTCATTAATTGTCAGAAACTTATCGATGTTAAGTTTACTTTACTGTACTTCTGTGAATATTTTCTATGTAAAATTACTATGAACCAGACAACATTGAAATGGTGAACATTTCCAAGGGCCCCGCTTATGTTATTTCAGAGAATTCTGCTTTGACCTTGACCTATAACTTGAAATTTTTCCAGCTGGCATAGAACTTTTAATTCAATTTCATTCCCCCTAACATACATGCATTTTTGTTCAATCTGACCAAGATTAAGCATATTTGGAAAATAATCTACTATTTAAAACTAATTTTAAAAAGATCTGCTATGACCTTCACATTGACAGACTTGGTTCAAGGTCACTGCACGCCATTAACCAATAAACTCTGTAAAGGTAAAATATTAGCCAAATAGGGGCTAAAAGGAGAGTACCGGTATATCTATGCTCTTAAAATATGGATTTTTGTGTGATCTGATATGACCTTGACTCTTCATCTACAAATATCATTCGAGGTCATTGCATATATTTTGAACAAAGGCATCATGTGGGTAAAGTATGAGGCTGAATGGAGCAAAGGGAGAGAAGATATACTCCGGACAAGGATTTTTAAAAATATAATTCTGATAGTACCTTCACAGTTTCTTTTCACTGAAAATAGGTTCAAGGTCACTACACACCCTTTCACCCTTTACTCAAAAGCTCTGCTTATGTGAAGTCTGAGCCAAATAGGGGTTAGTAGAAATTATATATGCTCTCAAAAAAGGATTTTTGCATGATCCGATATGATCTTCACCCGTTACCTAGAAATTTCATGCAAGGTCACTGCACATCGTTTAACCATAGAGACACTCTGTGAGTATTAGCCAGATTGGACCAAAGGGAAAAAAAGATATGCCCCAGACAAGGATTTTATATATATAATTCTGCTATGACCTTAACCTTATACCTAAAAACATGGTTCAAGGTCACTGCACATCCTTCAACCAAAGGAACCCTGTGGATGAAGTATGAGCCAGATTGGGCCAAGGGGAGAGAAGCTATGCTCCTGTCAAGCCATCTCGGATGGACAGACCGACAAATTGATCACTAGAAGGCGCCCGCATAAACATGCCTTTTTATCTAAAATAGTATCCATGCTATCTGCCCATGGTGAATAGTCATCAAAACCATTCATTAGCAGAATTTGATTTCCCTCCTTTTTAAGGTGGTATGGGACATCTGTCGATATTAATGTGGATTAAAGTACTATATAATTGAAAACTTTTCACCGGTTTAGAATTTTCAAATTTTACAATATTTAACCAAAAAATAGCTTTTAAAAATATTTGAAAAGGTAAAAATTGTAAAAACCCCAGCGGGATTCGAACTCATGACTTACAGGTTCCTAGTAAACCCTCTAACCCACTGTGCTAAGGAGTTAGGTGACCATTTTTGAGAAGAAACTACATGTACTTATATAATTACACTTTATTTTATTGTTTATTTCGATAAACAATACGTCACAACATGGAAGTGTCCCATATCACCTTAAACTCGGAACACCTCTGACCTAATAAGATCGCCGCATTAAATACAAAGTTTGATTAAACTCTAATTTGTTTATCATCAAGAAATTCTGCATCGCTGACAAATAAAGTTTTCTTCTGTATAATGAAATACCAATTAACTGACTATTCGGACAATAGCAAGTTTATTGTCCCATTCAACAGCTACTATTTCCCTTGGCTTTGCCTCATTAAATATTTGCTGTCTTGGGGGACAATAAACTTGCTATTGTCCTCATACCCAGTAAATACTAAATAGGCATATAATATCCCATCCACCTACATTTCATGTTATATAACCTCCCGTTTGTAACCTTCAATTTCACTGTAAAGTCAACATATCTGTCATAGCCGCAAGTTTCACAATTTATTTCTGCTTCTCATGTACTTAAAATTAGGGGCCTTAATATTGCTTACCAATTCCAACAAGAGACATCCCTCTAACTATTGGTAATCATTAAAATTCATTTCATGAATCTACGCAACAATGATAAACCTTCAAGTACAGTCACTCTCAATTTTACAAAAGTATTGACGGTACTTTATCCGAAACTGTTCCTTGTATCTTTAACTTAGTACACTAACATTTTTATGAAAAGACGGTTTGTCTTAGAATAAGAAAGCTAATGCAATTCTGAGAAAAAGAATACCACATATTGCCAATTCCATTGAGGTTTAATAAAAATATGGCCATTTAAGTGAACCCACCATTTCCAATTTCCTTTAGTAAACACAGATTTACAGGGTTCTCCATAGTAAAACATCTTTATCTGACCTTGTAGAGGTCAACTTTTGTTCAACCACCTTTAAAAAGAAACCTTATTCAATACAACATATGCCTACATGATATAATCATGATAAAAGCTTCACATCACTTAGAAATACCCTTACATGTATACCCCCCACCCCCCAATCTTTTGATTTTCATAAAAAGTCATGGTTTGAAATGTTTTACCTAATTTTATGAAACTTGTGGCAATTTCCTTGAGTCATTTCTCACACATATTTGAAAACAATCATCAATGATTCTAAAATGTGATCTTTATTTGTTTATTGTATGATTTGTACCATTTTAATTAACAAATAGACAGCTGTCCTGCTTGTGATTTCTTGTTTTCATGAAAAAAGTAAGCTAACAATCATATTTAGTGAATATCTAATCTATTCTGATTTCTAGTCTTCTTCTAACCATGCTAAAACAGTAAGTTACAACCTACAAGTTAGACATCTGCCTTAAATTAGAATTAAATTCAAACACACCCAGGTAGCTGGAGACAGAGTTGATTTCAATGAAAAATGTTCAAATTTGACATGTTTTTCTACTTTTTTATGCATATATACCTTAGAAAGGTAGAAATAGGTTGTTTCTTGTTAATTTCAAAAGTAATTATCATAGCAGATGTTATTTCAAAGTCAAATGTACATTTACATATCCTACATGTAATCTTAATGCAGACAATTAAATAGGGGGGGGGGGGGTTCAATTATGTAAACACATCTTAATATCTTTATGAAATAAAAAATAAAGGAAACATAATTGTATACTTTTATTGAAAAACAAATTTTCACAGCAATTATGAATTTCTTTAAACAGCCTTAATTTTGTTTTCATAATTTCTTATCAAACACAAACCACAACATGGCATGATGCTTTCTTCAAGTTCCATTATTGTTCATGCATTATCGGATTTAATTTGAACTACCAGTAAATAGTCTGTAGAACACAAGTAATATGCATGTGGATAGAGGTGACAGGTTAATCTCAGGAGCTGACCCACAAGAATCAACAGGTACCGGTAAAAGCCATGTGGTAACAAGAGTCTGTTTTGAGCTGAAATAAATTAAAAAAATAATTAGCTGTGTTTACATACATGTACTAGTAATAGCTGTGTTTACATTAACATATGCATAGTATTTCTGTAAAAAATACACTGACCATGCAGTGTACCGGGTAATAAGTATGACATATCCCAATACATGACATAACATTTAGGCAGTACAAGATCAAAAATTTGCATATCAAGTCATAATATAATATTAAAAAATTTTCATAGGTATAAACACTTATCAAATTGAGAAAGAGAGAGAGTTTGAGAGAGAGAGAGTTTATTACCATACTTGTAGTGCAACAGTCAATATTTCAATTCGTAAATTACAAACGATTATTACCCACCGAACAGCGTCAAAGTATATGTACTGGTATTAGCTTCTGGTATACCATTTTTTATCAATTCTACTGTGTATTTTTTGTTTGCAAATAAATTTAGCAAGGGTTTTTGTTTATTTTCTTATAAATTACATGTTTTAAAAACAATACTACGTGTAATAAGCATAAAACATGTATGAGTAAACTTAAATTAATGAAGAATTTTTAACAGATTATTTTTCAAAGAATGTGGTACATTACATGTATGTCAATCTTTATAAAACTAGCGTATATTTCGTGCGCCATAAATTGCAAGTTTTTTGTAAATATCATTTACTTGCATTATAGGTATATATGGTCTAACCAAAATTTTCTTCATAAAGCTACAGCTGTATGTACCACATATATGTTTTGTCACAAGTATACATTTTTAAAAAAAATACCCAAATTCCAACAGTTTAAATAAACTCAACTCATTCTCTGATAAGTTCATTGTGTTTTGTGCGTGCATATCTTATTTGTCTGCTGCAACAGCAGCCAATCAGCGGTAAGCTGAATCCACAAAAAGAAAGTTTGTGTTTTAGGAGCGGGTAAATTGTTTATGCGACACTGTCAAGAAAACCACACCAAATAATAACAAGAAACATAAATATTCACTTAAATGTATTCTGTTGTAAAGTAAAGGTTTTTAACACTTAATGCATCTTGCAAAACATGTGATGACCTTAATCATCTGTCATATATCTGATATACATGTATATGTAAAAGATGGGAGAAATAACTACAGAACAAAGTGGGATTCGAACCTGGCCCTCTGAATCTCTAGTCAAGTGCTCTACCAACTGAGCTACATGTATCTGGCACCGGTATTCAAACCAGTGTGACCGTCACATTCCTCCCCCTTAAATGATCTTCACCCTCGAAGATCATCCCTGGCAGGATCGAGTTAACCTGTTAGTTCCAGGGGTTGGTCACAACACCAATATTGTAACAGGATGGGAGAAATAATGAAGGGATTTGAACCTGGGCCCCCTGAATCTCTAGTCAGGTGCTCTACCAACTGAGCTATCTGGCACTGGTATTCAAACCGGTCTGATCGTCACATATATAAAGAATTATTTTAAACAATGTTGTTCAATTAAAAATAACACTCGCAACCTTCAGTTTTTGTCTGTAATTAATCAATATTGGCGTGCGATCAGTTCTCGCCGAGTACCATTTCTCACCAGTGCATTGTTACGTCATTTTATCAACACATAAAATTATATACGAAAATATGATGTAACAGTGCACCAGCGAGAAATGGTCCTCGGCGAGAACTGCTCGCACGCTAGTACTGCCAGTAGTCAGATTAAAAAAAGAGAATAAAAAATTACATTTAAAACATTAACAAGGACAATTTAAGTACACATCATAACTGCTAAACAAGAAAAATTATGTGAACTGGTAGAATGGTAGGCATAGTTCTAACTTGTAACCTACATGTACAAGTACATGTACCGGGTACCCGTTGGTCTGCTAAACCTCTCTAATGATACATTGATCGGCATCATAAAGATATTAAAGTCATGTTTTAACTCTGAAGTATACAATTTTATTTACTTGAAGTTATGTCTACAGGGTATTCATGACTACATTTGGAGTCCTCTGCACAAGAATATATGATATGTTTCTAATTAGACCCTGCTTTGAATTTTGAGTTGAAAATTCACAATCTGTTATTTTTTTAAATAGATAAATTCAGTTACCCTTTCCAGTCCCCCATGAACCTCGAGCGAGTCTAAACACCCATGCAACATGTAAAAATTACACGTTAGTAAACAAACACCCACACCATAACAAAAACATCTAACAGTGTGCACGTACTTACATGTACATCTATACTATATACTAAATTTTAACCAGTTAACAAGAAACTTTAAAAGGAGTAAAAGCCTCACCTTCTTCAGTAACATCCACATAAATCACACACTTTAATGTCCATCTTTTCTCCTTTATTACTCGTAGCTTATCAACGGCTGATCGTCGACAGAAGTGTGGCTGTCAGAATTTCCTCGTAAACGATTCACACGAGAAAAGTATCCTCCTTAAACAAATATGTAGTATTGTTCCCTGTGCATGTTCATATGTTTCACAGCAAATTGAAAATGTATGTGAACACCGAAAGAATACACAACTTCTCTTCTGCATTACGGCTCTCTCTTTTCTACAATGCCTTTCGTTAGGCTACTGTTTACATTCGGCGCGCGCGCGCGGGGGTCACAAACAGGGGCGCCCCGACAAATAGTTGCACATAGAACGATTAAATAATGTGTGTTCATTGAATCCATAAATGATATAGATGAAAAAAATGAAATTGAATCACAACAATTTATCTAAGACGCAACACAACGTAATGCAGTAAATGCCTGGGCCTTAATGTGGCATTTGTTCGCTTGTGTGTCTATGTAGACATATTAACTCGTTCATGTACGATTCTCACATATTTCTTTTATGAAATTTGAAAAAAAATTTTGGACAGAACTTGTTTAATTTGATACCAAATGACATTATTAAATATATTAAAAATAACTAAATTAATTTTTTTTCATAAAATGATAACGATTTTTGCTATCAGAAAAATACGTGTATGAGCTGCTGACCCCTAATTATAGGGGCCAGCCCTTTTTTCTTAATTTTAAATGAAAGCTCTCGTTATTCTAAACAACTTTTGTTCTATATGTATTAACAAAATATTTTTAGTTTAAAGGTTATAATACAAAAAGCAACAAAATTTCAGCCCCGAAAAAATCTTAAACTTTGGCGACAAATAGCTCAAAAACTAACAAAGAAATTACCAAAATTTTCATGCCAGCAAAATTATAAAATGTTACCGACAATTTCGCCAAATTTCATGCATCTATCATCTGTAGTTCCCGAGATCAACTCTGGACAAAAGACCCCCAAATTTTCAATTAAAGGGCAATAACTCATAACCGGAAGTGAATTTTAAAAATTTGAAAAAAACGTCTAGAGATATTAATATCATCTACATACCCTGAAAGTTTCATAGCAATCAGACAAAAAATGTTCGAGAAATCTCGTGCACAAAATTTGCGGGAAAAAAAAAAAAATAATAACTAGAGCAAAGCTCGTTGCAAAGCAACGAGTGGGTTTTCCGCTAATGTCGAAAGTAATGCTAGAAGTACCTCTAAGAAGCAGTGTTCTTAATCTAATGACAAAAGTAACTTAGGTACAAAAAAGATTTTAAAAATCGAATGATTCTTGGTATGACTTAACAAAATCCGAATGATTTTAAGTACGACTTAACAAATTTGACTTCATTTTAGGTAAAAGTTAACTTTACCTGGAACTAACATCTAATTTCTTAACCCAGAATGCAAAATTAAAATGTCCGTAAAAAATCAATTTTGTTTAAAACATAATTCTGAGCAACATTTCCTCTACACTGCTTGACCTTGACCTATAACTTGAAATTTTTCCAGCTGGCATTTAGCTGTTTCATTGCCCCTAACATATAGGCATTTTTGTTGAATCTGACCAAGATTAAGCATATCCGGGAAATAATCTACTGTCTAAAACTAATTTTATTAAGATCTGCTATGACCTTCACATTGACATGGTTCAAGGTCACTGCACGCCATTAACCAATAAGCTCTGTTTAGGCAAAATATTAGCCAATTAGGGGCTAAAAGGAGAGTATATATATGCTCTTAAAATATGGATTTTTGTGTGATCTGATATGACCTTGACACTTGATCTACAAATATCATTCGAGGTCATTGCATATCCTTTGATCAAAGGCATCATGTGGGTGAAGTATGAGCCTGATTGGAGCAAAGGGAGAGAAGATGTACTCCAGACAAGGATTTTTTAAATATAATTCTGCTATGACCTTCACAGTTTACCTTGAAAATAGGTTCAAGGTCACTACACACCCTTTACTCAAAAACTCTGCTTATGTGAAGTCTGAGCCCTATAGGGGTTAGTAGAAAGTATATATGCTCTGAAAAAAGGATTTTTGCATGATCCGATATGGTATTTCACCCTTTACCTAGAAATTTCATGCAAGGTCACTGCACATCGATTAACGATAGAGACAGTCTGTGAGTATTAGCCAGATTGGACCAAAGGGAGAGAAGATATGCCCCAGACAAGGATGTTATATATGTAATTCTACTATGACCTTAACCTTATACCTAACAACATGGTTCAAGGTCACAGCACATCCTTAACCCAAAGGAACCCTGTGGATGAGGTATGAGCCAGATTGGGCCAAGGGGAGAGAAGCTATGCTCCGGTCAAGCGATCTCGGATGGACGGACGGACAAACTGATCACTAGAAGCCCACACAAACTTGCTTTCTATCTAATTTGAAATAGTATCCATGCTATCTGCCCATGGTGAATAGTCATCAAAACCATTCATCAGCAGAATTTGATTTCCCTCCTTTTTAAACTCGGAACACCTCTGACCTAATTAGATCACCGCATTAAATACAAAGTTTGATAACTCTAATTTGTTTATCATCAAGAAATTCTGCATCGCTGACAAATAAAGTTTTTTTCGGTACAATAATATACCAATTAACTGACTATCTGGACAATAGCAAGTTTATTGTCCCACCCCTCAGCAACTATTTCCCTTGGCTTTGCCTCATGAAATAGTTGCTGTCTTGGGGGACAATAAACTTGCTATTGTCCTCATACCCAGTACATACTAAATAGGCATATAATATCCCATCCACCTCCATTTCATGTTATATAACCTCCAGTTTGTAACCTTCAATTTCACTGTGTAAAGGCAACACAACAGTCAAAGCCGCAAGTTTCACAATTTATTACTGCTTCTCATGTACTTAAAATTAGGGGCCTTAATATTGCTTAGGCCTAAAAAAAAAAAGTTGTGGGTTTCGGCTAACCCGACCTAACCTACAAAAATGGCCTGATCCTACCATTTTTAGATGCCTGATTTTATCCCACTGTGAATTTCATCTTATTTCCAATAAAAAATACGTTTTTAAATATGAAACAAACAAACATTCTTAGGATTCAGGCCAAAAAAAAATAGATAAAATAAAAAAAAATCCCCACCTACCTAACCTACTTTTTTCATCAGTGTTACCCTAAACACACTATTTTTTTTTTAGGCCTTACCAATTCCAACAAGAGACATCCCATTAACTATTGATAAACATTAAAATTCATTTCATGAATCTACGCAACACTGGTAAATCTTCACGTACAGTCACTATCAATTTTACAAAAATATTGTCGGTTCTTTATCCGAAACTATTCCTTGTACATGTACCTTTAACTGCAATTAGTACACTAACATTTTATGGAAAGACGGTTTGTCTTAGAATAAGAAAGCTAATGCAATTCTGAGAAAAAGAATACTACATATTGCAAATTCCATTGAGGTTTAATAAAAATATGGCCATTTAAGTGAACCCCCCATTTCCAATTTCCATTAATAAACACAGATTTACAGGGTTCTCCATAGTAAAACATCTTTACCTGACCTTTTAGAGGTCAATTGTTGTTCAACCACCTTTGAAAAGAAACCTTATTCAATACAACATGCATCTACATTATATAATCATGATAAAAGCTTCACATCACTTAGAAATATCCTTACATGTATACCCCCCCCCCCCCCCCCCATCTTTTGATTTTCATAAAAAGTCATGGTTAAAAATGTTTAACCTAATTTTATGAAACTTATGGCAATTTCCTTGAGTCATTTCTCACACATATTTGAAAACAATCATCAATGATTCTAAAATTTGATCCTAATTATTTGTTTATTTTATGATTTACACCATTTTAATTAACAAATAGACAGCTGTCCTGCTTGTGATTTCTTGTTTTTATGAAAAAAAGTAAGCTAACAATCATATTTAGTGAATATCTAATCTATTTTGATTTCTAGTCTCCTTCTAACCATGCTAAAATAGTAAGATACAACCTACAAGTTAGACATCTGCCTTAAATTAAAATAAACTTCAAACACCCAGGTAGCTGGAGACAGAGTTGATTTCCATGAAAAATGTTCAAATTTGATATGTTTTTCTACTTTTTTTCTGCATATATACCTTAGAAAGGTAGAAATAGGTTGTTTCTTGTTCATTTCAAAAGTAATTATCATAGCAGATGTTATTTCAAAGTCAAATGTACATTTACATATCCTACATGTAATCTTAATGCAGACAATTAAATAGAGGGGAGGGGGGGGGGGGGATTTTTCAATTATGTAAACACATCTAAATATCTTTTATATGAAATAAAAAATAAAGGAAACATAATTGCATACTTTTATTGAAAAACAAATTTTCACAGCAATTATGAATTTCTTTAAACAGCCTTAATTTTGTTTTCATAATTTCTTATCAAACACAAACCATGCACAACATGGCATGATGCTTTCTTCAAGTTCCATTATTGTTCATGCATTATCAGATTTAATTTGAATTACCGGTAAATAGTCTGTAGAACACAAGGAATATGCATGTGGATAGAGGTGACAGGTTAATCTCAGGAGCTGACCCACAAGAATCAACAGGTACCGGTAAAAGCCATGTGGTAACAAGAGGCTGTTTTGAGCTGAAATAAAAAAAAAAATAATAATTAGCTCAAAGTACATGTATTTCCTTCTGGTATACCATGTTTTATCAATTCTACCAGTTTTTTTTTTTTGCAAATAAATTTGGCGAGGGTTTTGGTTTCTTTTCTTTTAAATTACATTTTTTAAAAACAATACTATGTGTAATGAGCATAAAACATGTATGAGTAAACTTAATGAAGAACTTTTAATAGATTATTTTTCACAGAATGTGTTACATTACATGTATGTCAATCTTTATAAAAGTAGCGTATATTTCGTGCGCCATAAATTGCAAGTTTTTTGTAAATATCATTTACTTGCATGATAGGTATATATGGTCTAACCAAAATTTTCTTCATAAAGCTACAGCTGTATGTACCACATAATCATATGTTTTGTCACAAGTATACATTTTTAAAAAATACCCAAATTCCAACAGTTGAAAGTAACTCGATGAATTTTTCATTCTCTGATAAGTTCATTGTGTTTTGTGCATGCATATATTATAAGTCTGCTGCAACAGCAGCCAATCAGCAGTAAGCTGAATCCACTAATAAGAAAGTTTGTGGTTTAGGAGCGGGTAAAATTGTTTATGCATAATGTAGCTGACACTGACTTGAATAGATCTGATATATATGTACAAGATGGGAGAAATAATGACAGAACAGACTGGGATTCGAACCTTGCCCTCTGAATCTCTAGTCAAGTGCTCTACCAACTGAGCTACATGTATCTGGCACCGGTATTCAAACCAGTCTGACCATCACATCCCCCCCCCTTAAATGATCTTCACCCTCAAAGATCACCCCTGGCTCTTCCCCTGGCAGGAGTTAACCTGTCAGTTCCAGGGGTTGGTTACAACACCAATATTGTATGGGGATGGAACGATCCACCGATGCACCGGTGCATCACGGTATTTATTTTGACGATATTTGGATTGTTACATTTACCATTAATACATTACGATACCTATGCGGACTTTGTTTTATTTTCCAAAAATATCTGAGCTTCATATATCGGCTATTTTTTAGTCTGCGCGCCTAATATGAAAGTACAAAGATGGCGGAAAACCTCGTAAAGTTGTCAAACCTGTAGGAAGCTAAATCTGGAGTGTGGACAACTTTTGGATTACTTGTTAATGAAAAAGTAGTGTATATGAGACTTAAGTAATTTGTAAATTGTGCAACGCTCATTTTAAATATATCAAAATAACTTTGGACATGCGGTAATACATCGACAGATTGAATAAATTTTTAACCCTTATTCATGTTTTCATTTAGTTGCAATGTATCGTGATATGTATCGTATCGCATCTCATGTATCGTGATATATACTGAATCGGCTAAGTACAGAAACGTCCAAGCCTTAATATTGTAACAGGATGGGAGAAATAATGAAGGACCAAACCAGGAATTAAACCTTGGCCCCCTGAATCTCTAGTCAGGTGCTCTACCAACTGAACACTGGTATTTAAACCGGTCTGACCGTCACATATATAAAAAGTTATTTTAAACAATGGTGTTCAATAAAAAATAACACTTGCAACCTTCAGTTTTTGTCTGTAATTAATCAATATTGGCATGCGATCAGTTATCGTTGAGTACTATTTTTCATCAGTGCATTGTTACGTCATTTTATCAACACATAAAATTATATACGAAAATATGATGTAACATTGCACCAGCGAGAAATGGTCCTCGACAAGAACTGCTGGCATGCCAGTACTGCCAGTAGTCAGATTAAAAAAAGAGAATATAAATGAAAAATTACATTTTAAACATTAACAAGGACAATTCAAGTACACATCAAAACTGCTAAACAAGAAAAATTATGTGAACTGGTAGAGTGGTACGCATAGTTCTAACTTGTAAACTACATGTACAAGTACATGTACCGGGTACCCGTTGGTCTGCTAAACCTCTCTAATGATACATTGATCGGCATCATAAAAATATTAAAGACTTTTTAGTCATGTTTTAACTCTGAAGTCTGAAGTATACAATTTTATTTACTTGATGTTACATGTATGTCTACAGGGTATTTATGTCTACATTTGGAGTCTTCCGCACAAGAATATGATCAATGACATATGTTTCTAATTAGACCCTGCTTTGAATTTTGAGTTGAAAATTCACAATCTGATTTTTTTTTAAATAGATAAATTCGGTCATCCTTTCCAGTCACCAATGAACCTCGAGCAAGTCTAAACATCCAGTAAACAATGTAAAAAGTACACGTTAGTAAACAAACACCCACACCATAACAAAACATCTAACTCTGTAATTCTTATAAAATTCTTAACCCAGCAGATGTTAAATCATCAAGATATATTTGTAAATTCATACGCGATGGACATATCATAAGAAAATCTATGTACAGTACCAACTACATGTATATTTGTATACTGTATGTATGACTTTCGCCACATGTGGATTTTGTCAATAAATTGAATTGTAATTTACACAAAATTCTGGTAAAAAGGAGAAAAAAACAAGTGAAAGGTACAACATTTGGGATTCAATTCTGTTAAAAGGATTTATATTGTCTGGACTAGAAAAATAACATACATCAGTGACAGTGTGCACGTACTTACATGTACATCTATAGACTAAATGTTAACCAGTTAACATGCTGACATTTTAACCACTATAGACAAGAAACTTTAAAAGGAATAAAAAGCCTCACCTTCTTCAATAACATCCAAATAGATCACACACTTTAATGTCCATCTTTTCCCCTTTATTACTCGTAGCTTATCAACGGCTGATCAATGGAAACATACACATCCGTCGACATGGTCGACAGAAGTGTGGCTGTCAGAATTTCCTCGTAAACGATTCACACGAGAATATATCCCTCCTTATACAAATATGTAGTATTGTTCCCTGTGCATGTTCATATGTTTCACAGTAACTTGAAAATGCATGTGTACACCGAAAAATGCACAACTTATCTTCTGCATTACGCTCTCTCTTTTCTACAATGCCGTTCGTTACTGTTTACATTCGCGGGTCCGCGACAAACATTGCAAACATTTGTTCTGCGTGGCCGATTAGAACGTGTTAAATAAGTAGTTGAATTCATAAATGATATAGCCTAGATGAAAAAAAAATGAAATTGAATCACAACAATTTATCTAAGACGCAACACAATGTAATGCAGTAAATGCCTGGGCCTTAAAACGGCATTTGTTCGCTTGTGTGTCTATGTAGACAAATTAACTCGTTCATGTACGATTCACACATATTTGTTTTATGAAATTTGAAAAAAATAGGGCACAGAACTTTTTAAATTTAACACCAAATGACATTATCTAATATATTAACAATAACTGAATTAATTTGTTTTCATAAAATGATAACGATTTTTGCTATCAGAAAAATACGTGTATGAGCTGCTGACCCCTAATTATAGGGGCCAGCCCTTTTTTCTTAATTTTAAATGAAAGCTCTCGTTATTCTAAACAACTTTTGCTCTATATGTATTAACAAAATATTTTTAGTTTAAAGGTTATTATACAAAGAACAACAAAATTTCAGACCCCCCAAAACCTTATACTTTACCGGCAAATAGCTTAAAAACTAAAAAACATTTTGCCAAACTTTTCATGTCAGCAAAACTATAAAATGTTACCAACAATTCTGCTAAATTTCATGCAACTATCTTTTGTAGTTCCCGAGATCAACTCTGGACAAAAGACCCCCCAATTTTCAATTAAAGGGCAATAACTCATAACCGGAAGTGAATTTTAAAAATTTGAAAAAAACGTCTCGAGATATTAACATTGTCTACATACCCTGAAAGTTTCATAACAATCAGACAACAAATGTACGAGAAATGGCCTACACAAAATTTGCGGATAAAAAAAAAAAATAATAATAAGAAACAGTAGAATAACAGAAGGGTTTTCCGTTGAAAAACGGAAAACCCTAATAAGAAACAGTAGAATAACAGAAGGGTTTTCCGTTGAAAAACGGAAAACCCTAATAATAAGAAACAGTAGAATAACAGAAGGGTTTTCCGTTGAAAAACGGAAAACCCTAATAATCTTTCCCGCACAATAATAGAAAGGTCTTCCGTTGGAAACGGAAGACCTTAATAATATGTAATAAACAATTTAAACTAGTTCAGTATCTTCATAAATACTATTATCAACAAAAGAAAGATACATTTGATTGAAACTTACACCGATACAACACAAATGTAAAAAATGACGATATTCGAGCTTTGTTTACAAAACAAAGAATTATGAACTCTGTATCTTGCTTATAACTTGATATTTGACTTTCAAATTTTGACATAGCATTATAAACTTCTATATTTATCAATATAAACATTAAAAATGGAAAAACAAAATTAGAAAATTTTAAGTCAAATCGTGTCCAAGTCCCTTTAACTGAAAGATTAAGTGCGTCTGCCTGTCCATTCGTCCGCCTGTCTGTCTGCCATCTGTCTATCAGTCTGTACACTTTTATGTGCATTTTTAACACAGTCTTAAATTGTAAATGTACCCGATCAAATGTAACCGAACTTGGTTTTAAGCATCCTCTAGTAAGAGGTATACAAATTAAGGGCCATATCGATTTTTTACAGAGAGAATGTAGAGTTATTGATCATATTTCGGCATTTATCTTTTGAAAAGCATTTTGTCTGAAAACTCAAACTTATGAAGCGGTATCATTTGACAATTAAAGTTAGTTTAAAATTCAATGGGTTTTGATAAGGCAACATTTTGAATTGGGACTTTCACAAGTGAATTAATTGAAAAATATATATATTTTAAAAATCATTTGAAAAGGAAAGCCGAAAATTGTAGGAAAGCATCCCTAGAAAATGAAGGTTAAAGTTTGTTTTAAATTAATTCATGATTTTCATGTGATGGCGGGGGTCATAAGGGGCGGATTTTTACATAAGAAGAAAAAGAAAATCTTTTTTAAAATCTTTTTTGAGACTGATTGGCCAGACAAGTTTAATAGTTTGGGTAGAAGTATCCTCGGTTGTTCAAATCGGTATTCATTTCACAGCAGGTTTCTATTCTTGCTAATGATCATTCAAATTGCTAATCAAAACTTGCTACAGTAACTTTATGTATATTTTAGCCAAAAAAAAATCAATACCAGTAAAAAAGTAATTCATTTATATGTACAACCAATAAATATACATTTAGTCATATTTTCTTCCCAAGATAATCAAATATAACTTTTTACATTGAAATTCGTAATATTTTAAAAATTCTACATATGCCTTGTTTTATTTTTAAAAAATCCTTTCATAGATGTTTGTATAATAACTTAATTTCCATTCGAAACTGATAACAGTGTATCATTCTAGTCTAGAAATAAGTTAAATGCATAAAATATTTGTGTATATTTAGTTATGAATATCACACTTAGGCTTAGTCCACTACTTTTACAGTTTGTAAGTGGGCGGGGCCTGATGACGTCTGTCCAGCAATCTTTCTGTGGGACACACCCCCTTGTGAATAATCTGCCAGGGTGGTGCTCTTTTTGCTGGGGTACTTCACTGCGGTGGCTTTTCCGATTGTTTCCTACAAAAAAATACACCATGTAGATTCAATGCAATAATTCAAAATGTATTTTATCAAAATTTACTTTTCTTTTTTTTATATTTTTCTTTTTAAGTATTAAAATGACTTTTTTTAATAAAATTGGCAAACATTTTGTTCATATCTAAATTTTTATTTGGTTTAATACAGAAATCAAAACTTCTGAACCTTCTGATTTGTCTAATTATGAGGATGTTAAGCCTGAGGAATCCCTTTCCAAACACACTTATTGTAATAAAGAATATATTTTATCATAAAAAAGTATATATGTGAAGATTAATCATGTTCTACACACAAAATATCAACCCATCAGTTACTACACAGACTTTTGAATCCACCCCCCCCCCCCCCCCAGCCCCCTTTAGATCTGCTCATTGATGTTGAGACTAATAATATAGGAATTGAAGGAACAGGGGGAGGGAAATAAAATCTTGCATTTTACGAGTCATGTTCAGCATTACCACTCTTCACATCTACAGTCTATCGCACAACAGGCACTTGTTTCTTTATAATCAAAGTTGATATATATAGAATATCACACTGTTGTTTTGATGTCGGCCCTGGTATCAGCCCGAGCGGTTGGTATCGGCCCAAGCCCGAAGGGCGCGGGCCGGTACCATCTGAGGGCTGATACCAGGGACGAGATCAAAACAACAGTGTGATGTTGTTTATATCATATATCTAAAATCAAAGACTTTTATTCAAATTCCAAATAGGGAATATAATTTATGATGAAGCTATGGATTTTTTTTGGATTTACAAAACTCGTTCGATTTTATTCTTATATCACATGCAACATAAAGATTTACCTTGTAATATAATAATAAATACATCAAAAGGTGTCTAACTCTCAATTACGTGAAGTGTCCCCTGCTGTTAATTGCAATTATTTCATGTATTGCTTTAAATGGCTGACTATTTTCTTGTACAAGGATTGACCTACATAATCATAATATGGCATGCTTGCCTCTATTTACCTCTACCTGCATTAGCAGCATCCAAACATGGCTAGGACAAACTTTTATTACAGAAACAAGGGCCAATGTACCATGTTCTACACAAGGCTGATACCTTAGAAACAGGTTGGTGTCTCTCTACAATAACAGAACTCATGGGCGGAGCCACACCATTGACCCCAAGGTCACCAGGTCGTGACCCCCCTGAGGAGGCAGGGCGAGGAGTTCTGACACCACCCACTGTGGCAGAACTGGGTCGATGGCTGTCAATCTTGCTGGTCACTTTGGCTGGAATCAATTTCCCCTTTTGGGAACTTGTCACCCTTGAAGCTGCCTGAAAATGAGAAGAAATTATACATTATAGAACTTTAATTTGAACATAAAGGAAAAGACTTTTTTTTACTATCTTAGGCCAAGAATGTATACAAGATTACAAGATATGAAGGAAGGTCCTTAATAAATCATCAAGGTTTGCAGATTTTCAAAAATTTAAGAATAAGTACTTGTGCACTCACCATGTTTGCCTTGGACTGGGCCATACTAGAAAGTGTGGATGACCTTGATCCTTGACTTGTAATGACCTTGGGGGCATGGGCCTCATGCTCAGGTCTTGAGGTAAACACTGCCTCCTGGGGGATGGTTTTTGGGGCGCTGAAGTCTTTGTCCGGCAAACTGCTCTCCAAATTGTCAGAAAGGTCTCCAGAGGGCCTGTTTTCTGCAGATGCGAAATAAAAATTTTTTTTTTGAAAAATGATGTTGACGATTTTTTCAGTTTAATGAATAGAAAGTGTGATCACTGTGTACATTCCTCATTTGATATTTCAAAAAATTTCTGGAGCATATCCAGAAACAGTCCTTAAATGCTAGTGATTTTTTATTTCCAAGATAACCCACATCTTAAGCAAGAAAATTACAGTCGTCTCCGCAAACAAGTTTATCTCGGGTACTTTAGATTCCTTACTTTACGTGAGTACTTAATTTCGCAATTTCACAGTTTTTTCATCAAATCGGGAGAACATAAAATTGCAAAAGCCGAAATTTAATCACAGTTTCATGTAATTTACATATGTCAGAAAATTAAAAGCGAGAATTTAAAATTCTCACGATTTTACACAGATATTAATCCTAAAGGAATTACAGTAAATTAAAGTTGTAATGAATAAAAGTTGGCTAACAGTATAAAAGATGGGGTGTGCAGCCATGTTTTTAAAGCTGGTCTAAGAAAAAAATACCTTTCTGGTCGTCCTTGTTGAATATGGTCATGGCCTCAAGGTTGAGTGCACACACACCGCGCATGAACGCTTTCTTCATGGCCTCCTCATATTGGTCACGCTGTTTGTGTAGATCACATATCTCCTCGCGGGCTGCACTCAGTTCCTCGCTCAACTAAAGAGCAAAAGAGTAAATTTCAATTTACCATCCTCTTGCAAAGTGGTATGGAATGCTTGAGATATCAATTTATCAGACAACTTTCTGGTATAACATTCAACATCGTTTTCAAAATTTATTTGCTGTTAAAAAAAATTCACTCAAGAAACTTGAAATTGGTAAGGGACACATTGAGATATCAATGTGGTTAGAAGTACAATGCAATTAAAATATAATCTACCTTTTCTTCAAAATTTCATAATCATGCAATCCTAAATTTACAACTGGTATTTCTCAAGGTGATAAGGGACTTGAGATATCAATGAAAATGAAAGTATCTCATATTCTAAATATCATCCCTTTTAAAAATTGATTCATAATGATTGTACCTTTTGAAAAAAAATTTCTCTGACAACTTTTTCTTCCATAGTTTACATAAAGAAACAGAAAAAAATAACCATCCGCACAGATTTATTTATTTACCGCCTAAAAATCGCCCGCCTGCTGGAAAGTCCATAACACAGTTTCTGATTCAGTTTACTTATTTCTGATTTATAGATTAAAACTATTTAAAATGCGAAAAATAAAACGGAAATTGAACGGAATACAGCACAGAATTTCCTGGATGCGAGAAATTAATAATAATATTATTTGCATAGTTTTATTTTAATACAAGCATGCTGGGTCCGATGAACAAGAAATTATACTGATGTGGCCTTAGAGGAGATTAAAAAGTCTAGAAATGGCCAAAATCATCAAGCCCCCTTGGCCTTAATTATTATCGTTTGTATCTCTCTTACCGCTGCCACTTTTGCCTCGTAGTCGTTGGTCAGCTGTAAACAGACTTCCTGTGCCTTGGCCTGACACGCCTTCTCTACGCGGGACCGCCACTTGTTTTCGATGACCGAATGCCACGCCTCCCACACCTTCTGTTGAAGCCGCCTCTCATGGTAGCGACTTGCAAGCTTTTCGGCAAATTTCTACATGAAAAATTGATGTACAAGCTTAAATCAGGATCATAATATTTGAATCTTATGTGTAGTTTAAAAATGTCAAATTATTTGAGTTTGAAGATATTCATATTCACTAATTAAAAGTTCTCACTAATCAAAAATTCAATCAATTCTCATCATTTCCCCGTTCTAGTGAATATCTATGGTTACACCATTGTCTTATTGGTAGTATTTTACAGAGATATCCCCCATTTTTCTATTGATCAATAAAAATCATTTATTAAATACCAGTAACTAGAAAGAGTAAAAAATACATGAATATTTAGCCTCATATAAAGCCTTTTTTGGTCAATATAGTGAGAGAGCAATATTTAATCCACCATTGTATTCATATTTACAAAGAGTAAAGATATTTTTAGTTCTTGAGCATAAAAGACCAGTTTATTCAAGCTTTGTTTTTTACACAGATCCTTTAAGGAGGCAGGATGGACTACAAATTAAATCGTCCTTAATTTTTAGATATGACGTCTTTAGCTATAATGTAACATTCATTAAAGAACAAATCTACATATCATACCTTTTAAATTTGGTGATTTTCCTATATTCTAATTAGGAACTCTCCTTTTAAAAAATATCAATACTGTCTGAAAGCGGCCACAACCATTGAGCCATCTTAATACAGCCCCAGCAGTGATTTATTATACACACTTACCTCCCTTTTGAGGTCTACATGTTGGACCTTCCACTCGGAGAACGTTTTCATGGCGTCCTCTTTGTCCTTTTGTTTACTGAGCGCCTGCGTCAGGTTTGATATCACCTGGTCTTTGCGCTGAATCGACGTCTCATACGTGTGCATCAGTTCCTTCATTCTCTCTATCTCATTCTGAAGGTTTGCGCGTTCTGATGCAGAACTGCATAAAGACAAGGAAAGATGCTCGTAACATTTATGAAAGTAAACAGAAGAAAAATACAGTCAAACAGGACTGGGCTGCCAAAAGAAAACAGTTATTTAAAATGGTTGGAATATCAAATTTAATTCTATATCTCCATTTTATATGGCATTCAAGATAAATAAGCTTGACTGTAAAATCAATCATCGAAATTTATATACTGGCAGGGTATGTGATACATGTATAGAAGATTTCCTCAAGATTACTATGAATGATTTTCCTCTACCCCCGTCTAGTGTTTTCTATCCATTTGTCAAAGACTGGGGAAAGAAAACACTTGGGACAAAAATCATACATCTCATGCCATCTAATATCCTATATTTTGAATAGGCAAAAAAAAAATTTAGTTTCTCAGTCCAAAAACTCAATATTAAGTGTGGAGTAAGTTATTTTGTGTTTATTGCAAGGTTTTCAAAGGAGAAAATGTTGATTTTCCTATTTCAACTTCAAGTTGGAAAACTTTTTATTACTCCACTTTTTGAAATAGCAAAACAATCTGCAAATTCAGGGCTCACTCAGGCCCCAGGGCCATAAAACTTAGATGGGCTCACTTTTGATTTTGGTCTTATTTTTACAAAAGGATTATATAGTGGAAAAGTGAGACTGAGATCAAAAATGAGCTTGTCTAAGTTTTATGGCCCCGGGCCTGATCTGATGCCGCGAGGTACTTGTTGTATGATCCAGGTACTTGTTGTATGATTGAGGTACTTGTTGTATGATTGAGGTACTTGTTGTATGATTGAGGTACATGTCGTATGATTGAGGTACATGTTGTATGATCGAGGTACTTGTTGTATGATTGAGGTACATGTTGTATGATTGAGGTACATGTTGTATGATTGAGGTACTTGTTGTATGATTGAGGTACTTGTATGATTGAGGTACTTGTTGTATGATTGAGGTACTTGCCATTCTTGCTCCCTGATAAGTGTCTGTTTACTCCTCTCCACAATGCGAATCTTGGCCTGACTAAACTCCGCCTACAAATAAGAATTTAAAAGATTATTTTATATCGTATAAAGAATGTTGCCTACATCACAGTAAGACTAATGTCAAAAACGTATCAATACGCCTGACATTACATTTGAATTTTGTCCAATTTTACACCATTTCAAAGGTCAAATGACTGTTTTTATCTAAAATGAAATTAAATTATAAGCAATGAATTTAATATTTAATATGTATTACGGTGCGACCATTGGGGCGAGCGCAGCATGTGATAAAATAATGAATTATGATAAAACAATAAAAATAAAAGTAGCAACGTAAAGTAAATAAATGAATTTGAATGCAGAATAAAATAAACATGCCTATTTTTCCAGTAAATCTTCATTATTCATAATTCATAAGACTTTGATATCTACAAATTATATATAGAATTTATCTCAGATAAAATGTTGTTGAATAATAAAGATTTTAACATAATGTACATTACAATTTATTTCCTCTTTTCTTGCAGCAGACAATTTTCTTAAACTTACATATAAAAATTGACTTATCACAGAGTCCCCCCTCCCCCGTTTAAAAAAAAATCAAATTTACAAATAAAAAAAAAAATTTGCTGATCATATAAGGAAAATGGATCCCCCGGGAGCATGTAATAAATGAAAGGGAAAATAAAGACACTATTGAGCAGCTAAAGAGCTAAAGACATACTACGCACTCCCAATTGTTCACCCGGATTAGAATTTTCCTGATTTTGAGAATTTCTTTTTCTTTTTGCTTGCAAAGATTTTTTGAATGATGTTGCCACGGCCGCTTTTAAAAAAACATTCCTGGAAATTACTGTAAATATAGTGAATAAAATAAATGTGAGCATTCATCCAAATGAGAGCAAGTTACAGCTGTTTCCTATCTTTGAGGAAATGTCCCCATTCGTTAGCTCTGCAAGATTTTGAGAAGATTTTGGTATTTATATTTCAGCAGATTTACAATAACTACTTAGAGTAATTTCCCTTATTGTGACGTCAAAGTTCACGTTGGTCAAGTGTCGTCCGTCTCTTTGAAAACACCCTGGAAAAAAACTATGCGAAATATACTGTTTTGTTTACTTAAAAGCATGATGTTCTTAAAATTACATAATTTATCTGTTTCTCAAATTCTCGCGAGATGTTATCCAGTCTAATGAGATCGACCGACATTGAGGAATTGCATTGTGGGTCAAAATTTACTGACGCCGAAAAATTCTGTCGGATCGATGTGTAAGAAATCCATTGTGACGTCACTCGAAAGGACGATAACTCCGTTAGTCTGTGCGTTGTGTCGTGTCAGCAGTATACTTACAATGCATGAACATAGTCTTATATCTTGTTCTCGTGAGAGTGTGAAATGGGAAACCATAATTACAGGGAACTAATGGGATGATTTAAACAAGGCATTACTGGTCCGATTTACTGACGCCAAAAAAATCCATTGAATGAATGTGCAAATAGTCCAAATTTTCTATTCACACACGCCCTGCCGGTAGAGCTCACTTCGCCCCGGCACTGCGCGCCGGCGAGCTGCGCTCACTATTAGTTTTATATGATATAAAATGGTTTGAAACAGTTCAACGCTTTTTTACAAACCGCTTCACGGTTTTTAAAGCGTAAACTGCCCCAAACCATTTTATATCGTATAAAACTAATAAATATTGAATTCATTCCTTAAATAATAAATATTCCATCCTCCCTTGTCAGAATGGTTAAAATATATACTTAATTATTGACAACTTTATTACAGTTATTTGTTTGTTGGTTTTGTTTCATTTCAGGGTCCGACTTTGGGCGCATGCAGCTTAGTTTTTTACTTTAATCTCACTTAATCAAAGGAAATGAATACCTTAACAATAAAACTGAGATCAAATGTGACGTTGCCTAAATTTCATGGCCAAAGAGAATAGAGTATTCTTTCTACTTTTGCATCAATGCACTACGCAAACTTTTTCTGACAATACCTCAAACTACAGAAGAAAAAAAAACATAAGCAAGAGCAATTGTCACATGTTCGGAAAAGTGAATACATAACTCTTAATTTACCAAAACATTTCTTTTTAGATCTATGGTCCATTGGTCCAGCATTCCCTCCATCTTTGTGACGTCTGGGTCAATGGATGACATGTATTCAGTCTCTATCGTGTTCTGCTCTCTCTGGAACGACCTTTGACCCTCACTTCTAAACGACCTTTGACCTTCACTATGGAATGACCTTTGACCTTGCTCCTGGTTCTCTGATTGGCTGGTGTTCTTTGATTGAAAGAGAGGAGGTGGGACTCTGTGCTGCTCTTCATCTGAAAATTAAACAAGTATTTACATATAAATAATCAGTCTCTTTTGCTATTTTGACTCTGATCAACTAGTATATATTTCATGGAAGGGGGTACTCTTTCTTTGAAAAAATGGGTTAAGGAATGAAAAGAATTAAAAACCTTATATACTCCCAGACACATTTAATATCTTTGTATTATTTACATATCACTCATGAAATGTATATTATCAAGTTCATTAAATACAACAATTCAAACAGGTCAGACATGTATTGACTGTATAAGTTCATTAACATGTAAATGCCTGTACTCTACAAACTATCTCTCTCTCTCTTTATAAAGTTTTTAATTTCTTCCTCTCTCATTTTTTTTACTTTTCAATAAGAGTTTCCACTAACAATATGCACTTGATGGTACACTGGTGGTTTTATATTTTCTAAAAAGAAAGTTTTAATTATTCAGAAGCCATCTACTTCATCAAACTTTCTGCAATATAATTATTTGGAATAAAAAAACAAACATGTTGATTCTCGGGGCCACACATTTCAAAATAATAAAAATGCAACAGGTAGGTGCTTCTTTATTTTTTTTTTGCAAGATTTGCAAAGGGGAATAACTCAGTTTTCATATTCTAAGTTCTGATTGAAAATTCAGTAATTCTCCAATTCAAAATTGCAAAACAGTTAATCAATGCAGCAGCATTTTGCCTGACGTGGCGGTGCCTGAGAACCGATACATTTATTTTTTTGGCCTTACCAGCAGACATGGCATTACGCGGCGTCTCTTGGTCCGACTGCTCAGAATGCTGGGAACCAATAGGACTCTGACCAAAGTCAGGAAGTTGTGCTTCTCTGGTTACCTTGACAACCACCGGTGTTGTGTCTGCATCATCTTCTGATTCTGTGATAAGAGAGAAAACAGTGAACATTTTGTTTGAACAATATTAAGTCAACATGGCTAAACAAATAATTCAATGTTATGATTAGGTTATTAGGCATCTTAATATTTTGTCTACTGTGTCAAATGCTGCTGCTTTTGTTAAAAATTCATTGCTTTTTTTAAAAAGCGATACCGGTACTTATTTTTTATCTTCAGGTTAAAAAAAAGCAAATTGAGAAATGCCCCAGAGACAAACAAAAAAAGAGAAATAGTGGAATAAAGTACATGTACTAAACCCAGTAAAATAGAGAATTTACAATATATTTAATAGGTGCAAGGGAAGGAAGAGGTCTCATGAAATAATACCTTCTTCTCTTTGAATCTGTACAAGCTTCTCTCTCGTTGCCTGTGGAAACGACCCCCTGACCTCTGTCATTGTGTGTGGGATTCGTTTGGGGTCATAGTTCGGGATGACCACTGCGTGCTTGAGCAGTTCCTCATATTCCTCCTGATGTCAGAAGTAGGAACAAATTTAAATCAAAACATGCAGAGAGCAACAAAGCATAAAACTGTCAGTTTTCAGATCTGTCAGCATTTCATATTTAATTGTGAACATAACAGTTTCCAGACAATTAATTCAATTTAACAGGATAAGTGCTGTTAAAATAATGAAATTAAACAACTCTTGTTAAAATTTAGCACTGATTATAAGCAATTCATGAATTCATGAATCTTACAAATGCATTTTTTGTCCCCTGAGATTTTTAAATCTTATAATATAGGTACAGTTGCATTTCATTTTTATAAATAAAAATCTTTCTCAAATTTGTTCCAACAAGATGCATTTACATGAAATGTAACAAAAATAAAAAAGCTAACAAACCATGATAATATAACCATGAAATTCATTTGAAACAATTCACTTCAGGTAGCACGAAGCTATTTTTAAAGTAGCATAAAACCATCTCATTTGAAATTCCAACAATGTATTGGGCAGTATGCTGTGATTATTTGGAAACCTACCATCAATCTACTGGAAACGGAGCTTCCCGGGGAATCTGGAGGAAGTTCCGGAACACTGTCTTCATCCACGGATGACATGTTGCTACAGGGTCTACCAAAAATCACAAGAGATTAAGAACATCATAAATGTAAATGATAAGTAATGACCACTTGTCTTCAAAATAATTTTCAGAATAGTCAACTAACAGAGTGTAAAAATCTCAAACACGTGAAAACAGTTGAACAAATAAACTTCACCATTAATGTATAAATCATTATATCATATATGCCAATACTTGATGGTAGACCCAAGATTAATCAATGAAACAATGCATTATCACTTTAAAAAAAAGTAAACTCTAATAAAATTCTTTTTAAAAATTTCTGTTCTCCCAACTATACTCTGTCCCAAGATATCCTTATTCACATTTTACATAATAACTTGATGTTTGTAAACACCTGGCTCAGGGTTCAAGCGATGTTCATTCAAAAGTACGAAAAATTTCAAAGATAAAACGCCCGTTAGCTTACCAGGTTTGAACACATGGCTAAAAATTGTGAAGTCTACGAGGATTTTTTATTTAATACAGCAAGCCCAGATGATGACAATGAAAAATTGTGCAAGGTATATGTGACTTTCGAATGGAGAAAAGATGTAAACATTCTCGATTATAAATCTCCGTAAGAAATCTGTTTTCATTCTTTTGGTTTTTTCATGTGAAAAATGATGTGTCAATGAATATATATCCTTTTCATTAAATTCAGTTGCACTTCTTTTAAATGTATATATATTTTTATCAAAAATCGTCCAAATGTGCAGCATAAATATCTTGGGACAGACTATAGGCATAACAGACTATAATTTGTGTACAGATGTGTACACTGCTGAATACTCCATGCATAGTGCTGTATAAAGTATGGATCATGGCAAGAGAATGTACTTTTTTTAATAAAATGAGCACTTTTATTTTAAAAAAAAATAACCATTCAAATTTATTTCATTTTTGAGAGAAAATAAAGTATTGGTGAACCATTGTTGTGAACATGTTTTAACACGCTGTAGTGTTTCGTTAAATCCCCCCTTCTGTATAAAATAAAGCATAAATTCTAGAAACAAACAGTTCAGTTGCATTACCTGATGAGTATCGAATAAAAAATATCAGAATTAAGAATACAATCAATACACAGGGTTATTCCATTAATTCAGAGTTTCGTGAACCGCTGCTGTGTGCCACCATGTTTTGTAAACAACATTCAATTTCGCACAAGCTTTGTAAACATGGATTTGATTGGCTGTTGAATGTCACCTAAATCATGAACTGTCAGATGGGTCAAACTATTCCCGGAATAGTTTTATGTAAAAGGGGGGGGGGGGGGGGGGGTTAGGGGGTATTCATCTTCCTTATTTTTTGTTAAAACTTTATTTGATAATTTGAAATGTGAGTTTGAATTCTTTAATGTGATAAAATATTTTTAATATCTTTCTCTGATGCTCATAATTTTTTGCTCACATTCACACACAAAGAAATGTTGCTGCAGAACTCGGTAGCTCCACGTGAAATTCGACGGTCTGCCAACCCGTTTTCCTATGGAGCTACAAAAGAGGATTATCCGCATAAGAAAAATAAAGAAGAAGAAAGAAAGATTGTATTAGATAACATTTTCTGAGTAAACTTAGTAATAGAACTATTAACAAATATAAATGTACAGTATCCTTTTTCTATTTTTTTTTTCATTCAAAAAGTGTATTTCCTCGTAATTTTTATTTTATTTTGTTGATTTTAAATTTTCGTTTTTGACATTGCGCCGCGTGTCGAATTTATGATCTAACATGCTTTCATTTCAGTGATTTTATCTAAACAATACTTAATTAATTTCAAAACATAATTTGAATGCAAATTACTTGAAACCCTTCGATAAACTGAATAACGCCACTTGTCTACGTTATTTTGGGACAACCCTCGTAAATACAATAACATTCTTAATTTTTCTTAATTTCAATTTCTTTGTAAATGCAACATTTTTCCAATTAATAGGATAGGGGCGTGCTATGGGTTTGACATCCCCAACTGGTTCGCGGAACTGAATCGCAAAAATGTGGGACCTTGACTGGTATACACATGTCAGGACGCAAATCAATAAGGTCCTTCAATTTCGAAATCATTTTCATGATAGATATAGACTTTTGAAATTTGAACACAACATCTTCTGCATACATCTTGATTATTTACATATGCATGTAGGGAGCTAAATTCCATTTGTTAAGTATGACTGGGTGGGAATTTCCTCAAATAATCCCAACACTATATATTGATTCTTCTTCGTTGACATGGTTAATTCGTTTTGCTCTTAACGTCTTTAAAATTGAGGATCTTTCGGAGGTTTCTAACGGACTTCCCACTGTACCTACTTGGGGCCTCTAGGTAGCCCTCAGACCCCTCCCCTAGCTGAAGAAAAAAAATCACGCCCCCTCCCAATTCGGAAATTCTTGGATCTGCACTGACCTAAAATTATCTTAAAATCTCTATATTTAGTATCTCAAAATAATAAAATTGCAAGTAGACCTAATTTTATTTTTTGTTCCTCATTAATCCAAATTTTAATGTGACGATTATTTTTTAAAATAATTTCATCCAATGTCAACGCGGGGTCATATGCCAAGAAAACGTGAAACTAAACAAAATTTACCATAATATTTATATATGCATACCAGTAAAATGACGGAAAAACCATGGAGATCTCAACGCATATCTCTCGCGATCACATAATATTATGTTTGATGGGAATAAATTTCTTTCGTACATGTTTTTGACATGTAACAACAACTAACAAATCATATTTCAGTAATCTCATATATATGTGCATATATTTGTCTTTATGTCACATATCTGTCATAACAAATATGATGGCTGTTTTTGTAAATTGCACACAGAGTTCATTGCACATGCATGTTTGCTTGTATTTGATCGTGGCTAAGCCTGTAGTTGTCTGGGTTGTTTTATGATTGGTGAAATCTATCATATTTCATATTAATAATGGTCAATATTTTGTCAATTTGTGAACAGTGTTTCTGGTTGTGCAGAAATTTCAAGCACAAGTTATTAATAACTCATTTCGAACACCACCTAAAGTCCTTCTTCAAACGACATTGTACTTCACATCCCGAACTCCCCATATTTCTTATAAATCAAAAAATCAAAACATTTGCAAATAAAATTTCTACCTGTGTACGTATATAATACTGATTTTTTGTTGTATTTTTGCTTTTATCATTGCAGTACGTCAAGTCAATAATATTATCTTCGTATAGGTCACAAAGCCAGGTCAATAGTTTACGCTGGCGGTCATCAGTGTAGATATCTTTATGATTCCTATCATATGACACTATAAAATTACCATACATATTTTTTTTAACAAACCAGCAGCTAAAGATTTGAATATCATTAACTGAAGATGACCACATGCATGAAACGTACGATGTACATAGTTCACTTACTACTGAGCGAAATACCATTACGAAGACCTCATGCCTATTTGGTAATGTTGACTTACAACTGACAGAATTAAATGCATGAAGTACATGACAGTTCGCGTGTGCAGTCTTACACTGCCTCGTGCGGTGCTGGTACATGTAATATATATAGTGATGACCGTTAGTGCGTCACTCAGCCTTGTAGCGGTCACGCTTAACGGACCACAGTCACAGTCACGCTTCAGTGGCCACAGTCCAGCGTCACGCGTCGGGGAACACCAAACGATTGACTTACTCGGGGTTTTATTACACATAAAACAATCATCAACGTAAATGATATTTTTGCAATCAATCACTCTGACCAACAGCCCCGCGCTGAGAGGACATGGAGACGGTCTGCAGGATCTGGATCGACTGAACACTTTTTTCTTTTTCGGCTCCAGGAAAAGCCGACATGGCGGAATTACTGATACCCGGAATTTCTTCGGATTAATCCGGATTGTAGCAGGACATTGACTGCCATGTAAAAGAGTCCATTTCTGCAAACTTCTGTATTTTTGTGATCATATTTTCCCACTTTTTCTAATAATTTTTATTTTTCAAACGACAAAAAGCGCTCATTTTTTTCAACACAGATGGCCAAGAATTTTGGAGTTGAGTGTTTTCCAAGGAATTACTGTGTTACTTTTACTTTGTGTGCTGTGATTGTAGTGCTGGCTATTTTATGTATACCTCAATCCGTGCACGGCAACCATGTGCCACAACCAGGCTCAAGAAACGCGAATCCAACCAGAGGAAGAAATATAAGACCGGAAGTTCGAACGACGCCACAGCGCAGGCGTGGCTCTCCTCAGCAACAAGCACCATCTCGTGCTGCATCTAGTAGCAGGAGATTTTCTGTGCAACAAAATGCACGTGCTGCAACACAACAGAGAGCATCTGCATCTAGACGAACTAATCAGCGAGGGGAGCCTAGCTCCCGGACAAGACAGGTGGGTATAAGGGGTACAATTAGGGGGTAAATGAATTATCCTCTGTTTCATACTACAATACATACACTTGAAATCAATATACGGAAACAATCCAGGATTTATCTTTAGTGAGTGCCCAACTGTCACCCGAATGAAAATGTATATTTTTACTGGGTTTATAAAAGAAAAACTCGGACGGCTCTAATCCATAAGGAAATTATCATAGCACCTCTTACATGCTTTAATTAAACAAAGTTTTCAACAAATTATATCATCCAGAATCTTTTCTGGGATTCGCTTTGCAGAATCCTCTTACATTATTTTTTAATGTTAACCTATTACCGTTATACATGTATATTGATGCCTGAAGCGATATATGGGGCAATTTCAAAATAGAACTCTTTGACTTACAATCTAATGAATGAATGTGTTTGCACATCAATTTATTTATGAAAATCAAAATACCAAGCAAAGTGTAATGGAAACAGGAACCAGGAACAAACAAGTTTATATACGTCTATATATATACAATGTAGTCTTTTATTTTCGTTCTATTTTTCAAATATTAATAACTAAAGATCAATGCATTTTCTGTAATTTAATTCTCTACTGATGACAATTTTGCTTTTTAAACTAAAATGTTCATTCGAACGCGCCTCTTTGTTTTCTTTCCCCTTATCAAAAGCATTGTACGGCCGATATAAGAAGTTAAAACAAAGACGAATTTCTATTTGATTTTTCTAACTTTTGTCGAAGTGATTTTCACGGAGCGGAAATTTTCCATGTCTTCGTGTTGTCAACCCAATAATAAACAATGTCGATGTTTGCAAACTTTCAAAGTAAAGTCTGTTTAGCATGATGTACCCGTTAATTCAAATATTTTACAAAACTCTTTAATCTCGACCTGTAATTAAAGTTCAAAAGAAACAGTTGTTGTTTTTGTTTTGCGAGTTCATCGACTACCTTGAAGGATTCTTCTCTCTTGATTAATGACCGGCATACATTGTTTCTGACACAAGCTTTTAGACTTTAATTCATGTCCCTTAATAAATTTGTCAGAGGGGAGACAATTCTGGCCCTCTGTAACGTTTTATAGCCCCTAGAAAGGCTTTTAATGTAAATGTATCTTAAGTATGGATACTGCCCTTAAACCGACGGTTTGACGAGAAATGTTTACCTTGAAAGCTGGACCAGGAGATTTTACCACAATAATGTTCACCATAGATAGACACTCGCCGTGACATGAGTGGCAAATACCTTAATATACATATTTTTAGCTCAAGATGTAGCATGTCAACCCACCGAAATATGCAAACACAACAGCCTTCATATTCAAACTCAGTTTCAAAACATTGCAATATTTGAAACTCCTCTTTCATTTTGCAGACTTAACATAATTTGTACATTTAGTAAAGCATGAATGTTCAACTTGTCTGGAATGATAAATTTTTATCATTGTAGCGCAATGTATTTCTCGACGCAGACGATCAATCAATTATGTAATGAACAATACTTGCATCGTAAGAATAGTCAACTTGACATATCAACACGTACTTGTAATTTTCTCTGGAAACGTCTGAAATAAAATTGTATTAATTTTTCATTGTGGTATTAGACAGGGATAACCGTTAAGGCCTTGTTCGTTAATGATAAAGCGTTACGTATCCCAGAATCAAGATATACAGATGCATAATTTTTCATCAACAATTTTTTGTCATGCACGTGGAATTCTACACGCTAAACGCACATTCTCGTGCGTACTTCATATTCCTAAACAACACACAAGGTCCATGTAAAAGTAAAGATTTTATCTGCATTCTATCACCTCCTATTGCTGTTTTATCTTTTTATAAGTAATCCTAGCCGTACACAATAATGAAAGGCGACACGTTGATGTCTTTTATACTGATTCCGCATGGTCATGGCTGTACGCTGCTAGTATTCATTATGCTAGAAAGATCAGTAGCCATAACAATAATGCATATATTGAGCGCTCTGTATTGAACTCATACCTGCAGTATGAACATCTGGGCCAAGCATCTGATTTTTTTCAAGTTTTGATATATGGTTAAAGATAAGTGAAAGATGTTTTATAAAAGCATACATATACATTTATTTTTTTTTACCCTATAAATTGTAGATTTCAAATTTTATATTTATATATTGTAAATACTATACTGTATTTAGCACTTGTTAATAATCGATGTTCAACACACACACAAAACATAATAAAAATGGGGAGGGGGTTCCTTTTATATATATATTTTTTTTTGCTTTGATAATATTTATTTTTTTTTAGAAAAAAAGCACGGGCAAAATAAAAATTGTATCAGAGAACGTTAGTTAAACTCTGATAATGCAGGAAAGAGAACGGAGACATTGTTTATAGCCATAACAGTCAGTGATGGGAAAGGGGGGGGGGGGGGGTTATCTGCGCGAATCCAGAAGAATTTCCCACAGGGATCCGAGGGACAGTTGTGTTTGGCAGGGGGGGGGGGGGATTCTGAGGCCATTTTTGGTAAATTAACTGTAAATTTAATAAACTTAATTTTTTCAGGGGGAGGGGTTCCGGACCCCTAACCTTTCCTTTAGATTCGTGGATGGGGTAAAAAAAAATCCTTACTCATACACAACACACAAGTCATTAGACAATACTGCGCGCGCATAACTCGGTCGTGTTAATATTTTTTATTTGTTACAGATTGGTCGGTCAGATTATCACTTCCTGGTGTTAATTACCCGCAATACACCGTTAACCAGTATTACATGTTAATGTAAACCGAGAAAAAGTGCACTTTCGTTTGATGTGCATGTAGTTTAAAATACCTCCCCTCTTTATATTTACGCTCACATATTAAGAGGTGCTTACTTCTATAGGTCCATGGTCAAAAACAGAAGCCCGGCTTTACCATATAAAGCAGAACACCATGTGATTAGTCAGGGGATCTTCGTGGACAAAAAACTCAATAACTGTTACTCATTAATTATAACCCTGTCAAATATCTAATAATACTGTCGCTTTTTGTTTTATATGCATTGTGTAAGATAAATGATTTCTTTATAAAGTGACTTTGTACACGGGAGAAAACTTACGTATATTGTATAAAAGTTCAGTGTGACGGGGAAGGGGTGGGGTGGGGGTCAAACGAGCCTCCCACAATCAGCTATTTTGGTCCACAGTTTATTTTTATTTTAAATTATTAAATAGAGCAGTAATCAAACGGAGTATTATATTATTGCCAGGAATACGTGATCAAAATAAATAGAAATATTTACATTCGGTGTATATTCAAAGTTTTCAGTTTCCAACGGAAGACCTTATTGTTTTCGAACTGTTTCTTCTTACTATTTTCTCACAAATTTGTGCACACAATTCCTCAAACTCTATTCGGCCGATTTCAACTATTTTTACAGATGATTGCAAGTCGTCATAATTCTAGTCTCACTATGTTTGCATTAGAAATCTGTGACGCTCAAATTTTCAATAACACACGTCAAACTGATCACGGCGTATGAGAACAAGTATTAACAGGCGTTTTAAATAGATTTATTATTGTACGATGAAATTTGTTATGTACTTTTTAAAATCAAGTTATATCATATCTATTCGGTTTCAAAAAAGTGTTTCCCGGTAAAGTTTCTGGCTGTATATTTTTAGCCGCAACAGCGTACTAAATAACATATTTTATGGCTGTTCCATTTATTAATCATATCTATGACAAAGAGTGTATAAAATGGCTTTAAAGCGTCGATACACAAATATTTCATATACAAATTAACATCAAAATAAATATAGATATAACGACTGAATGCTTGTTTTTTGATATCGCCAAACGTTAACGCGCAGTATTTAATTTTGGACCGACAATATTCAGTGCTTGATTAAATGGATTTTTAAAAAAATGCGTACACCAAAATATCTTCAACAAAACAAGGAAATGTGGCCTTAGTTTTCATACCATTTTGCTTATCAAATATTTAATTATTAATCTATTTATTTATTTATCCATCTATTCATTTATTTTTTAATTCATTTATTTATTTGATATTTATTTGTTTCTTAATTTATTTTTCTACATGTATTTTCACATCTTTGAATATGAAATGTTTTAAATTTGATAATTAAGTAGTGCATATTTATTTATAATGAGTTTATTTTATTTATTTATCAACTAATTTAAAGTACTTATATACCTTTCATTGTCCTTCAATATTTCTTTTCTTGTTTTAGGCATATTTGTTGGTTTTCATATTATATTATGCTATAAGTATACACATAAAGGTATAAAGCGATACACACAAATTACTTGCACTGATCACCTCTTTTCGTTATTTAGCCCGCCCGACGATGCTTGCCATAAATCTTGACGATGTCGTGATTTATTGGGTGTTACGACTAATCGACGCAATGGTACAAATGTCACTAGTGTGCGCAGCACTGCATTCCGTGAAAAGAATACTGACCAACACGCTAGAAACACTGAGTGGTCACAAATAAATGTAAATCAACATGGTCATATTATATATACATGTATATATTATGGCAATATTTGCAAATCTATTTTCGTCAAAATATAGCGCGGTTTGCCAAGCCTGCTTTTAATTGAAGAATTGCACCATGGTACTTTTTCCACTCTATCATAAAACACAAAAAACTTGAACCGAGACAACCGATGTTTCCTCTAAAAACATTTTAATATGTTTTTCGACAATAAAAATATTTTTGTTATGCATTACGAATCGAGGACCAAATGTTCCGGAAATATTGGTTTCTTTTTACAGCCACAAAGGGTGGTTGACCCTCATGCAGTTTTTACAAAACGCATTACAATGCACTGCAAAACATACAAAGATGCTTTCAAAGTAAAATGTTATATTTGAATTCCATAATTATTACATACTTAAAGTTTTAGACTGAAAAACGTAATGCCCATCTATCGAATGCCTGTGATATGGAAGACTAAAAAAGAAAAGCAAAAGTATATTATATATTGATTTACATGAATAAAACGATTCCTTTATTCTCTCTCTCTCTCTCTCTCTCTCTCTCTCTCTCTCTCTCTCTCTCTGCTAATTCCTTTCTTTTTTACATATTATTTTTTTAATTTATAAAATTTCAATTTTTTTCCATGTGTGTAAGGGGGAAGGGGATATTGAACATGAAAATTAAGACAAATTTAAACTGTTGATATTACGTTAAATGTCAATATAAACTTATTTATATGCTTCACGATTAATTTCCTTGAGTGATAAGCATTATTGATGACTATAGAAACTGTTATTGTCCCAAATAGCTTCCTTATTGCAACATTCCAATTAAATCCCACTCACTGCAAAAAGCTCTGATGATTTATTATGACTCAATCTTTAGTGACAACAATGATTACATTGCATTATAAGAGAAACGTACAGGTATAATTAATGGAGCCGTTCCACATCATTCTACAACGTATCCTAACCCCCCCCCCCCCACACACACACACACACACGCACAACCCACGCCTTGGACCTTCAAACTTCTACATGTACTACATGTTGCGGTTGTTAACTTCATCCCTATACAATAAAACATAAGCTATTTAGCTTTAAAATTTGAGAGAACCAGAAATAATTTTGCTCCATGGCGCAAATTTATAGAAGTTTATAACTTATATGACACAAAGAAGTTCACAAGTGATTTCTTTACTTGTTTTTTTCTTATGAAATACCGAGAATTCGATATTTTTAAATGCATTATTATTTTTTTTTTTTTAACTAAAAATTGAAGAACGTTTGACCATCTATTTTTAATATATATGAAACTTTTTTCTTCAGTAAAAAGTAGATTTAAGCTTTTTTAGATTTAAGAAAAATCATATCTGTAAATGTAAAGTAGATCTACGTTGTTGACCACCCAAACACGTTATTTTCTTGTCTCTTCTGATTTCTTTTTTTTTTCCTGACTGACCACAAATTTGGAGTGCGCGTGCGTGCGTGCGACCGCTTAAAGCACCACCGCATCCGCTGCCCCCAAAGTAAGAGTGATTACATTTATGAGGATAACTAATACTGTGGTCACAGTTAGTGGGTCAGCTCGATATATAGAGCAATTTCTGGTTATTATGGACACCAAATAACGAGTGCGGTTTTCTGCGTCACGCGGTTCGGAATGTTGCGCGGTGTATTCTCGCTGCTTTATAATTGTCCAATCGTTTAAAATCTTATGATCAAATAGATATATTATATTTATTTTTCCCAGTGTCTTTGTCCGAGATAAAACTACGAATCGATTTTGTAATGTATAGTTCAATACATTTCATCAATGACTATTTTCATATTCAATCGAAAAATTGCTGAAAATTATGTTAATATAATTAAGAAGAATTAATCTTTGAATATTGTGAGGTGACCAAATATGATCGGGCGAGAAAAAATTATCATAAAGCCCTTCGGACTTTAGATTTGATCACTAGACTTAAAAATCTCGACAAGCACTCATAAACTGGACGTATATTTTATCAACTTGTCAAAACAAATTTCAGAATATATAAAGGATCAAAGCGTATATAGATACATGTTTTATCGCACGACAATATGACAAAAGCTGGCGAATTTATGAACCATTTAAAGAAGATATTAACTTATTAGAGATTTCTATTCTGGTGTATAAAGTGTGAGGTACTGTAGAAAGGGTTATATGTTTTCTGATCCTTGGATTTTTCCGCATTTCTTTATTTTCAAAAGGTGTCGGCCCGTTTTGAATTTTTCCATACACAGTTAGAAATATATACTCTGTATATTTACATTTTCCAGTGTCTTTGCCTGTGATAACACTACGTATCGATTTTGTACTATATAACCCAAAATACAAATGACGCCAAATTGAGGCGCCAGCGGGGTTTGTTTATTTATATTTAAATGTTTAATCGTACGATGGCTTAAATTATATAAATATAAGTAATAAGGAATCATTCTTTGAATATTATGAGGTGATAATTTCGGTCGAGGCGTGATCAGATCTATCATAAATTGGATTTGATCACGCCCCGACCAAAATTATCACCTCATAATACTCAAAGAATGATTCCTTATTCCTATTCTAATTAACACGGTTATTTAAAAATGGGTTGAATTTGCCTGATGAAAGGGGAGAAAGGTGCGAAAATAAAACGGGTGAATATTTCCCTATTTTCAAAGGTTAAATTTTTAATTCTCATCTGGTGTAATTCAATAATTTCTTAATGCTAATTTCTAACATTTTTGATTAGATTCATAGTTTTGTCTTCTTTATATCATATAATAAATGCATTTAACTACATAAGTTTAAAGGGGGTGAACGGAATGGCTATTGTTAGACTTAATACCGTCTTTTACCGGTTTATTCATCTCCCTTAAAAGAAGAATTTTGTATAAAGACACAGGAAAAGTTCCAAATTTCAAAGCTAAAATATAAAAAAGGTGTTTTACGAAATAATACAATCTATAACATATGTATCTAAAAATAAAAGTTAAATTTATTTGAAGCCGTAAGTTCTAATTAAAGTAACAATGTATCCTTGATGTAAAATTTACATAATCCTTAAAAATGATTCTCAAAATAATGAACACTAGAATGAATCATAATACGGAATTCTACAACGATAATATTTTTTGCAGGGTCAAAGATCAAGATCGTCATCACGTGACAGTAGAAGAACACTCAATGTACGCAACATCAGCAACAGAGTGTCCTCTAGAGGGCGCCTGCGTCCCGGAAGTGATACCAATGGACGCGTTCGACCAATGGAGAACGCGGATGCAAATAAACAGCTCAACAACCGAGGGAACCTTGACCTATTCCCTTCGTCAATCAATCAATTTATCAATAAACTAAAGGAAAGAATTCCAAATATTGGACTCGGGCTCGGTGTTCATATTCAAGATCCCGAGGGAAATTCACAACGATCAAGTTCGTCGACATCAAGGTCAAGGTCGCGAAGTTCTTCTCGATCCAGTTCCGGATCAGTCATGGACACCATTAGTCAACTTGGAAGTTTATTCAATAGAAGACGCAACTCTCCCCCTTCCAATCCATCCCCTTCTTCAACATCCTCACGATCAAACTCTCAGTCTTCTAATGATATTTCAGTGGGTTCAAATGTCAGAGGTCAGGGAACAATGGCAGACCAATGGCAACCACCATCACAGCCACCAAATCGTCCATCATCACAATTTTTGGCTTCCAACCAATTACCACCAGATAATGTTGTCGTTCAAAATGTGCAGGGTAACCCCGGTCTCTTTAACTCTGGTTTCCCGCAAGCACAACCAAATTCAATGAATACTGTGAATGTCAATCCAATTCCCCAACCAGTTGTACACCAACCACAGATGGTGCCACAACCTTCATTTGGGTTTCCGCAACAAAATGTTGTCCATCAACAGCCACCTACATTTTCACTCCAACAGCAACATCAGCAAATTCAGCATCATCAGCAACACCATCATCAACAGTTACAGCAGCAACAACAACATATTCAACAATTGCAACAGCTGCATCAGCAACAGCAACTGGTAAACAATCAAGTGAATTCATTCCGTTTAACGCCACCACAAGCACCAGTTCAAAGTATGATACCGCAACCGCAAATCTCACCAAACGTTGTTGTGCAACAAGCTCCTCAACAAATTCAATCATTCCTTGGTCAGCAGGTCATTTCACCCTTTCAGCAAAATCAACAACCATTCCAACTTAATGGTAATCAAAATATGTTGATGCAACAGCAAGCCATTCAGTCCAGTGGAACTATTGCTCAGCCGATGCAGGTCCCTATGACAAACACCAACACATTCCAATTGATTGGAAATCAGCAGAGTACGAATGTCAAAAGACCTGTTTTACCGACACCGGCACCAGTAATGACACAAGCTATTCAAACTAACGGACAAACAATTATCAACGGCGCTGGAAGACCTTTCCAGTCACCACAGTCTGTAATACAGATGTCCTTCAATCCTTCTCCGAGCCAATCCCAGACAATGAACGGGCAACAGAACCTTGGTTTATCTGCATCCCAAACACCAGGACAATTTGTGAATGCTCAAGGACAAATATTCAATCTCCAACCGTCCAGTCAAAACACATACCAGGTCATCAACGGACAGCTGGTGCCTGTGCAGCAGTCTTTCCAATTGTTTCCAACAGGTCAGACTGTTCCACCTGGAAGATCACAACAGCAAGCAATACCAAGCGGACAGGTTCAAATGTCAGCGTTCGAAACAAACTTAGGAAATGGAGTCCGAAGAGCCCAAAACCCACAGACACCGACAAGGGTTCCGTTTTCGTTTGGACTTTTTGCCAGCAAATCAGGACCAAGCGCGAAAATATCAAACCTAACATCCCAGGCCAAACAATTAGTAGAACACAATGCCCAGATTGAGATGCAGAATCAATTGCTTCAACAGTTATTGATTGAACAAGTTCTAAACAGTCATGGTGTGAACACAACAAGTCTCCCTCCTACTGCTAATCAGACTACCCCGTCCAACTCTTTCGCTATTCCCAGCAATACAAACATACAACCAGCCGCTGTTGCATTTAACTGGCGAGAGGGCACAGCTGTCAATAAATCAAACGATGGAATCAGGCGTGTGGTTCACGGTTCTCGGTCGCCGGGGGGAGTTAAAGTGATCAGCCTTCGCGCCGCTAATACCGTGAGCCCGTTCAATAGGTCAGCCGTCGGGGTCACTCTCTCACCGTCAGTAAGCAGAACTGTCAAAAACTCGTCTCCGGCTGCTGTTAGGATAGTCGCTAACAAATCTTACGTCGTTAAACCAACGTATGATCCTGAAGTTTTGCCTCAGTATAGAAATTCCAAGAACGCCACTTTGCGAAGTATGGATAGAACCGATAGGCTGAACACGACTGATATTCCTGAGGAGATTGAAATTAACGGAATGTCTCTAGATAGCCCTGCTGATCGAAACGGAGTTGGTACTCCTCATCCACTGGACAGTTATGTACACGGTGTACACGGTCACAATAACATGGGAACTCGTCCAGTCACACCTGCAACAGCTTTCGGAATGGGATATGGAACCCGAAAGAACGAATCATTGCATAAAATGGACAGGACAGATCGTCTTAACACTACGGACATTCCAGAGGAAATAGAAGTGAATGGACAATCATTGGACAGTCCCGCCGACAGAAACGGAATGAATATTCACCATCCTTTGGATTATTTGGTCCACGGTGTCTCTGCAAGTGGAGGAGCCGCCCAACACAATGTTCAGGCAAGCTACAATAGACCAGCACCACCGCCAGAGGAACCTGAGGAAATGTTCTTTACTGCTTCTCAGCCCGGATACATTGACACAACGATCGGACTTGGAACAAACGTGATGGACATGAAGCACTTCCGGGATCCGTCTTTATTTGACGCTGTGTCTCACCAAGCTTACGAATTAATGCACCACCTGCAGTTTTCGCTTTCAAGAATTCCCTCTAATGTACTTCATGGAATTCAGTACTGGATGCCGAACATTCCTTATGACGTGTTTATGTCCATCAAGAACTCTGCGCCTAGGTTTTACCAAGGTTTCCATGATTCGGTAGGTAATATTCCTATGTCAGTTGCGCAAGGTATCATTAACCTTGTAGACATGATTCGACATTCGTCTGCCAAAACGACGAAACCCGTGAAAACCGTGGCGTCCAAAATTGCTAAAGTCCTACATGATTCTTTCACGTCACCTAAACCTACAACAACTCAGAGTCTGTATGATTTCCGAATATTTGACATGATTCAGCTCACCACCACTCCGCCGATGCCGATAACCACACCATCTCCTGTGCGACATTCTGCAAAAACACTCGCGAAACTGATGAATCTGGTGAAACTTCTCGTTCATGAACCATCTACCACAACTACGACCGCTGCACCAACTTCACCCAATCCAATCACAGTAGCACCACAAACCAACACGACTACGCCTGTCTCTAATACCACAATGAACGCAAACACTAGTGCTCCTGTTTCTTCAAATACAAATGCTTTAAATTCAACGACAGAGGTTCTTGCAAACATCTCTGTGACGAAGGTTGATAAATCTCAGTCTGGGCAAACCAACATCGATAAAGTTTCTGTTACCGTAAATAAAAAAAAATCAGTGGTCTCCAAACCTTCTCCTGCAGGCAGTGTTGGACAAACACCACGAAAGACATTGCCCCCGAATCAAGCACAAAATTTACAGCAGCAACAACAAAAGAGACTGCCACCAACTCCGCCACAAAATGTGCATCGACAACAACAACAAAATAGATTGCCTCCGACTGCACCACACAATTCGCAACAACAACAACAAAATAGATTGCCTCCGACTCCACCACAAAATTCGCAACAGCAGCAACAAAATAACAGACAACAACAAGAAAGACAAGAACGAGAGCGACTTCAGAGGCAACAAATGGAAAGAGAAAGACAGGGATTCCAGAACCGACGTCTTCCACCGACGCCACCGCAAGGACAGCAAGAGATTCGACAATCATCAAACGCTGGTCCGGGGATCCGTCTACCTCCCACTCTCCCTCAGGACCAACCTCAGAACGAGGGTGGATTTCACCAAAATTTCGGTCATCAAAACACAGGAAATGCACGGCGAGGTGAAACGCATTTGAATCAAGTGGTGCAACCCCGGATTCAAAAACCTCCAAAACCAGCTCAGAGACCTCAGTCAACGTCGGAAAGAAGTCATCCCAATACTGTAAGAAAACATGGAATCTTTGAGATACAAAATCTCAAGCCAAATAATGTGCCCACACAGAATATTGGGAAGAATTCTAATTTAAATGGTAGGGGAATGAACTCTAAACCAAAATTAACAACAGATTATCCAACTCAAGTTCCCCCGAAACTCATTCCCGATAACAATAACTACCCCACACAGGTGCCTCCGAAAATCCATCATTTCGATAATAAAATAGGATTCCGTCACGAGAGAATAGCAACTCCGCCGGTTTATCAGCATCCACCGATAGTGACAGAGGCTTACAACACTCGACCCCATTATCAACAACCCTATCCCACAATGCCGTCCTATCAACCGCAGCCAATCACAACAACGGTTCCAAGTGTAATATCGACGGCGCCTTACTATGACAGTTTTCAACAACGTCCGCGTCAACACCAACAACAACAACAACAGCAGGTTGATTACTATCAGCCCAACGCTCAACAGAATTCCCCGGATTACAATTACCAGAATTCATTCTACGGTGATGGAGTAACAAACCCCACTGCAACAGAAGGGTTTGGCTTCAGTGCGCAAGCGCAGAATTCTAGACGCCAGCCAATCGAAAACACGATACAATACAAAGAATTTAGTAATGCTCATCGTAAAGGCTTCAGTATATCCGAAGTATTTGGTAAAAAGAAGTGATCACGCATGGAGAATGAACATATTGTTATTTTAGTTAGAGAAGCTCACGAAAAAAGAGTTTTCTGTTTAGTTTAATTTATTGAACTCGCGTGAGAGGGATAGAAGCGCTTTAAATTCTATCACGTGTGCTAAACAGAGATTGTGATTGGATGGGTAAAAACTTTAATATTCTGCGTTAGATCTACAGAAGAGCAATAAGTTGTGCAACGAGAAAATTTTAAAACTCACAAACAATTTAGCATGTACATAATTATTTTCTCTTCTTAAAATGTATATCCAACACACGAAAAAAGATACTATGAAAGTCTTTGGTTTAATTTCATTTTTGCTTAATTTCATTATCCCACATTCTCGTTATCAACTTACTAATTTCTTGCACTTTTTAAAAAAAACTCCCTCATGTCACAATATCAGACATTTCCATTTTGCCAATTTCTCGTATTTTTAAACAAACGAAATAGATCCTTTACAATCATCAAAATTAAGGCAATAGATGTACAAGTATACATCTTCAGTTAATGCAAAGAAACTGAAAATCTTACGGCAAGAAATGACAAGTTGAAATGTGATGATGACGTTTCTATTAGTTACCTAGATTTGTTATACTGCCTTTGTATGCCTGTAATTTATTATGCCAATTGTTTCTTGAAACTTTTATACAAGGATATATAAAGTATGTTTAACCAGAGAGAGAGGGAACCTTGTTTTTGATGTCTAAATATAGCAGCTATTATGCGTGGCGAAGGTTAGATATGAATTAGATGACAAAGCTGTTCCCCATAAAACTTTCACCTTCATTTCTCAAACGCTCCTGGAAAAGAAGCCCGCTCACCAGTTAAACTTCTACGGCTGGATGCGCACCTTTCTGTCTAGAACAAGAATGTCAACATAAATATTTACTTTTATTCCCTAACACTTGCTCCAACTGCCTACATTCCAAGGCCACGCCGATTCTGCATTCCTGTTTACCGCCTCGTACAATACAATTAAGTTCCTTGCCATTTTTTAAATCGATTACATTGCTTTGAAATTATCGGCGTTTATTTTGCTATATATTCATAAAAGTCAGTTTTACAATAAATCAAATTGTTTTTAATTATTCAATCATTTTATGCGTTATATAAGAGTTCTTGTCCGCTGGTGTATTTTTTTCTGTTGGCATAAGAACATCTGAGATAAAAAAAAATAACTTGTCAATGATACAATTCTGTACATTTAAGGGTGTATTCTGCTCATTCACGAAAAAAAACCTACATCAAACTTTTTAGATGCTTATGATTTTTTAAAAGTACTATTCCTAAGGAATAAATTGAAAACAAGAAAAGTGTATGTTCGTTTTCATTTAAGAGAGATCCGACCCCCAGAACATGGGCCAAAAATGGTGTATTGAAATTCTCATATAAATAGCAATTTGACCAGAAATTCCCTCTAATTTAGAAAATAAAAGCAGATTTCAGACATTTTCAGTTTTGCTTACTTAAAAACATCTCGGAGTTTATTTTTGGACAAATTTAAAACTGTGAAATAACTTTTTTTGATAAGTTATGCCCAAAAATGTGTGTTCCCCAAGTAAAATTGGAGCATGTTTTTCATTGCAAATATGGTAAATAAACCTAAGTTAGACAGGTTTCTAGAATTTAACTTTTTATGAAAGTATTTGTATACTTTCTTTACATATTATGGTTCCAACTGAAGGCATAAAAAGTGGGGGTTAGTGTGCATATAAGAAAAAAATATTGTTGGTTACATCCCCACCCCCTATTTCCATTGAAGCATTTTATGGTAACAAAATAAGCCATTTTTGCAGCAAAACATAGACTTTTATTCGCCAAAATTTTAAAACTGGTGAATTTATCTTCAATAACAAATGTAATTATGTAAAGTTAAGTATTTAAAGAATATATAGTAGACATACAACAAAATAAACTTTAAAATAATCATTAAAATAGTGCTTATAAACCATCTTCTGGGTGTGACCTTGACCTTGGTGTGAATAGCATGGAATGAGATAAGGTATTTCTTGCTAATTATATGTTCTAATTCATCAAAGTTTTTAAAATAATGTAATAATTATGAAATTAAAAATTCATTGGTATTTTTCTTTGAAAAAAATAGCAGCTAGATGCATAGATTTTGAATGACAGTGTTTTCTCAATGAATTCAAGCAATGACATGGAATGAAAAAACGGCAACTTCAAAATGGATTGATGTCTGATCAATAAGTTTTAACCAGTATATGCATTCTAGGTCAGAGCATATATTGATAGTTCATATACATACAATTACATGTATGATATATTCTAATAAACTGTTAGATTATATTGTAAATAAACACACATCAATATATGGTTGCATTACAATACTGTCTTGTCTATTGATATAAGAAGTTGCACGTTACTTCATCTGATCAGTTGAAAAACATTTGTTTTATGAAAATTCCCTAAATGACAAAACCATTCCATTCAGGTAGCTAGAATATAGACATAAATTGAACACTTTATAGCGATGAGTGATTCAAAATATACTATCAGTAGAATTTATCAATTTATCTTTATCTTTGGAGGGGGGGGGGGGTGTTGTGTTGTGTTACATCAAACAGTACATACATGTTCTGGAACTATTAACTAGTTCAGGTATAATGAAAATCAAAGGCAGTATATACACTTCTGATATAATGAACTTTAACTATCACTTCTGATATAATGGGCTTTAACTATCACTTGTAAAAGTATATCCAAAATGTTCAGCAAGCGAATGTACTGATCTTTGATGACTTTGTTACTCTTGGTCCACTTCCAAACTCTTTTGACAAAACTTGTTGTGTGCCCTCTTCCTCTACTAAATGCTATTAGAACTGCATAGTTCAAGTCACTGACAGCTATTTTTCTATCCATACACTAAGTGATTCTCTTCATTGACAAATGTTCATGTGAAAAAGTTGCACTTAGCAGAGAGAATGATGCCTTCTAACTGTTCTGTGAATCAAAATTGACTGATCATACAAGTCTTTGAAGGGATATGACAGTAAAGCATCATGAGCAGCATAGTTACAATGTAAGAAGATGAAACTAAAGTATGTCGGGTATAAGATGGCAACCTTGGGAATTGTGACCTCAACAGAAGCTTTGTATCAACAAATCCTGCAACATGTTTTTTAAAAGCATCCATCTTTCCAACTGCTAACATGGTGTTGACTAAAGCATGGCCGTCTTAAGACTTGATGCTATGCCCAGTAAGACTTGATGCTATGCCCAGAAAGACTTGATGCTATGCCCAGTAAGACTTGATGCTATGCCCAGTAAGGATGGCTCAATGTCCTTGTCAATGAAGTCAACGAAGTACTCTAAAGCAGAGGAAATTTGCTGGATTGAACAGGTTTGCCTCTGTGGAACATTGACCACCTTTCACAGTTAGGACTGTCTCTTCAGATGCAGAGGAAGAAATTGGAAATTTTGTTTGGACAAAACAGTGCCAGTGATCTTCTCATCATGCTGCAGCTATCTGGATAACTTGCAATTACCACCTGTTAAACAAAAATTAATACATAATAAGCAAAGTTATGGTTAACTTGCTAGTTTTCCGCTTTAGACTAGATAGGCAGAAAAAATGACATTTTAAAGGTTAAATGTCCATGCCCTTGTGTACCAAGTTAATCATTAATTCGCCACATTTAATATTTATTGTGACTTATATTGTATTAGTGCTGCAAAAAGTATAGTACATACACACAATGCTTTGATTTCTTAGACTCTGTTGTATCTCTTTACTATAAATATATATAATATACAAATGTAGCTCTACATGAAAATAGACATTTTATTATAATTTAAATGTAAGATTCTCAGAAAAAATATTGACCAGTGATTTATTTTAAACTATTGACTGGCTAGAATATATTTAGAGGATCATCTTAAAAAAAAAAACCTCAATAAATCAATACTGATTTGTAGATAAGCTGTCTCCTTTCATATTTCTTTGACTGCATTTGACTTGACACTATTAAAAATGATAAAACTGAAGAATAACTTTCTAGCTATTATCTCCTGTTTATTAGCAAGGTTTATTTCTATTGTAGACTTGCCGAAATAAAAATAAAATGAAAATAGTTACTATATAAACATTCAAATTTTGTGTTTCTCATAAAATAGCCATTTCGGTAACCTCATGGGCCGCCATATACACATGTATCGCCTGCTTGTTTTGATCTATAAGATTATCATATATATATGCAATACTTGAGTTTGAAGAAAATTTATATGATGGGCATAGTGTAGCATAAACGTTGCCATTTTAACTATACTAAGTCTAAAAGCACTGACGACTTACATTTTTGCTGTAAACTATCTCGATTTCCTCTACTGGAATTTCCTCTGACTCATTTCGCTCGTTAGTTGCAGTTCTAAAATAATTTTTTTGGCGATTATTGTGTTTGAATTTTTTCCCCATCTTTCCTCGTCTCTCAGTTGTCATTTTCGGAGGACTCGTACTGCTGTTCACATCGCTTTGAAACGAAGCGACCTTTTCTTCTTTCGGAGATGTTCGCGCCGACTATGGTATGTCGTAAATGACATAATTTTACATATTCCTTTGTCACTTATGCATTTAATACGGGTTTATTGTGTAAAAGATGATTCATTTAATTTATTGTAGAAGTTTTGTTGAAAATTGTAAGAAGTTGAATTTTACGACATGTTCCTCTATTGAGACCCACTTGGGGTAAAAATTGATGACAAGAATACACCCTTAAACAGAAAGTTGTTCTTTTATTGATTATGAAATACCTTGTGCTACAGATCACTCTTAATTTACTAATTTACTTTAAATTTTAAAAATCCTTCACAGAGACTGAAAGCTATAATCGGATGTCTTCTCAGTTTGAAACTTCCTATCAGTACTTTCTTGACTTTGATTAGAATACTGAGAAAAATGCCCATTTTGTATCTGATTCTCTAATATCAATTAAAATTGTGTTTCCCTATAATAAGTACCATCTTTACACATGTATCAGGTAAACAAATAAATGGTACATGTACATAATGTATTTTTAGAAATTATTGAAAATAATTCTCGGACCCCCCCCCCCACCCCCCTTAACATTTTTTTCTGTATTCCCGCGTGATGAAAAATGTCGCTGTTATAATTGTATTACATACCTGCATTAAAGAATGCAAAAATAATTTATTATTTCGCCCTTGAAAATGTATGAACAATTTAATCACATGTTTAAATTAATTTCTTTCGTCTGAGAAGCAATTTGTAACAAAGATTAAAGATATCCTTTTCCTTATACTCCACCCCCTAAAAAACCTTCACCGGATTCAACCGTGGAAAGTCATTGCAAGGAATGGATTTACGTTGTGTGAACCTGTTAATGTATCCAGTAACATTTTTGAGGACACTGTATACTGCTTACTATTCTTCAGTACACCCAGATGAAAATGTCTCAGGACACATTAACAGGTTCACACAACGGCATCCAACCCTTGTAATGACCTTACACGATTAACATGGGACAGAAAATAATTTGTAAAAAAAAAAATAACTAACCAATTACATGTACATCTAGAAACTCTGCATTCCTCTTTACCGCCTTGCATTCTTTAAAATCAGTTGCACTGCTTTTAATTATTCGATTAATTTTTCAGCCATTAACATTATTTAATTTTAACTTTCCAGGGGGTAAATATATACAGACACGTAGCATGGTTTGAAAGTTGGGGGGGGGGGGGGCAAACTCATCTGATTCCAAAATATCTTAACATCAAAATTGGCAATTTCTCAAAATTAAAAAAAATCTTATCCGGGAGAGGGGGTCATAACTTCATATTATATCAATTTCACTGTTAAATTCATTCCTTTCAATTCAATTTTACCATTTATGTTTACTTTTTAATGTGTAAATAATAGAAAGTTTGCTGCGAGAAAAGGGGGGGGGGGGGGGCAGCCCCCTTGTTACAAGGCTAATTGGATTGTGGATTATTATTTCAATAACAATTCTTGACACCCTCTTCTTTGACACCGTGTCTCGGTGATATGACAGAACTCCAAGTCAGCAGCTGATTTATATGGCGTCTAGACGCATTGGGAGCTTCGCAAAAAAAAAAACTCGGCCAGCGTTTTTACGAGTGATATACATGTACTCCATATTTCAGTGGGTAAGCTTACTCTCAGTGGACCAACACTCAGTAATAAAGGCATCAGGTGGAGGTGTAAATCTTAGGAGGATGTCTGTCCACGGAGGCCATCACTTACACTAAAGTGACAGTATAAACAGTATCTCGCTTTTGTAGAGAGTGACCCCCTCCCAACAAAACACACATACATTATGTATGCACCAACAAAGCATCACTGGTTATTTTTTCAATTGTATACCTATATACAAGGCTCAGGCCCCAAAAATATTCAATCAAAAATCATTAGTAAACATGTCATAACATACACCATGTGTTGAGAAATTCTAGATGCAGAAATCGGTGTTTGTTAAAAAGTTGTGTTCTAAGGAATCTAAATACATGTTGCTGCCTCCTTTTTTTAAACGTTTACATTCCTTAAAAAATTGTAGCCATCATATTATTCTTCAATAAATTCATTCAATTATTTTTCCAAATAAAATCATATATATTTCAACATTTTCAAAATTTTCACTCCACTTAGAGCCAAATCTTTTGGGGATCAGGGATTTAAGTGAAAAAAAAAATTGAATACCGGTATCTAAAAAAAATTAGGGAAGCTTCTGTTAAAGTCTTGATATCCCTTGTTTTAGTAATTTTAAAAAATAGCCTTTTAAAAAATGTCTCTTTTTTAATTACCGGTATTTCATTATGGATTCATTTCAATTTTATTAGCCCTTTACTTATAAAGCTGGCTGTAATTTGCCAAAGATGCCTTGATCTAGGATATTGGCTCAACTTTGAATGTATAGAGGTACATGTAACCCAGAGAGAGAGAGAGAGAGAGAGAGAGAGAGAGAGAGAGAGAGAGAGAGAGATGATTGAAAAAGCTCGCTTGCACTGTACATCAGATAAGCTAACAGACTTCTTTCGTCTCTTTTAAAATTAAAATAAAAAATAAACACATACAAAAGACATCATTTATTCCAGTTAATTTACAAATAATCAAATCCACTCTTACTACAACCAGAAAGCTATATTTAAGTAACAATTAGTTACAGGAAATGAAGGATCTGTGATAACCATAGATAATCTAGCTCCAACTTGACAAAGAATTGATATAAAACTAGAGCAGAGCTCGTGGCAAAGCCACGAGTAGGTCTTCCGTTGTTGCTGCGGGTTGAAAATTATTGTGATATGGTGTCAAACGATTAAAATGACTAAACTTTCAGTTCTGCTTTTGTTATAAAACGTGTTGTGATTGAAAGCCTGTATATAAAACGTGTTTTGAAAAAGAAAGGAAGAAAATGTTTTAGGAAAACTATTTGTCGAACACAGTTTGTGTAATCGTTTCAAAAATTCTTTAAAAATGAGATGTTTAATGGCGAGTTAAATTTTCAAAGGGTAGCAAGCATTGTTATAAACAGTATGTACTCATAATTCATATCAGGAATTGTATTTTTTTTTAACCGAACCCGCCTGCAAAACACGTAACCTTTTCTATGGGATAACTTCTTTATTTAAATCTTTCTAAATTTTTGAAGACTATGTGCAAGTTTAAAATTATTACCTGCTGACAAAATTTAGTAATTAGTCAAAATTGATGGCTTCTCTGAACTTTTCTACAGGGAAATGTGTGTCGTCTGATATTAATTAACGATACGACTAGACTTGGACATTCAAAATAATATATAATCAGCTAAAAAAAAAAAGATCAGTGGGAGAATTTATGCAAAAGCGAGCATCTAAATTTTACACCGGATGGCGCTGTTTCATAGAGACACCGCTATGTAATGTGAATTAAATAACCTTATTTACAGAAATGAATATTACTTCTCTCGACAATGTAATAATATGCAAAATCCTTATTTTTATGTCAGTGGGTTGACTAATTAAATTGAAAAAAAAACTTCAATTGCGCTTGCGTAAATTGGAATTCTGGAAAGGAATTAGACAGTCCGTGTTAGAGAAATTCGAAGAAGTTATGAAACTGGTCAGTTCCTACATCAAACTGCGCATTGATGTATTAAAGGACTATCATGGTTATCGTCTGTAGCCACGGTCAGGAATCTGTATGTGCAGTCATACATTGAATGTACATCGATACACCTTTACCTCCCCACCTACAGCCATACAAATCAGAGTGCAACCTTCATATACACATGCATAGTATTATAGTTCTGGAAACTATTTATCTTGTATTTTAATATATTGGGTATTCATTGTTCAGCTAAAATTAGTATTCCACTGGCTGTAGCTAACCTTGTAAGTAAATTAAGTTGCATTACAACCTCATAATACACAACTTCAATTAAAAACTTTTTTTTTATCAATTTTCAAACAATTAGCAATAAATAAAATCCCCAATAACGCACATCTATCTCACTTAAGTGTAACTTTGAGAAGCGCATATATTTTTGGGAGGCAGATACATGTATGTCACTATATTATGGTCTGCAAGTCAAGTGAATTATCATGGTCTTTCAAAGAAATAAGAAATCTGTCGACACTTGCAGTACTTTGATGATTTCTATGACGATCGACTGCATTGCATAATGTTGTCGTATTTCCCAAGAACAAAATTTCCTTTGACTGCATACTTTTAATTATAATACATTATGAATTATTCTGTTCATAACTATAGAAGTTTAACGTGTTTAACAGGTTAATTTATTAGCCACATTCTCAGGTTATGATTTCACATCTTCGATGTGAAGATGATTGACTTCGAATAATAGTCTTATTGTTTATAAAAGCACCCTTCCAACTGTTACTCAATTACATATGTTGTGAGAAGCGACACAAGATTTTCGGTCGCACGTGGCGATTGAATTAACACAGTCTGACCGAATAAACAAACGGGTGGGAAAATGAAACACGTTGAGGAGAAAATGTTACACATATGAAGAAGTCACCAAAAATAATTTTCGACAGATCTGGATATCTTTTCGCCAATTTAAAAAATATCCAGCGCGAGCACTTGTCAGAGGGGCGGGAGGAGGGGGGGGGGCAGCAATGAGTTCGCTTCCACACTGAAACGAACAACCATGTAGAAAAAACTACAGAGTGATTAATATGTGACCGATATAACCTAATCTTAAGTTGTTTAAAACTCATGTGAATATTCTTTAAAATAATCATCAAATGCCTCAATTCAGGACAATTCAGGACATTCTTTTATCGTGCTAGCACCTACTGCAAACATGTAACATAGACCTTTGATTATAATTTGATTTGATTTTTAAACTACCTTGTACGCTATCGTATAATTGAATCAATGCTTAATCAACTGTACAAGTTAAATAAATTTATCTTTTCATCTTAAACCTGTATAATAGTTGAAAACATAATAAAATATAGTTCTCTCCGTGCAAAATATGAAACATGAACGCGTGATAAGGACACGAGCCGACCGCGGATCACTTGTCCACTCGCGCTGGATCTCCTCGGCCATGTGCGAGGGATGATCATCATCATCAATATTTGTGGGGGGGGGGGGGTTAAAATTTTTTAGATATACAAACCAACCATTAATTTATGTCTGACGATGTTTCCGATTTGGAGTAATTTCGTTCATTAATATTCACTTACACTCAAATTTTTAATAAAATAAATACAAGATGGACAAACTTTTATAACATAAATTTAAAACAGTTCTTGTATTTACGGCTATATAAACTCAAACACGTTCATATTCATCTAAGTGTGCGTCGCGGTGTGCGAAACTTGTGTATTAGATAACCGCTTAATGCTAGGTAGTGCAGCCGTGGCTGATCTCCTCGGCCGTGGACGAAGGATAGATTACGTAAAGGTACAACGCACAGACACGCACAGCTCAGAACCCAGGAAGATTTGAAAAGCTTGCAGTATAATGACCATATTCTATCAAATAGAAGTTCTTTATTTTAAACTTGAAACCCACAATTGATCTATGTCTGATATTGCTTTAGATTGAGAATGACATTGCTTGTATTAATTAACTGAACGATTTCTTAATTGACACCTAATCGTTTAGTCCTTTTATGTGTAATCAAAACTAAAACAGTTCTTGAGTTTGCGGCTAAATAAACTCATATTTGAGAGACGCAACTCTCGTGTATTAGATAACCGCTGACCGCTAGGTAGCCCAGCCGCGACCATGGTGACCGATTTTCTCGACCGCGGGCGAGGGAGAGTTTCGTTAACTTGACCAAATTGCCGCGAGTACTGGTCAACACGTATTACTTTTTACCCTCATATTATGCACTACCGAACACAAAAACAGTTTTATGAGATCAATAAAGTCACAAACAACATTTTTTGCAGCGACGCCCATATCGAAAAATTTACCGTTTTAGAGTTATGAGGCAAAGACTTTTAAGGGATCTAGACCCCTCATTTTAGGGGCTAGCCCCTTTTTTATGGTATCAAATGAAAGCTCTAAATATTCTGCACAACTTTTGTTATATATGTGACAAGAAAAAATTTACAATTAAAAAGTTATTGAGCAAAGATATAAGCAAAATTTTACATTTTTTGAAACATTAATTTCGATGTAATTTTTTAAGAAGTAAACGTGGGTTAATCAAACATCTAAAACTAGGAGGACAACGTTCAAGATGTCTACATTAAAGATTTGTAAATTAAAACTACTTGCTACGGATCAACTCGGAGCCTTTGCAGGTACACGAGACCCACTAAAAAAATATTCAAAGGGGAATAACTCAAAACCGGAAGTAGCGATTTCAAAATATTTTGTGCTAAAGTAAGCTATTGTCATTTCCAATAAACCCTGAAAGTTTGAATAAATCTAATGACAAACAAGCGAGATATTACAGTTTAAAGAAACGTCTAGAAGAAAAAGAAGAAGAAAAATAATAATGAAGAATTTCCAACAGAATCAGTACAAGGTCTTCCGTTGGAAACGGAAGACCTTAATAAAGAAGGTTGCATGATAATGGCGATTTATGGGCTATATTAATCTTCTCTTAGATAAAGAGTTCTGTAAACTATAAAGAAAATAAAAAATATTCAAATTTTATTCAAAAATCATTGTGATATATTGTTTCTAATTACTACTAGTCAATAAATAATTTTTGGCCAATATCATCAGATGTAAAATTTTAAAACAGATCTGAATTTGTTGACATACAAGCTTCCTAAAATCATTTCTTGAATTTTTAGCACGATTGCTTCCCTTATCTTGTAAAATATATCACAATTTTCAATAATAACAAGTGCAACTTCACCATGATTAACTAATCTACAAATTCAGATAACAGGTACTAGTACTGTTAATGTTCATAAAATAGCAGTTTCTATCAACTTCCTGAAAAGGATTATCACATAATCACAAGTTAATGCATATGGATCTAACATTCTCTATGTACTTGATTCAATCATTATATGTTAATTAGAATTTGAATTACTTCAAAGAGGAATTAACATGAAAATGCATCAACTTATAATTTCTGCTTAATTAAGTACATTTACAGTACATTGTACTGACTCAGATTAATAGGGTCTCTTATCGGGTTTGTGTTCATACCAGATAGTATGTACAGAATGTAAATACTGTATGTATAATTATCTATGTTTAATAAACTTAACACTACAGATCTAGTTTTCACATGAAGTTTACTCAACACAATGGCACTATTAATAATTTAGCTAGCAATTGGCCCTTCTTGGGTTTTTCCTGTAATATTTGAGAAACAAGTTTTACCTGAGAGACATAAGATTAGCTGGAGTGTAGTCACTTTATCCATATTTGAACAAAGAAAATTGCATAAGTTTTACAATACATATGTACCGGTAACGGTAGATGACATTTACCGGTAAGCTATTGAATAAATTGAAGATCTTTAATTTCCGTACTAAGAAAAGAACAGATTGGTAATTTTACAATATTACAGAACATGATGACATGTTATCAAATCCTGAATGCAAATCTAATTAAACTTCAAAGTCTGTCCATTATAACAAGCAGAAAAAATTTCTGGATATAAATTCTTAAATGATATAACCTAAAATATAAAGCAAAAGAGAAATTCGTCTCTGTTTAGAGCATTATGACTTGAAAATGATGAAAACCAACTGCATTCTATACAAAATGTTGAAATCCAAAGATCTTAAGTAGGTATGGGTCATCTCTGTTTTGTGACATTCTTTCTTTTGAATTAAACAATAAAATTTTACATACATATAGTTTAATAAAATTAAACATGTATTTCATTTTACATTCTTGAAGTTTCACAGCAAGTCATGAGTTGAAATCCCACCTGGGCTTTCCCAATTTTTTTCCTTTTTTAAAAAAATATTTAATTTAAAAAAATATTATGGCCTATATTGTACATACTGAAAATTTGAATAAAAATAATTACTGTAGATTCCAAATTGAATGTGAGGAATTAATATCAACATTTAATCACGAGAGGCACTTCTTGAGGATTTTAAAATCTCACTTTTATTTTTAGGACAGATTCAAACTACATGAAAACTGTGATAAAAGTTGGTGTTTGCATTTTATATTGTCGTGATTTGATACAAAACAGTTGAATGTCCGAATTAAGGCACAATACTACACCCAGACTTATACTTTTTAAGACACTACGTCATAAGATGGCGATTTAAATATTTTGTTCAAATGTTTATATCGCTCGATACGGTTGTATATCGTCGTAGCTCAGTGGCTTAAGTATTGGGCTTCTAAAAAAAAAAAAAAAAAAGTATTGGGCTTCTGAACCGCATATCGTGAGTTCGAAACCGTCTGGAGCTTTTGTTCATATTTACTGAATTAAGAATTTTTGAAAATGTAATTTTTCATCCAAAATTGCACATGTTTTTGCCTATTAGACGTACATACTTCTTTTCAACTATGATATCTATCATAGTCAAGTAATTTTCTGCTGATTTGAGAAATATTTAAAGGTGTAGTGAGCCACCTTATGTACTAATGCGTAAAATAAGGAATCTACAGTATATTTTGAATATGGCGTACTTTCATCCACATTGATATATCAAGGTGTCCCATACCTGACCTTACACATTTAAGTTGCCATTGACCATGCACATGCAATAATTAAACAGATTACAAAGAGTTTTTGTGTCCGAAAGTTATAAGCATAAGTTACGTAAAGTCAATAAGTTTGAAGATAATGAAGTGGACTGTATTGTTTGAGCATCTGGCCATCCTCTTAGGTCCTTAGTACATCATCTGAAAGAAATAAATACATGATAGTTTTTATTTACTAGTACTGTGGTTTCACTAATATTTGTGGGTATTAATTTGAGTGGATTCAATGAAAATCAGAGTGGGAAGGATAATTCGTAAATTGTAAGAATTGCTGAAAGTTTTTTTATGACAAAACACATTAAAACCAAAGCACAGGGACAGGTTTACTATAATTTTTTGATACAATTATTGGAGCTGATCAGAGTGTAAATGATTTCTTCACTGGCTCAAACTCTGTTATAACTACTCTATCTGAATGGTTATTTAAATAACTTAATCAAACTTTTAACTCGCTACAGAACTAATAGACATTCCAAAAAGAAAATGTGTGTGTGTTGAATAATGTTTAAAGTGTAATTTAGCGTGTTCAAATATGGCAATGTATTAATGACGTAGAACACCCACTAAGAGATTTTTCATCGAGTTTGAGTTGTTGTGACGTAATATTGAGAATGCGATGTTTGCAACAATCACTTCTTTTCTGGTGCGCAAAATATTTGCGCATACTAAATTAAGTCCATCTTCCTTAACACTAAAATCAACGAAAATTTGTATGCAACAAAAAATGATGAAACCACATTATGTACTTTTCAGACATGCATACTACTAGTGATGTGTCATAATCATACAATCTAGTAGTAACCAATATGCTAGTTTTTTCTATTTTATAAGCATATACGAGGGTCAATCAAAAAATACGATGACTTTTGTCATAGCTATGTTACTTAACGTCATATCATTACTAAATTTGGTAGACATAATTTAGCAATAGTTTCAAACAATTTGCAAGAACAAAATTTCATAAATTTGTTTATTTCTAAGAATTATTTAGAATCTAATGTTGCAAAAATGAGGTCACGACGCACGGTCAAAATTTGTCTTATGTCAACAATAAACCATAAAATGTTGAAAGTAATATCTCTATGAATTGGGCTTAAATCCACATAATATTGAAACTTCAAATTTGATATAGTCATGGTATTATATGTACCAAATAATGACGGGATATATTGTTTTGTCGAACAGATATTAGTAATTAAAGACATATAGTCCTCTTTAGAATTGACTAAAAACATCGACGTCGCCGGACTTCACAGCGCAACGAAAAGTACAAACAAAATGGATTTAACCCAGGAAAAAAACGATACAAGCTGTGAAAATGCTCAATGGTGCATAAAATAAGTCAACAATTATTTGCAAGTTTGTGTTTAACTGTGTGTAATACAGTTTTTGGGGGTGGTGGTCATTGTATTCTGAATATAAAACAGCCCGAAAAAGAGTAAAATATCTGTAAATATAAGGTAAAAAAAGAAGTAACGTCAACCGACGTTTAGGGTTATCCTTACTGTAAACTAAGAGATAAACGGTTAGAAAATGAAAACTTTGAAGATCTAACTTATGATTCTAAAACACATGGGTGCAAATAAGATGTTAAGTGGTTCAGTGTCATTTGAAATTGTAAGGAGCAAGACACATGATACTGAGCATGATATAAAGATGGAGTATATTTATAAACTGTGCGTGTTTAATTTTGACGTCATGTTTTGAACGTTACCGTGCGCCGTGGTGACAAAACATGTTGTTTTTAAAAAGGGGTAACAAAAATACCGTTTCATCAAATGGACTAAAACTTTGCATATCAATAACATAAGTGTTGGTGCACAGATTAATCTGTTAAGTATGACTTTCATGAAAAATATATGATAGACAGCCACATTGTCTTCGTATTTTTTGATTGACCCTCGTAGTGAACCATTAATTTTTTTTATTTATTTTCAAATGAATATTTGATAGCAATTTATTCATGTTAATACAAATCAATTTTTACTTTTACTTTGCTTAATATTGACCTTTTTAAACAGAAATAGGATGACCCACTGGAGAACGTACTTCCCCCACCCCCACCACTCTTGCGACAGCTGGATAGCCCCATTAATAACCACTGGGGTTATTCCTGTTACACTGTATCCTTGGTCTGTTGTACCATTTGTTTCTCCCACTAAACTTATTCCATTATTAATCTCCATTCTGTATTAAAGTAAAACAATTGAAAAGGGATTATACAATGATATGCTATTGTCACAATTAATTTTGTTTATAAAAGGGTCAGGCGCAATAGCAAACACACTGAAATTTCTGATTTTTGTTACATATGAACATTAGGGTATGACAAAAGGACTACATGTCATTGAGGTATAATGCCTTTGCCCCCCCCCCCCCCCCCCGAAAAAAAATAAGGTTGGAAATATCTTAAATCACTTTGACAATAATTATGTAAAGTGTTATCACCCCAATGACATCATAAAACTGGTCATATTTTGATATTTTAATAAATAATGATTTGAAGCAAATTATGGGTGTTTTCAACATTTTTTTGACTCGGAAATATCGAGTGGATGCGCTTCAGCAGCATTTTTCACTACAAAGTGTATCAGCGCTCCAAACTTCCAAAGGATGAAAACAAAAAAAATGACAACATTTTCATTAACTTGCAAAATTCCAGGCGTTAGCCCATTTATTACCATCATAAATAAGCAGCTACTGAACAATGATCATGTGATGACTAATATCAAGATAAATATGATACACATCCTCTGTATAATAATATGAAATACTTGTCTTGAAATTTAAGCTATATTTGGACGAGATTAAGAAAACGTAAGAGAGAGTGAAGCTTGCCTATATTTCAAGACAGTTATCATGTAACTTGTTTATCCTGCAAGGTAATTTCACACTTTAAACATAAAACAAGTTTTCTTTGACCGCTATTTACATGTTGTTGAAACCATGACGCCATGGCGTAAGCAACAAGTGAAAAGATGTCAATGTGACAGCAAACCGGGTTTTCTTTTATGTGAACTGTATATATAATCCATGTCAGTCCTGAATTGATAAACACTACCTACCGTATCCAGTGAAATGGAGTACCCTATATATGCAGTATTTTGCAACAAAATGACTAAGTTCAAAGCTGGTATTTTTTTTATAAATTATCAGAAATCAAAACTCTAGCAATATGCACACCTCCTATATATGTACAATTGATCTGCAACAGAACAACTTCCTATCTTCAAAACTGTAGGAGGAGTTATCTGTACAATAAGGGTAGCTTATGTGCAATATTTTGCCAAAAAATGATAACCCGGTTAAAAAAGATGACATCTTATTGCATCTGAATATCAAATAAATGCACAAGACTATATTGGGGCATTAACCGAATACAGTTTTGATTTGATTTTTTTTGGTTACCTTCATTCAGTCAATGAAAGCAGTAGTTCCAAGATAAAATATTTTATAACCATTTGATTTTAATACAATGCTATTAAAAATTAGTTTAAAATGAGGGGCAGATACTTGACCATATCAAATGATGTCAGAACTTTGCATTGTGTTCATAGATCCTTTCAATTAACATTGTTCACCATATACATTTTATTCACCATCTTTCTTTCAACATTCGATTCACTGACTTATTTTTGCCTACAATTTGCTTTGATTCATTCATATTCTGTTCACCATGTAGTTTTCAGCTCACTTTCATTTACAGTTCAGTTATGGATCGAGCTTACTTTCACCATTTAAATTGCACTGTCTCTTTAATGCTAATGCTAATGCACATGCAGATATCAATTTAAGTCAATCATATATTAGCTCATCATTCATTCAATTTTCAATCATCACAAATATAACAAAACATATTTCTGTTGGAACATAATAATGAGTGTTCATAAGTATTCTTATCTCTTACTTCCTGAATCTGATTTCTTAACAAATTTGGATTGTCCAGATGAAATCCCCTGGATGGCTGAAAGAAAAATAGATAAGTTAGATTAATGTACTTTATGTGGCTGTATGAATGTATTCAAGTATGTATTAACTGTATATGTATGCAATCTTTATATGTATATTAACTTGAATTCTAATAGTTTCTACAGGGATGTTTGAGTAAAACATTAACAACTTGAGAGCATTGCTTGCCTAGACCTAGATCCAAGCAGGATCCAAAGATTTAGCAAGCTTCCTGATTTAAGCAATTAGGTTAAATTCTTCCCTGCACCGTGAAGTCGCAAAAGGCAGGTGCTTATCTCGGTCTCCGTGGTGCTAAGCGGATGAGAGTCATATACTCCCCCTGGATAGAAAATCATAAAAGCTGGTTTACAGTAAACCTTAGGGGTGTTAATAAAATTAATAACAAGTTTACATCCTTTTTCATTAATAATCGTCTATTATGATGATAATTTGGTATGCTTCATTTAAAGCATTTTTATTTTGCATCCCATATAACTCTTGCTTGCTGTATATCAGGTCGTGAGCCTTACACGACTCTCGAGCTGATATACAGCAACCTCAGGATAATATAGAATTTATTATAAATTAAATGTACTGTGAGCAAGTTACAAATGACACTATGACTCAAATATATTCTATTTGTAAGTTATAGTACACCATTTTCTTATAGTGACCTTGAACTTGCCAAATTGACTAAGCTCCGGGTCAGGACATATTTTTAAGCTCCGGGTCAAGACATATATTTATTTCATAAACAAACTTTGTATGACGTAGAAGCTTCTAATCTTTATTCATTACAAGAGAAAAATGTTCCGATAGGAATGAGTCAATGTAATACTGAGGATCCCCGATTCTGTGGCCATGAACTTCACAATTCTGGAAGATGCACTGTTCCACATCGTTTCTATGTACGTAATTATAGTTCGTCTGCTTAATTATCAGGAACAAAGGATAAGATTTTCAAAGAATTTATTAATGTATCTTTCCATATAATCACTAAAGGCCCACCAAACCCCAGTACCCTTGACCCAGGGGCAATGAACTTCAAAATATTGAAGAGGCATTCTTCCTCATCATTGCTCTTTACTTAGTTCATCTGCTAAATTCCAAGGAGCAGTGGGGATTTTCAAAGAAAAAATTGCATTTTCAATGTATAATCATAAGAGCCCTATTAAAACACAAGATTTTGACCCAGGGGCCATGAAATTTACAATTGTTTAATCATTACTCTGTACTTATTTCATCTGTTTAATATCAAGGAGCAGGGAAGATTTTAAAATAATCAATGCATTTTCTCTGGTAAATATTCATTCTAACCCCACCCTAACATTAGAAGCCCTGACCCAAGGGCATTGACCTTCAAAATTATCGAAGAGTCATCTTCCTAATTTTTACTACTGGTATGTTCTTAGTTTATAGGCTTAATACCCAGGAGCAAAGGAGAAGACTTTCAAAGAATCAATGCATTTTCACTAGTATGTAGTCATTAGAGCCCCATCCTAGCACCAGGAATTCTGACAATATTGGTAGAGAGCTCAATGCTTATTACAATGATACCAGCAGTTTGGCTGTTTGATGTCCAGGAGTAAGGAAGATTATTTTTAAGATTGCTTTAACTTTGATGGTTTTTCGTTTTCAACCATTATCATAGATGCTATGGTTGAAATTGGTTCAGTGGTTTCAGAGAAGAACCTAATAATGGTCAAAAGTTACAACCGATGTATGACAAACGACGACAGAAAAAACAGCTAGCAATATATTACCTGAATGACTCAGGTGACCTAAAAATATAGATAAATATGTCTATTTTACATTGAAATTGATAATACAATACAATAAACAAATAATTTTTAGACTAATACGCTGTACTCAAACATTGAGTCAATAAATCAGAGAGAGCTCTTTGTACCAAAGGTTTATGACACAATTACATTCACCATCATAGCTATAGAAATACACATCTTGTTCATATTCATATTTTTAAACAAGATATGCAGAGTCAAATGCTTAATCACTAATCAACATCTTTCTAAATATATAACAAAAAATGTTATGCACATATCGAAACGAAAGCATATTAAATGAAATCCTTTAACATCTCAAAACAACTCGATATAGATAATATTATAAGTGCATTGTTCCATAATAAAAGACTTGGTCTTTTATTTGTACAAAGTATCGGAATACCGTTTCTTCTTTTTTGCTTTGAAATATACTGCATGAAAAATAATGGGAAAATGGCGGACCGAGTACCCAGAACTCTTTGCCGGAAATGTTAATAAAATCTCGAACCCAAAATGTATAGCTTGAAAAATTCTTTGATTGACAGAAATAAACAGTATGGCAACTCTAAATTTAAAACTATATTAAATTTCTTAGCATGAACATGCATGAAAACAAGTTTTTCATGAAAATACACAGTAGGTAAGATGTATGGATTTAAAATTAGAATTTAACAGACAAAAGAAATAAATCTTATATTATTTACCATACATTTTTGATTATCAAAAGACCAATAAAGACTCAAAACTAAATCCAGAACATTTTATTTAATATGATACACCAGTCCTAATTTGTCTTCTTTAAAAAGCATCATTTTCAATCATAATTCTGTTACCGAACTCACATTTGACAATAGAAAAAAAGCTTTATAAAATAAATATGATAGTTTCCTAAAGAACAGTTCACAGTAATTTATAAAAAGTTACATAAAATACTACAGAGACTATACCTTCTTTTTAAAACTTAGGAAAGTACTTACAGTTCAGGAAGTCCTAATACACTAATTTTCTCACTTAAACATATCCAATTAGTTTGTGTATCTCAGGTAGTTCAAGAACACTTGTTGCTCTACTATATGTAAACTCCTCAGAGGCATAAAGAAAAAGATAGTTCCCCAGGGGGATGTCTTCAAGTGGGACTTAATACATGAGAAAATTCTTAAAGAACTGTTGGATGAAATTAGTGCTTGATTCACCTGCACAACTTTGTGAAATATATCTGAAAAGAAGAAAATGATACTCAATGAAATTTAATTGTTATAAAGTTTTCTATAAAAGAAATGTAAAGGAATTTCATTTTCATTTATATTTTCTGTTTTAATATTGAGATAGGTTTATGCATTTTATTGAAGCCATATAGATTTATTATCTTCAACTAGTAGAATATAAGTTTCCATAAAAGAATATTATAGGATTTTTAGGGGCAAGTTTAAATTGTAAAAGTTTCATATAGAATTCTTACCTGTCATATTTCAACATGTAATCTATGGTTACATCCAGTCGTAAGAATGCAGTTTTGAAATGCTGTGTAAAATAATGACAATTTATATTTAGACAATCCTTGTCAAACAAGACAGTTTAACTGTATATTGTAAATTCAAGTGCTGTTCACTGATCAAACAAGGACGTTTTGTGTCTTTGTTCTGAAAATTAATCTCCGAGAAGATCGTTCATTATTTAAATTAAACAGGTCCGTATATAAAGTATAAACAATAAGTAATTGTCTTCAAAATAAATTGACTTTAAATCCGTGTTTTAAAAGACGTCAATACAATTATGCTTTAAGTCGCGTACCTCTGCATATCATTCTGGTCACGAATATGTGATGACAAAAAGAAATATTTACATTCGGTGTATAATCAAGGTTTTCCGTTTCCAACGGAAACCTTATTGTTTTCGAACTGTTTCTTCTAATTATTTTCCCACAATTTTTGTGAACACGATTCCTCAAACACTATTCCGCCGATTTAAACTGTTACAGATGATTGCAAGTTGTCATAATTTTAGTCTCCCTGTGTTTGCATTAGAAATCTGTGACGTTCCGTTTTCAATAACACACGTCAAACTGATCACGGCGTATGGACACAAGTAACGTTAACAGGCGTTGTACGATTAAATGAAACGTTTAAACATAACGAATTTGTTATGTATTTTTCAAAATCGATCGTTATATCATATCTATTCGATTTCAAAAAAGTGTCTCCCAGTAAAGTTTCTGGCTCTATATGTTTAGCCACAACAGCGCACTAAATAACGTATTTTATGGCTGTTTCACTTTAAATCATATCCATGACAAAGAGTGTATAAAATTTAGAGCGTCGATACACAAATATTTCATACAAATTAACATCAAAATAAAATAAAGATATAACCACTGAATGCTTATTAGGGCTTTTCTACTTTCGGTCGAAAAGACCTATTGTTTTCGTTCTGTTTTATTTATTATTATTATTATTGATAAAGTTTCGTCAGCGATTTTTGAAAATGGAACCGAAAAATAAAAGTTTAATGTTAAATTCTTTTAGCAATTGTCTAGTTCTCCCGTATGTCCCTTTTTGGACTTCCGGTCTATATACTTCCGGTTTACACATGCAACATACAAAGTATTACATGTAAAAGGACCCTTGTATCTATTTTATTTTTTGATTATAAACTAAGAAATTTTGGATTTAGATATTTCATAGTATGATATACAAAATCGTATGCAACAACTCTTTTCTATCTCTTAGTGTTTTTGAGATATTAGACTTCTAAATCTGAAAAAAGGGGGATGACTTTTTGACTTCTTATAGTTTTATCGGCGTGAATATTGCAATTTTTAAAAGTTAAAAAATTTATTTAGAAAGAGTTATCTCGCTTTGCTCAATGAATGTAGAAAATAAATACCTTAGGCATACCAAGTTTTCTATTCGAGAAATGAATACTTACTTTTTTATGATTTTTTGGAAATATTCTTTTAGAAATTAAAAGTATAATTAATTTCAAAGTTCTGAAGTTATCTTTTTATTGATATTGCTTTACTTATAAGTTTATATTTAGGCAAATGATTATACCAAGGCAGTGAAGAATTTGTAAATAAAAAAAAGATATGATTTTACCTGACATTTTCAATCAAAAAGAGAAAAGAGATGTCGATTACTTTTTGTTGAAGACAAAAAAGTTCTAGTTTCAGTTTGTTATCGTCAAAGGTTAACGCGAAGTATTTAATTTTACTGCACGGCCTGCTGTATTATAGGACTGACATTCATTCATTCATTCAATATTTTATTCCTCTTTTCAGAGAGTACATGGAATGTATGTTATTGAACAAAATCAAACATGCATATTATATACAACAATTATGAAATATTTATAAAGAGATACAAAAATATATATATACATATTTTAACAAGTGTGAAAATGTGAGTATTATAATTGAAAGGTGAAATATATCGCGCTAAATAAATTCAATGAGGTGGTTACAGAAAAAAAAATTACAACGATAGTAATAAAAATATATATATATGTACAGGACTACTGTGTATTATTGACTGTACTTTTATATATTGCAAATACCTTAATAAGATAGTTTCCACAAAAAAGCAGGTATATACATGAGATCCATTTTCGATGTAATGATGTATTGTTTCTTGAAGGTTGAAAGCTGCAGTTATAGAACTTAAGCCTTTCCGGAAGCCCTGTTGCTGGGGGTTAGGAAATAATTCTTCGTTAGATAGAGTGTCCATAATCCTAGTGTGGATAATTTTTTCGAAAACTTTAAATAAAGTCGATAGTAATGAGATAGGTCGGTAGCTATTCGGAGATGTTTTTGGTTTATTTCCACCTTTATATATTGGGACAATAAAGCCTTGTTTCCAACCAGAGGGGATTTGACCTAGATTTAATATACTATTAAACAAGACACATAAGTATTTAGACAGAACTTCTTTTCCGTGTATTAGGTGTTCTGACTGTACTTTATCGGGTCCAGGAGCCTTTTTGGATTTTAATAGTGAAATAGAGTCAAGAACTTCTTTTTCCGTAATGCGGTCATCCGGACAGAAAATAGAATTTTGGGTCGCTTGGGATTTAATATTATTGTATTCATTGATGATACTGTTGTAGAAATCATTATCAAAGGTATAATTTTGTTCTGTTTGATATATTGTGGAAAAGTATTCAGCAAATACCGAAGCAACGCTTTCTGGTGTGTTACCAGTCCGATCTGCAAATTGTATTTCTGGATATATTTTTGATTGACGTGGTTTTTGACGACGAATGAGTTTCCAAAATAAGCGAATGTCGATTCCTGCAGCGTTGTCAATGTCTTCATAAGTTTGTTTCATGTATTCTTCAGAAGCGCTTTCTTGGCATTGTCGAAAATGTCTTTTTTTACGTTTATACTCTGCATAAGATGGGTGCTGCATTCCTCGAGGTTTTCCTTCCTTGACCCATTTTATTCTGGATTCCATTTCGCGTTTATGCGCCTCCTTAACTGTAGTGTTCCAGTAGGGTTTGGTATGAGGATTATAGGAACACGTTGGGATAGTTAGAGTAGTACTTTTTATTACAGCATTTACGATTGTTGTAGTGTAAAAATCTATTTCATTCAGTGACATTTCATCTTTCTCTGGTGGAAGATGTTGCTTTAACTCTGTTTGTAGTTGATTACAATATGATTTTTTTTGAGTCCTTACATATCCTGTGCCATGCGGGCCACTTAGTGGTGTTTGGTAATAGGATATGGGGGTTCTCTACAATCTCAATTTTAGCGATCACAGGTAAATGGTCTGAGGTGTTTGATATTACACCTTCGTGAATAATATCATAATCTACTAGGTGGTTCTTCAACGATTCACTGACAAATGTGTAGTCTAACATTGTTTTACATGTTATAAAAGTACAGTAAAACACGGTTATAATGAAGCGCCAGGGACGGGCGGTTTTGCTTCGTTATAAGCGTAATTCGTTATATCCGTCAAGTCTACAACATGTAATATAGTCACGGGGAATGAAAATCACTTCGCTGTAAGCGTCAATTCATTAGAAACGTGTTCGCTATAACCGTGTTTTATTGTATATACATCTTTGCATTGTTCAACATTATGAAAAGGAAAAAACAGGTTGTTTTTCTGTAAAATGTTACAAGTTCTGCTGATTTATAGGCATTTGTTCTTTCAACATCTTTTTGTTGAAGGCTACCATTCATGTCACCAGCAAAAATAACATGGCCATGATTAGAATAGATTGTATACAAGTCGTGAAGTACATTTAGTTCTTCTCTATATTTATCTACATCATTTTCAGATGGTAAATACACACCAAAAATATACAATGGTACATGGTTTGGCGTTTTTAAACAAATACCAATGACTCTGTTTGAGTTTGTGTTAACCAATGATGTGTAAAATTCTGGGGATCTTTTTATATAATATAGCTACACCTCCTTTGCCTTTATCCCCATTTGTTAACGATTTTTCAAATGTTGCTTTGCTGATATAACTTTGATCAATACTGTTTAAAAATTTTGAACAATTTTCAGGTAGTTTGTGTTCTGAGATTACAGCGACATCACACTTTGTTAAACGTAATAAATTTGTCAAACAAACATTAGAGGACATAATACCTCTTACATGATGAACAAAAGATCAATGTACATTGCGTACTCTTTATGTATGTTCATGGCTAAACAAAAAGTTTATTTTTTTACATCGTCTGATTCGGAACCTTGCTGTCTCTCATGGGCGTTTATCCATGGCCGGTGTAATGAAGTATAATGACCCCCGTAGAATAATGACCGGGGGTCATTTTGCTACGTAGAATAATGACCCCCCTAGCTGAAGAATAATTGGATTTTTCTGAAGAAAAAAGACCCAGGGGTTATTTTTCTTCATGTTAAACATGACGAAAAATGACCCCCATAAAAAAATGACCCCCCCCCCCCGTAAACATGAATAGAAATTGGTTACCCCGTATCCAAGATATGACTTTGAAATTACTTTATTTTTCGTTCAACTGATTTTGAAGTTATAAACACCGATCTTGTAACTAATCGCTGTATATAGTTTTTCCTATCCGTAGCAAGCACACGCAAAACACTCTTACATTGCCACAATTTGATTGTTAACAGTTACGTTACTTCTCTCGTCGACAAACGGCGGGAAATGACGCATATAAAGAAAAATTCATACACAATGAGCATATTGTGTAATAATTAACGAACAATAATCATGAAAGAATAATTGTTGTAACTAGAGCAGAGCTCGTGGCAAAGCCACGAGTAGGTCTTCCGTTGTTGCTGCGGGTTGAAAATATATGTGCTATGGTGTCAAAATATTATAATGACTAAACTTTCAGTTCTGCTTTTGTTATAAAAACGTGTTGTGATTGAAAGTCTGTATATAAAACGTGTTTTGAAAAAGAAAGGAAGAAAATGTTTTAGGAAAACTATTTGTCGAACACAGTTTGTGTAATCGTTTCAAAAATTCTTTAAAAAATGAGATGTTTAATGGCGATTTAAATTTTCAAAGGGTAGCAAGCATTGTTATAAACAGTATGTTCTCATGGTTCATATCAGGAATTGTATTTTTTTTTAAAAACCGAACCCGCCTACAAAACACCTAACCTTTTCTATGGGATAACTTCTTTATTTAAATCTTTCTAAATTTTTGAAGACTATGTGCAAGCTTAGAATTATTACGTGCTGCCAAAATTTAGTAATTAGTCAAAATTGATGGCTTCTCTGAACTTTTCTACGGGGAAATGTGTGTCGTCTGATAATAATTAATGATACGAGTAGACTTGGACATTAAAAATAATATATAATCAGCTAAAAAAACGATCAGCGGGAGAATTTATGCAAAAGCGAGAATCTAAATTTTACACGAGATGGTGCTGTTTCATAAAGACCCCGCTATGTAACGTGAATTAAATAACCTTATTTACAGATATGAATATTACTTCTCTCGACAATGTAACAATATGCAAAATCCTTATTTTTAAGTCAGTGGGTTGACTAATTAAATTGAAAAAAAAAATCAATTGCGCTTGCGTAAATTGTAATTCTGGGAAGGAATTAGACAGTCCGTGTTAGAGAAATTCGAAGAAGTTATGAAACTGGTCAGTTTCTAGATCAAACTGCGCATCGATGTATTAAAGGACTATCATGGGTATCGTCTGTACCCACGGTCCGGAATCCGTATGTGCAGTCATACATTGTATGTTCATCGATACACCTTTACCTCCCCACCTACAGCCATACAAATCAGGGTGCAACCTTCATATACACATGCATAGTATTATAGTTCTGGAAATTTTTTATCTTGTATTTTAATTTGATATATTGGGTATTCATTGTTCAGCTAAAATTAGTATTCCACTGGCTGTAACTAACCTTGTACTAAGTAAATTAAGTTGCATTACAACCTCATAATACACAACTTCGATTAAAAGTTTTGTTTTTTTTATTTTTCAATTAGCAATAAATAAAATCCCCAATAATGCACATCTATATCACTTAAGTGTAACTTTGAGAAGCGCATATATTTTTGGGAGGCAGATATGTCGCTATATTATAGTCTGCAAGTCAAGTGAATTATCATGGTCTTTCAAATCTGTCGACACTTGCAATACTTTGATGATTTCTATGGCGATCGACTGCATTGCATAATGTAGTCGTATTTCCCAAGAACAAAATTTCCTTTGACTTCAAACTTTTAATTATAATACATTATGAATTATTCTGTTCATAACTATAGAAGTTTAGCGTGTTTAACAGGTTAATTTATTAGCCACATTCTCAGGTTACGATTTCACATCTTCATTGTGAAGATGATTGACTTCGAATAATAGTCTTATTGTTTATAAAAGCACCCTTTCATACGAAAGCCGAGAAGGATCATTCGAGATTCGAGATTCGAAATACGAGATTCGAAATACGAGATTCGAGATTCGAAATTCGAGATTCAATATCCAAATTAACCAATCAAATCATGGATCTGAAACCTGTATCCTAGCAACATCAAACTGTTCTAAATAAAGATCATTCGTACATGCTCTTTCCTACAAATAAATGTCTTAATAGCTCTTATATAGTGGTTATAAAATGGTTAAATTAACATTGATGAATTAACCCCACACAGTATAAACAATTAAATTAGAAATAACACTGTTGGCTTTGCGAATCTAGGTGCTTTTGTTTGCCCTGTATGTATTTCCCCCCGGATAATTTTAACCCGAAGTGTATTCGCCCCAACTGTGTAAAAATCGGCTCGCGAAGAAAGATCTGTTTAATCTAAATGTTTTAGCTATGAAACGAAACTCAATGAAATAATCGACATGTCAAAATATAGGTTATGATTAAGTTTTAAACCATAGAAGATATAATGATTTACAACCTCAAAGACAAAAATCCAGATAAGAATAGTGTATTGTAGGGTATGGCAATGCCATTGTCGATATGAGAGAGAGAGAGAGAGAGAGAGAGACAGAGAGACAGACAGACAGACAGACAGACAGACAGACAGACACAGAGAGAGTTTTGTAGTGTCAAATTCAGTTTTGATTTAGAATTTGAAATTGATTTGATTTGTTACAAGCATATATAGACAATAATTAAGCCTCTAAAACGAGAAAAGAGAGAAGGTAGCTAGGGTAGGGCAGACCAACTACATGTAGCAAGCTTTAATTTTAACGGTGTTAGCGCACCTGTGATTTACATCGACACACTCTCTCTCTCTCTCTCTCTCTCTCTCTCTCTCTCTCTCTCTCATCACCTAGCATTTCCTTTTCCGTGAGGGGGTTTGGGGTATTTGTGATGTCTTACATTAGCTAGCGAAAATGATAAAAAAACATGAAATTTTCTTTAAATTGTGTGCGGATGTTGTACGCCAATAATCTGTTTTCAGTATATACATTTTAAGAGGGGGGGGGGGGGCTATATATACCTAATTAATTTGTCAGTTATTCTGTCCCCACTTTGGCAAATCAATATAAAACTTTCTGTGTAGCTCCATAACGATGCACTGTAGATAAATTATGTGTAGTTTTACTTTTGATAAACAGGTACATATCCGTACTTGATTTTTAATATGACTCTTATAATCGGATTTAATATTCCAATAATCATAGGGTAGGAAAGAGTAGACGGGACTTTTTTGCGCATATCCTACTGTACCATTCATTCAACACAGGTATTAGCACTCATCGAGTTCGACTTGCTTTCCTTTTCTTTCATCCACTGGATTTAAAGCTATTAATTTTTGAAAATATTTTGAATTTATGGCCTGATTATATATAAATGAGAGCTGCGCTGGTGCATATATTTACCCAAATGGACCAAAATATAACCAAATCACTGGCGTCGGAAGCAAATTGAAAGTGGGGGGGGGGGGGGGGCTAGACTAATCCTCAGAAATATTGAGAAAAAAGTAATTCCCAAAATCATGGAAATCCTAATCCGTGGGGGGGGGGGGGGGGGGGGAAGTTTACCTATACTTCCAACTTACTTACCCAATTTTTTTTTCAAAATCATGAATTTCCTAATCCGTAGGGGGGAGGGGAGGGGGGGGGGGGGCTAGTATGCTTCTGAATCCAACTTCTCAAACTTTCAAGGTAATTTTAGGAACAATAATCTTTCCTTCGAGAAAAAGTGGGGGGGGGGGGGGGCTGAACCCTCTATCATGCTATGTTTCTAATGGTTAGGTATAACTTTGCAAAAAAAGTGGGGGGGGGGGGGGCTAAGCCCCCCCCCCCCCTATCCCCCCCCCGGTTCCGACGCCTTGAACCACACACATTTTAGCAAATAAAACGACAATTGTTTCATTTTTTATGGGGAGGGAGGTGGTGCCGGTGAAGCACATGTATTGCTTGTGGCAGTTGTGCTATACTCTCATTTGTTATAATAGGTAATACTACATGTACATATTGATATAAAATGAAAGTTTCCAATTACACTGTACAATCATAGCTTCTATCATGCATTTTGACCCGTGCGATAGTTTAAGGTAGTCCATCCATAACTATCATATTTCATATCTAATAGATTGCAAGTTTGATCACTAAAATCTTAATGTAATTTTAAGGAGTTTATTAAATAATAAAGTTTCACCTTTGAAATCTTAAAAAAAAAATAATTTTATTAAATTTATCATATGTTGAAGTTAACATTGAAGTCTATGGGAAGAATGCATTTTTAAATATATTTCTTTAGTACCAGTAATTTTCTCACATTTCTCTTGGTTAAAAGTTGCAAAAGCTTTCAATGTCTTCGAATATGCTAAAATAATTCATAGTTTACCATACATATTTTCAGAATATGATTTTTTAAAATTTTCTTAAAGGGCAGACAACTCTTAAAAAAAGTTTTAAGTGCAAAAAGTTCATTTAATTGACTACATACATGCACCCAAGTTTGGTTTAGGTCAGCCTCATAATAGCTTCAAAATATGTATTTGATGTAGTATAGATCAATCAAAATTGTTAAATTCACCTTAGTTATGGATGGACTACCTTAAAACAATTTTCAAAGCATTTAATGTAATTCAACCGAGCATTTTTGAAATTTAATTTGCTGGATCCCCGCCTGATACGTCCGCCTTCTTGTATATTAGAATTACATGTACGTTGACCATATGTACACATTAACTTAATCGGCTATGTTATGGGACGATAACATTTTTTATCAATGTTTTTGCAAGATATGTAACAAATAACAGCCTATTTGTGGGTTTTTGCACTGATTATTTGAGATAATTTGCCGCCATCTTTTATGCATTCCACACACCACTCACAGTTTCTTTATTTGGTGTTCTGTGTGTATGGCGACAAATTGGTAAATTTGCACCACTCACCCCTTGTAGCTTCATCCTGATTACCTTTTATCTGGCTAAGTGTAATGTAGTAGTAGATTAAATACACACATCTTTGTTTGCAGTGCTTATTTACATCTTTTGAGATTTACTTACAAAAAAAGTAAACATTTGTATGACTTATATGTAATTATTGTCAATTTTGGTGCGGTGGGGGGGGGGGGGGGGTAGGGGGGGTAGGAAACTACAGAGAAACTTAACTTGGCTGTGAAACATATGCTTTTATTCTTTCTTGTTGATATATCAATGAATGAAATATAACAAAATATATGTACAACAATTAATTTTGAAATATTCATGCACAATCAAATAAAAGGTTTTACTGTTCTCTGCACAAGAAATCGGCAATGTGAACAAATTGGCACCCTATCATCCCTACCTTTAATTGTAGAGAGTAGGTATCCTTCTATATTGAAAACAATTCCAAAAGTAAGACTCATAATAAGTTGTTTACAGAGGAAAAGGAAAAAAATTGTATTTATTAATAATTCCGTATGATGTGATAATATCTCAATGATTTGTTTATAATCATAGTACTAGTGTATCACTGTATGCATACCAAAAAACGATAAGTAATGCTTATATTTATTAGTGAAACAGGACAGATTATTTATATTTAGATTATTTAGATACATGTACTAATCTTCATGCGGGGATCTAGAAAGGAGGGGGTCAGGGGATCTGGACCCCCTCCTCGGGAAAATGGAGCTTATTAAATTAACATAGTAAAAATTTTTAAAATTGGCCTAGGACGCCCTACAGAAAAAATTAGCTACGCTTATGAAGTTCTCTACCATAACCGCATTTTTACACAAAAGGGGTGAATAAACCTGGGTTTTAAACTATTACTGGTGGTGAAATACCTTAGGGTTCAAACGCATCAGGTGGAAATGCACCAGGGCAAACAAAATCACTTAAATCCGCGAAGCACACTGCATTATTACTAGTCTACTTAGATATTCTGTGTAAAAGTAAATACAAATAATTATTTAGTAAGGTAGGGAGAAGTGAACATAGCATTTATTTGTATATAAGAGCATGTACGTATGATTTTTATTTAGAACAGTTTGATGTCGCTAGGATACATATTTTCAGATCCTTGATTTGATTGGTTAATTTAGATATTGAATCTCGAATTTCGAATCTCGAATCTCGTATTTCGAATCTCGAATCTCGAATGATCCTTCTCGGCTTTCGTACTTTCAACTGTTACTCAATTACATATGTTCTGAGAAGCGACACAAGATTTTCGGTCACACGTGGCAATTGAATTAACACAGACTGACCGAATAAACAAAAGGGTGGAAAAATGAAACACGTTGAGGAGAAAATGTTACACATAAGCAGAAGTCACCAAAAATGATTTTCGACAGATCTGGATATCTTTTCGCCAATTTAAAAAAAATCCAGCGCAAGGGCTTGTCAGCGGGGCGGGAGGAGGGGGGGGGGGGGGCGCAGCAATGAGTTCGCTTCCATACTGAAACGAACAACCATGTAGAAAAAACTACAGAGTGATTAATATGTGAACGATAGAACCTAATCTTAAGTTGTTTAAAACTCATGTGAATATTCTTTAAAATAATCATCAAATGCCTCAATTCAGGACATTCTTTTATCCTGCTAGCACCTACGGCAAACATGTAACATGGAACTTTGATTATAATTTGATTTGATTTTTAAACTACCTTGTACGCTATCGTATAATTAAATCAATGCTTAATCAACTGTACAAGTAAAATAAATTTATCTTTTCATCTTAAACCTATATAATAGTTGAAAACATGATAAAATATAGTTCTGTCCATGCAAAATATGAAACATGAACGCGTGATAAGGTACATGTAGAAGAACACGAGCCGATCGCGGATCACTTGTCCACTCGCGCTAGATCTCCTCAGCCATGTGCGAGGGACGATCGTCATTTAATATTTGTGGGGGGGGGGGGGTAAAATTTTTTTTAGATATACAAACCTACCATTAATTTATGTCTGACGATGTTTCCGATTTGGAATAATATCGTTCATTAATATTCATTTACACTCAAATTTTTAATAAAATAAACACAAGATGGACAAACTTTTATAACATAAATTTAAAACAGTTCTTGTATTTACGGCTATATAAACTCACACACGTTCATATTCGTCTAAGTGTGCGTCGCAATGTGCGAAACTTGTGTATTAGATAACCGCATACCGCTAGGTAGTGCAGCCGTGGCTGATCTCCTCGGCCGTGGACGAAGGATAGAATACGTAGAAGTACAACGCATAGACACGCACAGCTCTTAACCGAACAAGATTTGAAAAGTGTGCAGTATAATGACCATATTCTATCAAAAAGAAGTTCTTTATTTCAAACTTGAAACCCACAATTGATCTATGTCTGATATTGCTTTAGATTGAGAATGACATTGATTTTATTAATTAACTGAACGATTTCTTAATTGACACCTAATCGTTTAGTCCATAAACTTTTATGTGTAATCAAAACTAATTTAAAAACAATTCTTGAGTTTGCGGCTAAATAAACTCATATTTGAGAGACGCAACTCTCGTGTATTAGATAACCGCTGACCGCTAGGTAGCCCAGCCGCGACCATGGTGACCGATTTTCTCGGCCGCGGGCAAGGGAGAGTTTCGTTCATTGGCCAAATTGCCGCGAGTACTGGTCAACACGTATTACATTTTATACTCATATTATGCAATACCCGAACACAAAAACAGTTTTATGACATCAATAAAGTCACAAACAACATTTTTTGCAGCGACGCCCATATCGAAAAATTTACCGTTTTAGAGTTATGAGGCAAAGACTTTTAAGGGATCTAGACCCCTCATTTTAGGGGCTAGCCCCCTTTTTATGGTATCATATGAAAGCTCGTAAAATTCTGCACAACTTTTGTTCTATATGTGACTAGAAAAAGTTTACTACTAAAAAGTTATTGAGCAAAGATATAAGCAAAATTTAACATTTTTTGAAACATAAATTTCGATGTAATTTTTTAAGAAGTAAACGTGGGTAAATCAAACATGTAAAACTAGGAGGACAACGTTCAAGATGTCTACATTAAAGATTTGTAAATTAAAACTACTTGCTACGGATCAACTCGGAGCCTTTGCAGGTACACGAGACCCACTAAAAAAATATTCAAAGGGGAATAACTCAAAACCGGAAGTAGCGATTTCAAAATATTTTGTGCTATAGTAAGCTATTGTCATTTCCAATACATCCTGAAAATTTGAATAAAATCTAATGACAAACAAGCGAGATATTACAGTTTAAAGAAACGTCTAGAAGAAAAAGAAGAAGAAAACTAGAGCAAAGCTCGTTGCAAAGCAACGAGTGGGTTTTCCGCTAATGTCGAAAGCAACGCTAGAAGTACGTCTAAGAAGCAGAGTTCTTTATCTAGTAACAAAGAAACCTAAGTACAAAAAGATAAAAAAAAAATCGAATGATTCTTGGTACAACTTAACATAATCCGAATGTTTTTAAGTACGACTTAACCAAAAACCCTTAACCATTTCAAGAACGACTTAACAAAAAAAACCAATGTATTTAAGTACGACTTAACAAATTTGACTTCATTTTAGGTACAAGTTAACTTTACCTTGAACTAACATCTTTTTTCTTAACCCAGAATGCAAAATTAAAATTTACGTAAAAAATCAATTTTGTTTAAAACATAATTCTGAGCAACTTTTTCTCTTCACTGCTTTTCAAAGGGTTGACCTTTCGTACTGTGTGCTCGTTGCGTCATTAATTGTCAGAAACTTATCGATGTTAAGTTTACTTTACTGTACCTCTGTGAATATTTTCTATGTAAAATTACTATGAACCAGACAACATTGAAATGGTGAACATTTCAAAGGGCCCCGCTTATGTAATTTCAGAGAATTCTGCTTTGACCTTGAGCTATAACTTGAAATTTTTCCAGCTGGCATAGAACTTTTAATTCAATTTCATTCCTCCTAACATACATGCATTTTTGTTCAATCTGACCAAGATTAAGCATATTTGGAAAATAATCTACTGTCTAAAACTAATTTTAAAAAGATCTGCTATGACCTTCCAGGGCTCTACATTAACTTTTTTTCCTACTTGTCCATTCGGACAAGTGACCAAAACATTTACTTGTCCGAACTTCAACTTCACTTGTCCGAAAAATTTTCAATATTAAAGATCAAATATTGTCAACTTGAGAACTACAGTACTCTATTACTAAAATAAAATCATTTATTGATTAATACTCTAGCTATAATTAATAACCTGACTTTTTAAATGGAAACTTAAAGTGTCTTTCCTATAATTATGTACATGTATTTGTTCTATATAACATTAAACATGATTTGTCAGCTGTAGCTTTGTCATGGCAAATTACAAGACATCTTAAATTTAGCATCAGGTTTAAAAATACATGTAACTGTTATATTGATTTCTCAGCTGTTTTTTAAACTAAACATGGAATGTCATCATAGTCTATCAATGATGAATGAAACCTAAAATAAGTTACATTTCTTTCCATAATCCTTTATCTTTGCTACCTTTTCTTCCTTTCTTTTTCTTAACATATGTGTTTGGTACTTTGTAAGAACTAAGATCCACACCTTGAAAGTTGTTTGAAATTAGTGAACTTCAATCCCGATCAAGAGTAACTCAATTGCATTGCAATTTGATGTCGGGATCGAAATTCAAAATAACTAATCGATAAACTTATAACGAGACTACAGATAAACTTATCACAAAACTTTCTTTTCTTTTTTAAATGTTGGAGACTTCTTACTATAAAAAATGCACTTGTCCAGTCGGACAAGTGGCCAGCAATATTCACTTGTCCGCATATTTTTTTAACTGGTACCGGACAAGCGGACAAGCGTTAATGTCGAGCCCTGCCTTCACATTGACAGACTTGGTTCAAGGTCACTGCACGCCATTAACCAATAAACTCTGTAAAGGTAAAATATTAGCCAAATTGGGGCTAAAAGGAGAGTATATCTATGCTCTTGAAATATGGATTTTTGTGTGATCTGATATGACCTTGACTCTTCATCTACAAATATCATTCGAGGTCATTGCATATATTTTGATCAAAGGCATCATGTGGGTGAAGTATGAGGCTGAATGGAGCAAAGGGAGAGAAGATATACTCCGGACAAGGATTTTTTAAAATATAATTCTGCTATGACCTTCACAGTTTCTTTTCACTGAAAATAGGTTCAAGGTCACTACACACCCTTTCACCCTTTACTCAAACGCTCTGCTTATGTGAAGTCTGAGCCAAATAAGGGTTAGTAGAAATTATATATGCTCTCAAAAAAGGATTTTTGCATGATCAGATATGATCTTCACCCTTTACCTAGAAATTTCATGCAAGGTCACTGCACATCGTTTAACCATAGAGACACTCTGTGAGTATTAGCCAGATTGGACCAAAGGGAAAAAAGATATGCCCCAGACAAGGATTTTATATATATAATTCTGCTATGACCTTAACCTTATACCTAAAAACATGGTTCAAGGTCACTGCACATCCTTCAACCAAAGGAACCCTGTGGATGAGGTATGAGCCAGATTGGGCCAAGGGGAGAGAAGCTATGCTCCTGTCAAGCCATCTCGGATGGACAGACGGACAAATTGATCACTAGAAGGCGCCCGCATAAACATGCCTTTTTATCTAATTTAAAATAGTATCCATGCTATCTGCCCATGGTGAATAGTCATCAATATTTACAATATTTAACCAAAAAATAGCTTTTAAAAATATTTGAAAAGGTAAAAATTGTAAAAACCCCAGCGGGATTCGAACTCATGACTTACAGGTTCCTAGTAACCCTCTAACCCACTGTGCTAAGGAGTTATGTGACCATTTTTGAAAAGAAACTACATGTACTTATATAATTACACTTTATTTTATTGTTTATTTCGATAAACAATACGTCACAACATGGAAGTGTCCCATATCACCTTAAACTCGGAACACCTCTGACCTAATAAGATCGCATCATTAAATACAAAGTTTGATTTAACTCTAATTTGTTTATCATCAAGAAATTGTGCATCGCTGACAAATAAAGTTTTCTTCTGTATAATGAAATACCAATTAACTGACTATTCGGACAATAGCAAGTTTATTGTCCCACTCCACAGCAACTATTTCCCTTGGCTTTGCCTCATTAAATAGTTGCTGTCTTTGGGGACAGTAAACTTGCTATTGTCCTCATACCCAGTAAATACTAAATAGGCATATAATATCCCATCCACCTACATTTCATGTTATATAACCTCCCGTTTGTAACCTTCAATTTCACTGTAAAGTCAACATATCTGTCATAGCCGCAAGTTTCACAATTTATTTCTGCTTCTCATGTACTTAAAATCAGGGGCCTTAATATTGCTTACCAATTCCAACAAGAGACATCCCTCTAACTATTGATAATCATTAAAATTCATTTCATGAATCTACGCAACAATGATAAACCTTCAAGTACAGTCACTCTCAATTTTACAAAAATATTGACGGTACTTTATCCGAAACTGTTCCTTGTACCTTTAACTTAGTACACTAACATTTTTATGAAAAGACTAAGAAAGCTAATGCAATTCTGAGAAAAAGAATACCACATATTGCCAATTCCATTGAGGTTTAATAAAAATATGGCCATTTAAGTGAACCCACCATTTCCAATTTCCTTTAGTAAACACAGATTTACAGGGTTCTCCATAGTAAAACATCTTTACCTGACCTTTTAGAGGTCAACTTTTGTTCAACCACCTTTAAAAAGAAACCTTATTCAATACAACATACCCCTACATGATATAATCATGATAAAAGCTTCACATCACTTAGAAATACCCTTACATGTATACCCCCCCCCCCCCAATCTTTTGATTTTCATAAAAAGTCATGGTTTGAAATGTTTTACCTAATTTTATGAAACGTGTGGCAATTTCCTTGAGTAATTTCTCACACATATGAAAACAATCATCAATGATTCTAAAATTTGATCTTTATTTGTTTATTGTATGATTTGTACCATTTTAATTAACAAATAGACAGCTGTCCTGCTTGTGATTTCTTGTTTTCATGAAAAAAGTAAGCTAACAATCATATTTAGTGAATATCTAATCTATTCTGATTTCTAGTCTCCTTCTAACCATGCTAAAACAGTAAGTTACAACCTACAAGTTAGACATCTGCCTTAAATTAAAATTAAATTCAAACACACCCAGGTAGCTGGAGACAGATCGAGTTGATTTCAATGAAAAATTTTCAAATTTGACATGTTTTTCTACTTTTTTTTATGCATATATACCTTAGAAAGGTAGAAAGAGGTTGTTTCTTGTTCATTTCAAAAGTAATTATCATAGCAGATGTTATTTCAAAGTCAAATGTACATTTACATATCCTACATGTAATCTTAATGCAGACAATTAAATAGAGGGGGGGGGGATTTTTCAATTATGTAAACACATCTAAATATCTTTATGAAATAAAAAATAAAGGAAACATAATTGTATACTTTTATTGAAAAACAAATTTTCACAGCAATTATGAATTTCTTTATAAACAGCCTTAATTTTGTTTTCATAATTTCTTATCAAACACAAACCACAACATGGCATGATGCTTTCTTCAAGTTCCATTATTGTTTATGCATTATCGGATTTAATTTGAATTACCGGTAAATAGTCTGTAGAACACAAGGAATATGCATGTGGATAGAGGTGACAGGTTAATCTCAGGAGCTGACCCACAAGAATCAACAGGTACCGGTAAAAGCCATGTGGTAACAAGAGTCTGTTTTGAGCTGAAATAAAAAAAAAAAAATAATTAGCTGTGTTTACATACATGTACTAGTAATAGCTGTGTTTACATTAACATATGCATAGTATTTCTGGAAAAAATACACTGACCATGCAGTGTAATAGGTATGACATATCCCAATACATGACATAACATTTAGGCAGTACAAGATCAAAAATTTGCATATCAAGTCATAATATAATATTAAAAAATTTTCATAGGTATAAACACTTATCAAATTGAGAGAGAGAGAGTTTGAGAGAGAGAGAGAGTTTATTACCGTACTTGTAGTGCAACAGTCAATATTTCAATTCGTAAATTACAAACGAATATTACCCACCAAACAGCGTCAAAGTACATGTACTGGTATTAGCTTCTGGTATACCATTTTTTATCAATTCTACTGTGTTTTTTTTTTTGCAAATAAATTTAGCAAGGGTTTTTGCTTATTTTCTTATAAATTACATGTTTTAAAAACAATACTATGTGTAATAAGCATAAAACATGTAAGAGTAAACTTAATGAAGAATTTTTAATAGATTATTTTTCACAGAATGTGGTACATTACATGTATGTCAATCTTTATAAAACTAGCGTATATTTCGTGCGCCATAAATTGCAAGTTTTTTGTAAATATCATTTACTTGCATGATAGGTATATATGGTCTAACCAAAATTTTCTTCACAAAGCTACAGCTGTATGTACCACATATATGTTTTGTCACAAGTATACATTTTAAAAAAAACAACCCCAAATTCCAACAGTTGAAATAAACTCAACTCATTCTCTGATAAGTTCATTGTGTTTTGTGCGTGCATATCTTATTTGTCTGCTGCAACAGCAGCCAATCAGCGGTAAGCTGAATCCACAAAAAAGAAAGTTTGTGTTTTAGGAGCGGGTAAATTGTTTATGCGACACTGTCAAGAAAACCACACCAAATAATAACAGGAAACATAAATATTCACTTATATGTATTGTGTTGTAAAGTAAAGGTTTTTAACACTTATTGCATCTTGCAAAACATGTGATGACCTTAATCATCTGTCATATATCTGATATACATGTAATATGTAAAAGATGGGAGAAATAACGACGGAACAAACTGGGATTCGAACCTGGCCCTCTGAATCTCTAGTCAAGTGCTCTACCAACTGAGCTACATGTATCTGGCACCGGTATTCAAACCAGTCTGACCGTCACATTCCTTCCCCCTTAAATGATCTTCACCCTCGAAGATCACCCCTGGCAGGAGTTAACCTGTTAGTTCCAGGGGTTGGTCACAGCACCAATATTGTAACAGGATGGGAGAAATAATGAAGGACCAAACCGGGATTTGAACCTGGGCCCCCTGAATCTCTAGTCAGGTGCTCTACCAACTGAGCTTTCTGGCACTGGTATTCAAACCGGTCTGATCATCACATATATAAAGAATTATTTTAAACAATGTTGTTCAATAAAAAATAACACGCGCAACCTTCAGTTTTTGTCTGTAATTAATCAATATTGGCGTGCGATCAGTTCTCGCCGAGTACCATTTCTCACCAGTGCATTGTTACGTCATTTTATCTCATACGTGTGGTGTATATTACCCGTGTGATAAACCTTTGCTATATCACACGGGTGATGCTATATCAAATACTTCCGGTCGGAACTACTTTTGACACAGCCCCTCGCTTCAACGCTTTAGTGACCTATTTTCGAAGATTTGATAGTACTTTCAACATAACTATATCTACTACAAAAATTAATTTAAAATTGATTTTGTCAAAGATTTAAATTACAAATATGAAGGAAAACACATAACTGCGTAGCACAGGCGTCGGAACCAGGGGGCTATTGTGAGTTGGGGAGGCCAATATTTCGAAGGTTAGCCCCCCCCCCCCCCCCCACTCCTTTTTTGCAAAGTTATTCATAACCGTAACCACAAGACCCTTTTTTCTTGTTTGTCAAGATTTTGATAAATTTAGCCCACTTCCAACTTTCATTTTGCTTTGTGAAGTTTATAAAACTACAAATTACGTTAACTATCAAGGAGTTCATCCTGACGACGTGATGAAAACAGAGCGCTCTGGTTGTGTTTATATACAAGAACTTACCGAGATAATGTTTCATGAGACTTTTATTCCACCACCAGTAAGCATTCTTATTCACTATTTTCAATTTTGAATCATAAGGCTAGCCTAGTGTTTGTTTTATTAAACATCATGCATCAACAACTGTTCCTCGTTCGAGTCAATTCAAACTAACGAGCATTCGCAACTTTGTGTATGTCAACAAACTTGATTATTCAAGTCTTCTAATCGGAATTTCCATTTAATCAAGTGAATAAGCTCTAAGAAAAATTATCTAGAGCTAAAAAATTATTTTAAGGTTTATTTCAGTGAAACTTTACATTAAAACAGTTAGATTTATCTCAGGAATGACGTACTAAATTGTATTGCGCAAGGTCACAATAGCCGCACAACACAACGTTGCATAATCGTTTTTAATCTTTGAAGAAAAAAAACCAATTTGGGTCACACAAGGGACTGTCTCAAAAGCTTCATAATATAAATCAAATTGTATGAGATAAATAGAACATCTATAATTGTGTGATTTTATATTTGCTTTATCCAACTCGTTGAAATGGTTATATTCGCTCGGCAAGCCTCGCGAATATATACACCATTTCAACTCGTTGGATAAAGCAAATATAAAATCACACAATATAGATATCCTCTATTTATCAACACATAAAATTATATACGAAAATATGATGTTACAGTGCACCAGCGAGAAATGGTCCTCGACGAGAACTGCTCGCAGGCCAGTACTGCCAGTAGTCAGATTAAAAAAAGAGAATAAAAAATTACATTTAAAACATTAACAAGGACAATTTAAGTACACATCATAACTGCTAAACAAGAAAAATTATGTGAACTGGTAGAATAGTACGCATAGTTCTAACTTGTAACCTACATGTACAAGTACATGTACCGGGTACCCGTTGGTCTGCTAAACCTTTCTAATGATACAATGATTGGCATCATAAAGATATTAAAGTCATGTTTTAACTCTGAAGTCTGAAGTATACAATTTTATTTACTTGAAGTTATGTCTACAGGATATTCATGACTACATTTGGAGTCTTCTGCACAAGAATATATGATATGTTTCTAATTAGACCCTGCTTTGAATTTTGAGTTGAAAATTCACAATCTGTTATTTTTTTAAATAGATAAATTCAGTTACCCTTTCCAGTCCCCCATGAACCTCGAGCGAGTCTAAACATCCATGAAACATGTAAAAATTACACGTTAGCCTAGTAAACAAACACCCACACCATAACAAAAACAAACAGTGTGCACGTACTTACATGTACATCTATACTAAATTTTAACTTTAACTTTTTTAAACTTTAAAAGGAGTAAAAGCCTCACCTTCTTCAGTAACATCCACATAAATCACACACTTTAATGTCCATCTTTTCCCCTTTATTACTCGTAGCTTATCAACGGCTGATCGTCGACAGAAGTGTGGCTGTCAGAATTTCCTCGTAAACGATTCACACGAGAAAAATATCCTCCTTAAACAAATATGTAGTATTGTTCCCTGTGCATGTTCATATGTTTCACAGTAAATTGAAAATGCATTTGTACGTCGAAAGAATACACAACTTCTCTTCTGCATTACGGCTCTCTCTTTTCTACAATGCCGTTCGTTACTGTTTACATTCGGCGCGCGCGCGGGGGTTACAAACAGGGGCGCCCCGACAAATAGTTGCACATAGAACGTTAAAATAATGTGTGTTCATTGAATTCATAAATGATATAGATGAAAAAAAATGAAATTGAATCACAACTATTTATCTAAGACGCAACACAACGTAATGCAGTATATGCCTGGGCCTTAAAGTGGCATTTGTTCGCTTGTGTGTCTATGTAGACAAATTAACTCGTTCATGTAACGTTACGATTCACACATATTTGTTTTATGAAATTTGAAAAAAATAGGGCACAGAACTTTTTAAATTTGATACCAAATGACATTATTTAATATATTAACAATAACTGAATTCATTTTTTTTCATAAAATGATAACGATTTTTGCTATCAGAAAAATACGTGTATGAGCTGCTGACCCCTAATTATAGGGGCCAGCCCTTTTTTCTTAATTTTAAATGAAAGCTCTCGTTATTCTAAACAACTTTTGTTCTATATGTATTAACAAAATATTTTTAGTTTAAAGGTTATAATACAAAAAGCAACACAATTTCAGCCCCGAAAAAATCTTAAACTTTGGCGACAAATAGCTCAAAAACTAACAAAGAAATTACCAAAATTTTCATGCCAGCAAAACTATAAAATGTTACCGACAATTTCGCCAAATTTCATGCATCTATCATCTGTAGTTCCCGAGATCAACTCTGGACAAAAGACCCCCCAATTTTCAATTAAAGGGCAATAACTCATAACCGGAAGTAAATTTTAAAAATTTGAAAAAAACGTCTAGAGATATTAATATCATCTACATACCCTGAAAGTTTCATAGCAATCATACAAAAAATGTTCGAGAAATCTCGTGCACAAAATTTGCGGGAAAAAAAAAAATAATAATAAGAAACAGTAGAATAACAGAAGGGTTTTCCGTTGAAAAACGGAAAACCCTAAATAATAATGAAGAATTTCCAACAGAATCAGTACAAGGTCTTCCGTTGGAAACGGAAGACCTTAATAATATAAGCAATATTCATTGGTGAATGAATTGTCAATCGAAGAATGATACTTGTATATATCTTTATGGAAAAAGACTAAGGGGGCAGGTAATGTAGGAATACGAATACTTCTTATTTACATTTCTTGGGGAAAGTGATTTTTAAAAAAAGCATTCTGCGTTAGTTTTGTTTTCTTCTGCGTAATACATGAACATCAATATTCTAAACATTTGTTGTAATGTTGTATTTGTGATCATGGATTGACTTTATTTTTTTAGAGCAAATTTGTGAAGAGTACCTGACTATAGTAAATCTTAATAGATAATAAACACTGATCGATTATAATAAGAAAAGATTGTTTCTAAAAGCGTTGATAAGAGGTTAACACCCATGTTAGGGGTTTATATCCCGCTTGATTTTAATCACACGATCTTTATTGTATCCAACGTTACCAATGCTCATACAAACTATTGATGCATTAATCATCTTGATATTAACTAAACTTACTAAAGTATGCCGAGGATAAAGTAAAATATATTTTCTGAACGAGTACTCTCAGCACTTTGACGATTTTCCTTTTTGGCCGTTAACCTCTACTGGCGTAATGGCTCTAACTTCAGCTTGGCTATAATGCCTAACAGTGGAGTAAACTTTTCATAATTTTGGTTTCATCATTAATTCTGGGTGATGCACTTGTATACCGAGCAGTTTGTATTGCGGAAATCCTCAGTGCAAGTATAATTCATGAATAATATGGAGAATATATTTAAAAAAAAAATCATGTTTGCGGGAAGGAAATACATGTTTAAAAAACGTAAATATAAGCATTGAATCATTATTTTTTGAAAGATGTGGTCTCATAACTGCAACAATGAGTGCAAACAAATTTTCATAACGCGCTAGCGCGCGTTATACAAGTTGTATGCACACACCGTTGCAGTTATGAGACCACATCTTTCAAACAATAATGATTCAATGCTTAATTATACAATATAATATCATATGTTTCAATGTTATGATGTATTGATGCAGTTTAATATTGTTTCATATAATACTATATTGTATTATGTTTTATGATATTGTATTGTTTGATCAAATACAATAATGTATAACACAATACAATGTCATATCATACGTTACAATATCATATCTCACAATTTTTACGGTATTTTATGGTATTATATGATATATATTGTAATTATGATAGGATGCAATTTTAATTTTATATTATTATATTTATGAACATATGAATAACATACAATTTTTTAACAGATGATATACGATATTGTTTCCAACCAGAATCCATGAATATCCAAGATCATAAAGGATGGTTTTCATATAATTGTGACGGTGCACATTTTGATTTTTATATATTTTACGTAATAATTACTTATAGTCTATAATATTTCGTAAATGTTTTAATTATTTTATATTTTACAATTTAAGATTTAAGGTACGTGAAAGTTAAGAATTTCAGGGCTAAAGAAATATTAAGAAGAAAGCGTCGTGCTAGATAAATAATGTACATGGGTTCGGATTAACGTTTACACGTTTCCTTTTTGTTCGGATCTAGAAAGTTAGTAACAATTTATTTAGGAATAAATCATTCTCACATATCGGCAATTATCAAATGTTCAAGTTAAGAAGTAATGCAAACAAAAGTCGGTCTATCTATTCAACTGTCAGTACGTAGGTATTTGAGTTAATTTTACTATCACTTTAGGATTAACGCATAACAATAGATGCCAGGGATAGTGAGAAACTCTTCCGCTAATTGAATATAAATTAAGGTAAAAGGGGACGCTAACCTCGCGAGGCTCCCCAAAGGAAATTCAATAAAGTCATTATAATAATTTGTTAATTACACTGTAATTACCCCCTTTGAGTGACCTCACTGAGGACAGGTCGAGGATTAAGTTTATTCCCCCGTCTCCCTCTCGTCACTTACGCTTGGGACACAGAGGAATAAACATCATATGTACATTGTATCCTCGACCTTGTCTTTATTCAGGTCAGTATTTTCATGTTTTATAAGTTAGTTTTGTTTTATATGAAATATAAGTATTTTTATTAATCAAGTTTTTAAAAATTAAGTTAAAGTGATAGCTTTAATTTAACATTAAGAAATTAGTAAAAGTTCCTTAACATTTCTAGCTTGGGCGATAAGATAATTTTAAACATAATTTTGTACAGTACATCCGATTCATATTCACTTACTGTAATGATAATTTAATACTAATTTGGATATTGGGTTCAGTATTTGAAAATTTGTTTAGTCAATATTTTTACTTTAAAATTGTAATACTGTCAATCAACGGCCGGGAATTGATACCGGAAGTTGATTTTAAATATGGCCGCCACTCTTTAAATGGCGGACCAGTGATGTTATATTAATGTCTATTTTAATCATGTTCTTTAATAATGTTCAATTTAAATTTAATTGTCAATATGTTGTAATTAATATTCATTTTTATACTGGGTCACTTACGCTTGGGACACAGAGGAATAAACATCATATGTACATTGTATCCTCGACCTTGTCTTTATTCAGGTTAATAAGGTTTCTTACCATTTACGTCCGGGCGTAAGGCTAATTACAACAGCGAGTTCCCCTTTACGAGAAGAACTTCGTAAAACTTTTATGTACATGCTGCTAAAATGTCCCGAGTTACTCAATAGCTGTTTGATAATTGATTTACTTACATCTGTACTTCTTATGTTAATCCTTCTTTGTGTTGTTCCATTGTTCATTATATATTATTCTGAATTGTAAATGATAGTCAGTTGGAATCAGACCTTCGGTGCTGATGCATACCAAACTCACGTACAAGTATATTTCATGTAAAGTCTATATAAAAGTCTGAAAACTAAAACGCGTGTTGGCTTGTTGGAGGTTTTATGAGGCTGGGTCCAACAACAAGAGAAGAAACTCACGGTTGGCCCAGTATTAGTCCTGTACGGGAGCGGGCGCACCGTAATATTTGGTGGAGAATCCGGGTAACGACACCCGGGACTGCTACATATATTTTGTAGTAGTCAGATCCTGGACCTCTACAACAGTTTAGCGAGTTTCCCCAGATTCAGAGTCTACAGATGAAGAAGACGATTTAAACTAGATACAACATGGAATATTCTTTCCGACCGCAGTGGAGACAGAAGAAGTTCAGCTTCCCCTCAAGTCAGCGTCCAGTGTGCGGAAGGTGCGGAAACGTGCATCCCAACGTTATATGTTTCGCGTTCAACCAGAAGTGTTACCGATGTCACAGAATTGGACATTATTCCAGAATGTGTTTTACACAGATGAAGAAACCAACAAAATGTATTGAAAAGGAAGCAGGTTTGGGTCGTAAAAAGACGCGAGACATGAAACGACTGTGCAAATATCTTGAAAACAAACGTACTTTGAGAGAATTGCCGTTTAATTCAATTCGTAACAATCAATTTCATTCTTTGTTTGATACCTCAAGTATTCTACGAACTGAGCTACACAACATTAAGATTCAGCTACGCAAGTCCAATCTACTTACGAAGAGTATGGCTGAAAATCTACAACGTGCTAAGTCTGAGAACGCAAGACTTCAAAGTGAAAATACGGATTTGAGAACAAAGCTCCAAGAAAACTCTAAACGTTCTGACATTGATATGTATCTAAAGAAAATTCAAAAATTAGAAGCAGAGGCACACGGTGATAAAGTACTCATGGATTTAATGCAGAGGAAACTAAAAGATATCGGGAGTGAACATTCTCAATATGTGATGAAAATTCAGACAGAGGCTGACGATACAATCAAACAGCTGAGGGAACAAAACAACGCCCTGCTGCAGACCATTTGGGTATTGGAATGTGATAACGAACATCTAGAGGCCTGGTTGCATGATAAACAACTTGACCGCCGATTTCAACCACACAGGCAGCAAAGAAGACAACAACGCGGCTACCGTCGATGATAAAAATTCAAAACACGAGGACGTGTTTTACGCGGACGCGAAGCATGTGTCACGGTGTGAAATTCAATCTTTCGGACTATTTTTAATTATTGTGTAAATTATGTTTTTCGGACTTTGTGTTAATTGTTACAAAAACTTTTCATCTATTTCGACAACTGTTTTATAAACGTTATAAATTCCGCGCAGCATTAATCCCACCTGAGGCACAATCAGTGATGGACAGCTAATCTTTTAATTGACTTCTGTTTATGTTTATTGACACTTAAGCTTCTTTCATCTTATTAATCCTTTTATGTACATGCTGCTAAAATGTCCCGAGTTACTCAATAGCTGTTTGATAATTGATTTACTTACATCTGTACTTCTTATGTTAATCCTTCTTTGTGTTGTTCCATTGTTCATTATATATTATTCTGAATTGTAAATGATAGTCAGTTGGAATCAGACCTTCGGTGCTGATGCATACCAAACTCACGTACAAGTATATTTCATGTAAAGTCTATATAAAAGTCTGAAAACTAAAACGCGTGTTGGCTTGTTGGAGGTTTTATGAGGCTGGGTCCAACAACAAGAGAAGAAACTCACGGTTGGCCCAGTATTAGTCCTGTACGGGAGCGGGCGCACCGTAATAAAAGGATTAATAAGATGAAAGAAGCTTAAGTGTCAATAAACATAAACAGAAGTCAATTAAAAGATTAGCTGTCCATCACTGATTGTGCCTCAGGTGGGATTAATGCTGCGCGGAATTTATAACGTTTATAAAACAGTTGTCGAAATAGATGAAAAGTTTTTGTAACAATTAACACAAAGTCCGAAAAACATAATTTACACAATAATTAAAAATAGTCCGAAAGATTGAATTTCACACCGTGACATAATATGAGAAAGGTGGTCTCATAAAGGTGATGCCTCATAAAGGTGATGCCTCGTCTCGGTGAGCTTTGTAATCTGTTATACCCCTTCTTTCACTTTAAGTTTATTTGAATATGAATTATAATTTCTGTTACTTTCTGTAAACTGCAGCAGTAAAAATTGCAATAGTGTAAAGACTATTTCACAAATAATAAAAAAAAATATACTGAAAAACTTTAATCTACAAGGGGGTCATTATTCCACAGGGGTCAGTTTTCTTCATGTGGAGTGCGCTCATTTTTATGAAAATGACACTTATTCTTCAGGCAAAGGGGTCATTTTTCTACGTAGAATAATGACCGGGGGGTCATTTTTCTACGTAGAAAAATGACCCCCGGTCATTATTCTACGGGGGTCATTATTCTTCATTACACCGGCATTTGACTCCGCGAGGCCAAAATGATCGCATATTGATAGTTTCACGGTTTTCTTCCGGAACGTTGATTTTTGCTGATAAACAGTCCGGATTATACTTTGGTTGGAATAGAGAAAGATATGTTACACGGATATCCCTATCTCGGACATAGTTAATAATACCGTCTCTAGTGGTTTCTCGATCAATTCCTGTAAGGTAAAATTGGGCGTTTTTGCGCCTGCGATGTGTTATTCCAAGGAATACATCCCGTTTATCATTTCCTTTTTCTGTGCTTGGTTTGTTAAATTTTTTTGATTCAGTTTTCATAGGTACAATTTTCTCTCGTGAGATGTGAACCGGAATCGGAAGTTTGTTTTCGTTCATTTGTTGTTCTGGTGTGCTTATAGTTGTTTCGGGTTGTTGTTCATTGTTTTCTGTATTTTTCGGAGACTGCTGTAAGTCAGTGACCCCCTTTACTTGCATATTAATTTGATTTGCCCCAGAAGAGTCCTGTACACGATGTGGGGAATTCCCCAGTGTTGTAGTATTTATACCGTTACCTGGCGTATTGTTTTCAGGTGGATTTTGTGAATGGTCAGTGGACCGCGAAGTACTGTCACTGGTCTGAAGACGGATAGTAGGGGCCTTCGGCGGGGAAACGACAGCAGCAAATGGCTTTTGGAATTTTAATTCTGATAATTGTTTTTGGTGATTTTGACAAATTTTCGATAATTTTAATAATTCGTTGTCGACTCTTTGTGATTTGGCATGTTCTTCTGTGGAATCAAGACCGTCAACACATTTGAGTCGTGAATTTGTGGTTTTACGAAATGTTTCACACGTTATTGAATGAGCTTCGAAATCATTTTTCACTTTATCGATATCAGCTGTTAAAGCAGTGTTTTTGGACTTTAGGTCTGATATCGTTTTTTGCATATTTTTGATGACCTTGCTTGTATTGGAGACAGTTGATTCAAGTTCACGTACACGTTCTAACAAAGTTTTTGTCAGGCAGTGTAGATCTATGTTAAGTGATTTTGGCGTATCTGACGGGTCATGCTTTTTGTCAAAAACGTCAGTAAGATGGGAAGTATCACCATTACAAAACATATAAAGGGCATAGCAGTCTTTTGCATATCTTACTGAGCTTGGGTTACCTTTGGTGGTTCTGCGTTGAATGAGGTTTCCCTTTGGATACCCTTCAATGGTTTTTGCTCTTGTACACAAGAGTGCTCTATATTCAATAATTATCTGCTCATTGCTTGAGGATAATTGTAATAATTTTTCAATATACAGTTCTCTTGGTACATTTTGTAGCACATTATCAAATAAGACAAAGTCATTTGTACTAGTTGATGGTGCATCATTCAGGTATGTGGCATCGACTTGATTGTCGTATTCGGGTTGATTTTCGTTCACTCGATTATTCATCAATACATCCACCATTTCGGTGTTTTGTGGGCTGTATGCACAATGTACCATATCATGATCAATGAAAACATTGTCTGTATTATCTGCTCAGTTACTTACAGAGTCTGTACGGGGACACACATTCCGTAGCTCTGTGTAGATTTTCTCAGGCGACGATTGTCGTCCGCCATCGGCGAGCGCCATTTTTTTTTAAATTAAATTGATTTTAAAAAGGAAATGTGGTCTTTGTTTTCATACCATTTTGCTAACTTAATATTTATTTATCTATTTATTTATCTATCTATTCATTTATTTATTTATTTGATATCTATTTATTTGTTTATTAATTTATTTTTCTACATGTATTTTCACATATTAGTATCTGAAATGTTTTAAATTTGATAATTAACTAGTGTTGATTTATTTACCATGCAGTTTATTTTTATTTATTTATTTATTAATAACTAATTTAAAGTGCTTATATACCTTTAATTCATTATCCGTCAAGATTTTTTTCTTGCCAGTGCATATTGTTAGTTTTCATTTTATATTCTGCTAATGCAGCTATAGAGGTATAAAGCGATACACACACATTACTTGCACTAATCACATCTTTTCGTTATTTAGCCCGCCCGACGATGCTAGCTATAAAGTTGAGATATAATAGTAACGTATTATTTGATTTAAGAACCTTGATAAGAACCTCGATCTGATTGGTTGCCTACTACGCCTCCATTGTTAAGCGAGCCCTCATTGGCTAATGATTTTTCTTTTTAATCTTCATTTTAGGTCGCCTTGCACGCTTGATAATCAAATTCCTTTATTATTAAATGATTAGAAACAATTATTACTATATTTATTTTCAGAAGCACGAATTTTGTCTCAATGCACCAGAATGTGCAACGCTACATTTTGGCCATATTGATCTAAGAACCTTGTCTACTCTACATTTGGCCATATCTAAGAACCTTGTCCTGTGTATACTGATCATATCTAAGAACCTTTTCTACTCTATACTGACCATATTGCTGTTCAGTCTATTGCTAATTGAAGTATTGAAAATGATGCTTACAATTATGAACACTAAAGTATGAATCAAAACTTGGAATTTAACAATGATAATATTTTTGCAGGGTCAAAGATCAAGATCGTCATCACGTAACAGTAGGAGAACACTCAATGTACGAAACATCAGCAACAGAGTGTCCTCTAGAGGGCGCCTGCGTCCCGGAAGTGATACCAATGGACGCGTCCGACCAATGGAGAGCGCGGATGCAAATAAACAGCTCAACAACCGAGGGGGAACCTTGACCTATTTCATTCGTCATTTAATTAATTTATCAATAGACTAAAGGAAAGGATTCCAAATATTGGACTCGGGCTCGGTGTTCATATTCAAGATCCTGAGGGAAATTCACAACGATCAAGTTCATCGTCTTCAAGGTCAAGGTCGCGAAGTTCTTCTCGATCCAGTTCCGGATCAGTCATGGACACCATTGGTCAACTTGGAGGTTTATTCAATAGAAGACGTAACTCTCCCCCTTCCAATCCATCTCCTTCAACATCCTCACGATCAAACTCTCAGTCATCTAATGATATTTCAGTGGGTTCAAATGTCAGAGGTCAGGGAATCATGACATAACCATGGCAACCACCATCACAACCACCAAATCCTCCATCATCACAATGTTTGGCTTCCAACAAATTACCACCAGATAATGTTGTCGTCCAAAATGTACAGGGTAACCCCAGTCTCTTTAACTCTGGTTAAGCACAACCAAATCCAATGAATACTGTGAATGTCAATCCAATTCCCCAACCAGTTGTACACCAACCACAGATGGTGCCACAACCTTCATTTGGGTTTCTGCAACAAAATGTTGTCCATCAACAGCCACCTACATTTTCACTCCAACAGCAACATCAGCAAATTCAGCAACACCATCATCAACAGTTACAGCAGCAACAACAACAGATTCAACAATTGCAATAGCTGCACCAGCAACTGGTAAACAATCAAGTGAATTCATTCCGTTTAACGCCACCACAAGCACCAGTTCAAAGTATGATACCGCAACCGCAAATCTCACCAAACGTTGTTGTGCAACAAGCTCCTCAACAAATTCAGTCATTCCTTGGTCAGCAGGTCATTTCATCCTTTCAACAACCATTCCAACTTAATGGTAATCAAAATATGTTGATGCAACAGCAAGCCATTCAGTCCAGTGGAACTATTGCTCAGCCGATGCAGGTCCCTATGACAAACACCAACACATTCCAATTGATTGGAAATCAGCAGAGTACGAATGTCAAAAGACCTGTTTTACCGACACCGGCACCAGTAATGACACAAGCTATTCAAACTAACGGACAAACAATTATCAACGGCGCTGGAAGACCTTTCCAATCACCGCAGTCTGTAATACAGATGTCCTTCAATCCTTCTCCCAGCCAATCCCAGACAATGAACGGGCAACAGAACCTTGGTTTATCTGCATCCCAAACACCAGGACAATTTGTGAATGCTCAAGGACAAATATTCAATCTCCAACCGTCCAGTCAGAACACATATCAGGTCATCAACGGGCAGCTGGTGCCTGTTCAGCAGTTTTTCCAATTGTTTCAAACAGGTCAGACTGTTCCACCTGGACAATCACAACATCAAGCAATACCAAGCGGACAGGTTCAAATGTCAGCGTTCGAAACAAACTTAGGAAATGGAGTCCGAAGAGCCCAAAACCCACAGACACCGACAAGGGTTCCGTTTTGTTTGGACTTTTTGCCAGCAAATCAGGACCAAGCGCGAAAATATCAAACATAACATCCCAGGCCAAACAACTAGAAGAGCACATTGCCCAGATTGAGATGCAGAATCAATTGCTTCAACAGTTATTGATTGAACAAGTTCTAAACAGTCATGATGTGAAAACAACAAGTCTCCCTCCTACTGCTAATCAGACTACCCCGTCCAACTCTTTCGCTATTCCCAGCAATACAAACATACAACCAGCCGCTGTTGCATTTAACTGGCGAGAGGGCACAGCTGTCAATAAATCAAACGATGGAATCAGGCGTGTGGTTCACGGTTCTCGGTCGCAGGGGGAGTTAAAGTGATCAGCCTTCGCGCCGCTAATACCGTGAGCCCGTTCAATAGGTCAGCCGTCGGGGTCACTCTCTCACCGTCAGTAAGCGGAACTGTCAAAAACTCGTCTCCAGCTGCTGTTAGGGTAGTCGCTAACAAATCCTACGTCGTTAAACCAACGTATGATCCTGAAGTTTTGCCTCAGTATAACAATTCCAAGAACGCCACTTTGCGATGATTCAGCTCACCACCACTCCGCCGATAACCCCTCAATCTCCTGTGCGACATTCAGCAAAAACACTCACGAAACTTATGAATCTTGTGAAACTTCTCGTTCACGAACCATCTACCACAACCACGACCGCTGCACCAACTTCACCCAATCCAATCACAGTAGCACCACAAACCAACACGACTATGCCTGTCTCTAATACCACAATGAACGCAAATACTAGTGCTATTGTTGCTTCAAATACAAATGCTTTAAATTCAACAACAGAGGTTCTTGCAAACATCTCTGTGGCGAAGGTTGATAAATCTCAGTCTGGACAGACCAACATCGATAAAGTTTCTGTTACCGTAAATAAAAAGAATCCAAACCTTCTCCTGCAGGCAGTGTTGGACAAACACCACGAAAGACATTGCCGCCGACTCAAGCACAAAATTTACAGCAGCAACAACAAAAAAGACTGCCCCCAACTCCGCCACAAAATGCGCAACGAGAACAACAACAAAATAGATTACCTCCGACTCCACCACACAATTCGCAACAACAACAACAACAAAATAGATTGCCTCCGACTCCACCACAAAATTCGCAACAGCAGCAACAAAATAACAGACAACAACAAGAAAGACAAGAACGAGAGCGACTTCAGAGGCAACAAATGGAGAGAGAAAGACAGGGATTCCAAAACCGACGTCTTCCACCGACGCCACCGCAAGGACAGCAAGAGATTCGACAATCATCTAACACTGGTCCGGGGATCCGTCTACCTCCCACTCCCCCTCAGGAACAACCCCAGAACGAGGGGGGATTTCACCAAAATTTCGGTCATCAAAACACAGGAAATGCACGGAGAGGTGAAACGCGTTTGAATCAAGTGGTGCAACCCCGCATTCAAAAACCTCCAAAACCAGCTCAGAGACCTCAGTCAACGTCGCAAAGAAGTCATCCCAATACTGTAAGAAAACATGGAATCTTTGAGATACAAAATCTCAAGCCAAATAATGTGCCCACACAGAATATGGGGAAGAATTCTAATTTTAATGGTAGGGGAATGAACTCTAAACCAAAATTAACAACAGATTATCCAACTCAAGTTCCCCCGAAACTCATTCCCGATAACAATAACTACCCCACACAGGTGCCTCCAAAAATCCATCATTTCGATAATAAAAAAGGATTCCGTCACGATAGAATAGCCACTCCGCCGGTTTATCAGCATCCACCGATAGTGACAGAGGCTTACAACATTCGACCCCATTATCAACAACCCTATCCCACAATGCCGTCCTATCAACCGCAGCCAATCACAACAACGGTTCCAAGTGTAATATCGACGGCGCCTTACTATGACAGTTTTCAACAACGTCAGCGTCAACACCAACAACAACAACAACAGCAGGTTGATTACTATCAGCTCAGCAGAATTCCCCGCAGGCGCAGAATCCCAGACGCCAGCCAATCGAAAACACGATACAATACAAAGAATTTAGTAACGCTCATCGTAAAAGGTTCAGTATATCTGAAGTATTTGGTAAAAAGAAGTGATCACGCATGGAGAATGAACATATTGTTATTTTAGTTAGAGAAGCTCCAGAAAAAAGAGTTTTGTGTTTAGTTTAATTTATTGAACTCGCGTGAGAGGGATAGAAGCGCTTTAAAGGAAGTGAACATGAAAAAATTATCAAGGGCTCAAATTTGTCTGTTTGATGTGTATAATGATATCTGAAAACCGTTTTGACAGAACTTTCCTCAGTAAGAAGATATGCCACTTAGAATAGCTAATTCTTGCAATCCATGAGCGCTGCCATATTGTTAAAATAATTACCTCCCTGCTGGGTTATCTCTAAGCATCTAAGAGAGGGCAGCACTGATGCTGACGCCAGTGAGACACATTGCATTTTTACACACGTTTAGTAACAGAGATAAAATGCCATCATCAAAATGTGAATTGAAACTTGCAATGGATGTAAAGAGTTGTCATTTTTAAACAGTGTTTTATGGAGGAAGATTTTGGATCTCAGAATGATGCATTCCCACCAGCAGTTAATGTGACATGTAACTAGAATGGAATGTCCGTGGATCAGTGTTATTGTGACCTAGTTTTTCTTGCACTCGGGAATTTCTTGTTTATGAGTTTGAACATAATGTGTGCTACATAAATGAGCACACAAGGTGCATTGCTCAGCATCCTGACTTTTAAAAAGTGTCTTAGTCCTGTTATTCTTCTGACAGCATAAACAGAACCGGCGTACATATATCATCAAGATCTAAGATAAAAACAAATCAGAAAAATTTCCAGGGCATTTAAATAAAAAGTAACGGTAAGAAACCATGGCCACAAAGAAAATGAAATTACATTTTTATATTAATTTAAATTGAAATCTACAAACAGCATTTTATTTATGTAAACACTGACTGCCACATCTCCGTACAAACATCTGGAATGCGATGGTCTCATATTTCACAAATTAATTTATCTATTCATTTTTTGCACCAATCATACTAGTATATAGTTATCTGAGGTTCATTGATAGAAATGTACTAAATCCTTGTCTTCTCATGACAGTACACAACATTTTTCTTCACATCAAGGCATATTTTTTCGTGTAACTTTTATCAACTCTGTACATAAACACTGGCCTAGTTCCAACATGGACCCAGTCACCAGCAGCAATGTGGCTTATCTACGTCAGAGAACAGATGCATGCTGGGGAATAATGGATTACCTCCATAAACCTTTCACTGAGAGTGTTAAATTGATAAAATCTCTTGATAGAAATAAACAAAAAGGTAACAGACCTCATTTTTAATTTTCAAAAGGCTTTTAAAATTGATTAAGCAACAATTAATTTTTTCATGATCACTTCCTTTAATCTCTAGCACGTGTGATAAACAGAGATTGTGATTGGGTAAAAACTTTTATATTTTGCGTTAGATCTATAGAAGAGCAAATAGCTGCAACGAGAAAAGTTTAAAAATTCACAAACAATTGAGCATGTATATAGTTATATTTTCTTCTTAAATTGTATATCCAACACACGAAAAACGATGATACGAAAGCGTTTGGTTAAATTTCATTATTGCTTAATTTCAATGTCATTTCATTCCTCATTAGAAATTTCAACCTAGCTTTTTTCAAAGCAAGTGTAAATTTCTTTTGACAAATCAAAACTCTCATTATCAACTTACTAATTTCTTGCACTTTCCAAAAAAATACTCCCTCATGTCACAAAAATCAGACATTTCCATTTTACCAATTCTTTGTATTTTTAAACAAACGAAATAGATCCTTTATAATCATCAAAATTAAGGCCATACAAGTATACATGTTCAGTTAATGAACAAAAACTGAAAATCTTACGGCAAGAAATGACAAGTTGAAATGTGATGATGACGTTTCTATTAGTTTCCTAGATTTGTGATACTTCCTCTGTATGCCTGTAATTTATTATGCCAATTGTTTCTTGAAACTTTTATACAAGGATATATAAAGTATGTTTAACCAGAGAAAGAGCGAACCTTGTTTTCGATGTCTAAATATAGCCGCTGTTTTGAGTGGCGAAGGTTAGATATGAATTAGATGACAAAGCTGTTCCCCATAAAACTTTCACCTTCATTTCTCAAACGCTCCTGGAAAAGAAGCCCGCTCACCAGTTAAACTTCTACGGCTGGATGCGCACCTTTCTGTCTAGAACAAGAATGTCAACATAAATATTTACTTTTATTCCCTAACACTTGCTCCAACTGCCTAAATTCCAAGGCCACGCCGATTCTGCATTCCTGTTTACCGCCTCGTAAAATACAATGAAGGTCCTTGCCATTTTTTAAATCGATTACATTGCTTTGAAATTATCGGCGTTTCTTTTGCTGTATATTCATATAAGTCAGTTTTACAATAAATCAAATTGTTTTTTTAAAATTATTCAATCATTTTATGCGTTATATAAGAGTTCTTGCCCGCTGGTGTATTTTTTTTCTGTTGGCATAAGAACATCTGAGATAAAAAAAAAATAACTTGTCAATGATACAATTCTGTAAATTTAAACAGAAAGTTGTTCTTTAATTGATTATGAAATACCTTGTGCTACAGATTACTCTTAATTAACTTTAAATTTTAAAAATCCTTCACAGAGACTGAAAGCTATAATCGGATGTCTTCTCAGTTTGAAACTTCCTATCAGTACTTTCTTGACTTTGCTTAGAATACTAATAAAAATGCCCATTTTGGAATCTGATTCTCTAATATCAATTAAAATTGTGTTTACCTATAATAAGTACCATCTTTACACATGTATCAGGTAGACAAAATACCTATTAAATAGTACTTCATGTACATAGTGTAATTAGTTTTGTACATGAGCATGCACTGATCTAGTGTAAGCCCCCCCCCCCCCCTCCCCAACACACACACTAGAATATAATATTAAATTTCTGGTATTTACATAGTAAATTATTGAAAATAATTCTCGGACCCCCCCCCTCTCTTGAATTTTTTTTCTGTATTCCCGCGTGATGAAAAATGTCGCTGTTATAATTTTATCACATATCTGCATTAAAGAATGCAAAAATAATTTATTATTTCGCCCTTGAAAATGTATGAACAATTTAATCACATGTTTAAATTAATTTCTTTCGTCTGAGAAGCAATTTTTAACAAAGATTAAAGATATCCTTTTCCTTATACTCCACCCCCTAAAAAACCTTCACCGGATTCAACCGTGGAAAGTCATTGCAAGGAATGGATTTACGTTGTGTGAACCTGTTAATGTATCCAGTAACATTTTTGAGGACACTGTATACTGCTTACTATTCTTCAGTACACCCAGATGAAAATGTCTCAGGACACATTAACAGGTTCACACAACGACATCCAACCCTTGTAATGACCTTACACGATTAATATGGGACAGAAAATAATTCGACTAACCCATTACATGTACTTCTAGAAATTCTGCATTCCTGTTTACCGCCTTGCCATCTCTAAAATCAGTTGCACTGCTTTTAATTATTCGATTAATTTTTCAGCCATTAACATTATTTATTTTTAACTTTCCAGGGGGTAAATATATACAGACACGTAGCATGTTTTGAAAGTTGGGGGGGGGGGGGGGGGAGGGGGCAAACTCATCTTATTCCAAAATATCTTGACTTAAAAATTGGCAACTTCTCAAAATCAAGAAAATCCTTATCCGGGAGAGGGGGGGGGGGGGGGTCATAACTTCTTATTATATCAATTTCACTGTTAAATTCATTCCTTTCAATTCAATTTTACCGTTTATGTTTACTTTTTAATGTGTAAATAATAGAAAGTTTGCTGCGAGAAAAAAAAAGGGGGGGGGGCAGCCCTTGTTACGAGGCTAAGAAATGGATTATTGCTTCAATAACAAATCTTGACACCCTCCTCTTTGACACCGTGCCTCAGTGATATGACAGAACTCCAAGTAAGCAGCTGATTTATATGGCGTCTGGCCGCATTGAGAGATTTGCCAAAAAAAAAAAACTCGGCCAGCGTTTTTACGAGTGATATACATGTATTCCATATTTCAGTGGGTCAGCTTACTTTCAGTGGACCAACACTCCGTAATAAAGGCATCAGATGGAGGCGTAAATCTTAGGAGGATGTCTGTCCACGGAGGCCATCACTTACACTTAGTGACAGTATAAACAGTATCTCGCTTTGTATAGAGTGACCCCCCTCCCAACAAAACACACATACATTATGTATGCACCAACAAAGCATCACTGGTTATTTTTTCAAATTTATACCTATATACAAGGCTCAGGCCCTAAAAATATTCAATCAAAAATCATTAGTATACATGTAATAACATACACCATGTGTTGAGAAATTTTAGATGCAGAAATCGGTGCTTGTTAAAAAGTTGTGTTCTAAGGAATCTAAATACATTCCTTAAAAATTATTCTTCAATAAATTCATTCAATTTTTTTTCCAAATAAAATCATATATATTTCAACATTTTCAAAATGTTCACTCCACTTAGAGCCAAATAATTTGGGGATCAGGGATTTAAGTGAAAAAAATATTTGAATACCGGTATCTAAAAAAAATTTAGAGAAGCTTCTGTTAAAGTTTTGATATCCCTTGTTTTAGTAATTTAAAAAAATAGCCTTTTTAAAAATGTTTCTTTTTTAATTACCGGTATTTCATTATGGATTCATTTCAACTTATTAGCCCTCTACTTATAAAGCTGGCTGTAATTTGTCAAAGATGCCTTGATCTATGATATTGGTTCAACTTTAAATGTATAGAGGTACATGTATCCCAGAGAGAGAGAGAGAGAGAGAGAGAGAGAGAGAGAGAGAGTCAGGTGATTAAAAAAGCTCACGCACTGTACATCAGATAAGCTAACAGAGTTCTTTCGTCTCTTTTAAAATTATAATAAAAAATAAACACACATACAGAAAACATCATTTATTCCAGTTAATTTACAATCAATCAAATCCACTCCAATTACAACCAGAAAGCTATCTTTTAGTAACAATCACAAATAATGAGGGATCTGTGAAAACCATAGATAATCTAGCTCCAACTTGACAAAGAGTTGATACAAAATTAAGATGGTTGCATGACAATGGCAATTTATAGGCTATATCAATCTTCTCTTCGATAAAGAGCTCCGTAAACTATAAAGAAAATGAAAAATATTCAAATTTTATTCAAAAATTATTTTGATATTTTTTTTAAAATTACTACAAGTCAATGAATAATTTTTGGCCAGTATCATCAGATGTAAAATTTTAAAACAGATCTGAATTTGTTGACAAACAAGCTTCCTTAAGGTTTTTTTCTTGAATTTTTAGCACGATTGCTTCCCCTATCTTGTAAAATATATCACAATTTTCAAGAACAACAAGCGCAACTTCACAATGATTAACTAAACTACAAATTCAGATAACAGGTACTGTTAATGTTCATAAAATAGCAGTTTCTATCAACTTCCTGAAAAGGATTATCACATAATCACAAGTTAATGCATATGAATCTAATTTTCTTTATACCGGTACATTTGATTAAATCATATGTTAATTAGAATTTGAATTACTTCAAAGAGGAATTAACATGAAATGCATTAATTTATAATTTCTGCTAAATCAATTTAAGTACATATACAGTACATTGTACTGACTCAGATTAATGGCGTCTCTTTTCAGGTTTGTATTCATACCAGATACTATATACAGAATGTAAATACAGTACGTATAATTATCTATGTTTAATTAACAAAACACTGCAGGTCTAGGTTTCACATAAAGTTTACTCAACACAATGGCACTATTACTAATTTAGCTAGCAATTGGCCCTTCTTGGGTTTTTTCCAGCAATAATTCAGAGACAAGTTTTGTCTGAGAGACCCTTAGGCTAGAAGTTGGAAAGTAGTCACTTTGGTATTTTTTCAATATTTAAACAAAGAAAAATTCATAAGTTTTACAATACATATGTTCCAGTACCAGTACAGTAAAACACCGTTAAAGAGAACACGCTTATAATGAATTGACGCTTACAGCGAAGTGATTTTCATTCCCTGTGACTATATCACATTGTGTAAACTTGACGGATATAATAAATTACGCTTATAAAGAAGCGAAATCACCTATCCTTGGCGCTTCATTATAACCGTGTATTACTGTATATGACATTTACCAGTAAGCTACATGTATTTAACAACTTGTAGCTTTTTACAATTTTCATACTAAGAAAAAGAACAGTTCAGTAATTTTACAATATTACAGAACATGATGATATGTTATCAAACTATCTTGCATGCAAATTTAATTAAACTTCAAAGTCTGTCCTTTACAACATGCAGAAAAATTTTCTGGATGTACATACATGGAGAGAGAGAGGAGAGAGAGAGAGAGAGAGAGAGAGAGAGAGAGAGAGGGAGGGGTAGGTCAGGTGATTGAAAAAGCATTGTATCTCTCATTGACCCTTTTTATATTTGTTTAAATAAATTAAGAGCAAACTATAAACTGTTTAGATTATAGTGCTAAACTTCATAAGATTATTAAATCTTAAATGATATAACCTAAAATATACAGCAGAAGAGAAATTCATCTCTGTTTTGAGCATTATGACTTGAAAATGATGAAAACCAACTGCATTCTATACAAAATGTCGAAATCCAAAGATCTTATTTAAAATAAGTAGGTATTGGTCACCTCGGTTTTTTGACATTCTTTTGAATTCAACAATAAAATTGATAAAAACCTGACCTTACACATTTTAGTTGCCATTGACCATGCACATGCAATACCGGTAATTCAACAGATTACAAAGAATTTCTGTGTCCAAAAGTTATAAGCATAAGTTGCGTAAAGTCAATAAGTTTGAAGATGATGAAGTGGACTGTATTGTTTTAGCATCCGGTCAGCCTCTTAGGTCCCTAGCCAATCATCTGATAGAAAGAAATACATGATAGTTATTATTTATTAGTACAGTGACTTCATTAATATTCGTGGGTATTAACTTTACTGGATTCTATGAAAATCACAGTGGCAAGGCTAATTCATAAATCTGTGGCCAATCATCCTATCATTACAAAGTGTTGGTAGAAAATTCACTTCTGAACAAAGAATTATTATTTAATTTTGTGGACTAAATTAACACTAAAACAAACAAAAATTGATGTTTAACAAAAATTGATGAAACCACAGAATGTACTTTTCATACATGCATACTATTGGTGATGAATGCATAATCATACAATCTAGTCACATAATAATATTATAGTTTGATCTATAGGCATAGAGTGAACCATTAATTGTTTTTTTTATTATCAAATAAATATTTAATAGCAATTTATTCATGTCAATACATGTACAAATTAATTTTTTCTTCTACTTTGCTTTCAAAAGATATCTTTATATTGACCTTCTTAAACAGAAAAAGAAGAAGTTGGCATCCCCACCACAACCACTGTGGCGACAGCTGGATAGCCACATTCATAACCACTGGGGTTATTTCTGTGACATCGTATCCTTGGCCAGTTGTACCATTTTTTTCTCCCACTATGCTTATTCCATTGCTATTCTCCATTCTATACCAAAGAAAACCAATTAAAAAAGAAATTATACAATGACATGCTATTATAGCAATGAATTTTATTGCTTATAAAATGGTCAGGCGCAATAGCAAACACACTGAAATTTCTGTCTGATATTTGCTCCATATGAACATATACTAGGATGTGACAAAAGAACTACATAAGGTATAATGCCCTTGACTTGCCCCCCCCCCCCCCCCCCCTAAAAAAAAACCAAGAGGCCAATATGCCTTAACGGTCACCTGAGTACCATAGCCCATACACAAAATTGTGGAGGAATCTCATAAATGCATTTAGTTGAGTTTCATTACGGAGTAGAAAATTATAATATTGTAATGACCTCCACCTCCCTACCTGAAATCTTTTGGAAAACAACTGAAAAGCTGTCAATGTGACAGAAAACCGGGTTTTCTTTTATGTGAACTGTATCCATAATTCATGTCAACCCTGAATTGATAAACACTACCTACCGTTTTCAGTGAAATGGAGTATCCTATATGAAATATTTTGCCAAAAAATGACTAAGTTTAAAAGCTGGTATTTTTTCATAAATTATCAGAAATCAAAATCCTAGCAATATGCACACCTCTGATATATGTGCAATTAATCTGCAAAAGAACAATTTCCTATCTTGAAAACTGTAGGAGGAGTTATCCAAACAATGAGGGTACCCTTTTGGCGGCCGCCCGCCCGCCCAACCGCCCGCCCGCCATTTTAATAACAAGATTTTTCTGTTGGAAAACCCGGTTAAAAATCTAATTTATCCAATCAACTATCAACAGTCTCGTTTGAAGTCATCTTTTCGTACGTTCTATGGTCGATACAACGACCTTGTCAGCAAATACAATCTTCCACTGGGTAGCATGCTGACTGACATTTTTCATACAAATTGTCAGACCATAATTCATCGCCTACGGATTTTTTCCCCGATTACGACAAAGAGAACACGGTGGGTGTGACCGGTCAGCTTACTAGCTCCTCCTAGACACCTGTGTAATGGAGGTCTGTGTTTGCTCAAGGTTTGTATTTTGACCATCACAAACAAACCAAATCATCAACGTTGCGTTTTTTCCCCAATTTTGACATATTTACCTCGATTATGTCTATTGGGACAAGGAGCATGTGGGGGGTGCGACAGGTCAGCAGAGGATGCTCACTCCTCCTAGGCACCTGATCCTATCCTTATCTTTTTGGAGGTCCGTGTTGCTCTGCTTTGAATTTGTGTTTCGTATTATGAATTTTTTAAATGGTTGACAGTTTGTTATTCTCATTTTTCATCTTAAAAGGTTAGCACAAGACCTATCACTTATCACAGATTGTATAACCTACTAATGAAAAGGTGCATGCACCGCTTCCATACAAAGTATTTGTCCCATGTCTGTTAAAGGGGCATGGTCACGATTTTGGTCAAAAATTATTTTTTTAATTTTAATGTTTACAATGCTCCAGTAAGGCATTTTTAATAGGCAACACAAATTTGAGTGTTATTTGTTGAGTTATAAGCGAGTTACAGAGCTTACAATTCTTCCCTATGTAAACAAAGCTTTTGTTTACATTTTGAATGTTGAAGTGAAAATTTCAGTTTTAGACCTTAAATGAATGAGTTAATCATTAGGAACTGTTTATTTATGCTTAAAATAAATAAGAAGATAGACAAATCAGCTTGAAAAAGAATTTTTACTGGTATATTGAACCTATGTAAACAAAAACAGGGCACGAGCCTTGTTTACACGATGAAGAATTATGAGCCCTACTGGTACTATACCAGTTATCTGCTAAGACCAGTTATCGGCTAAACATAGAGTTCGGGTTAATAGCACGCGACTATCCGAGATTTTTTAATTTAATCGTCTGTTTCGAATAAAGAAAAGTAAGTTTGCTTGAAAACTTTCTTCAACATGTTTTAAACATGAACTTAAACAGTCATCTTGTTACCGCTGATTTACATCTTTGCACTTTCAGCAGTGGGGGATGTGACGTAATAAGTTAAAAATAGAATATTACCTCGTTGTAATACATTATTATATCCCTTCTTTGATTTGACATATAATATCAATACATAAAACATGCCTAAACAAAGGGAATTCATAAAATTCCGAGATATTCATAGCGCAGTTGAACGCCTGATTGCACAATTATGTATTAAATAGTCAACGATTTTGTGTATTTACCGTATGATAACAAACGCATAATTTTATGAGGTTTGTGTATGTGTCATAACCCCTAAGACCTTTAGTCTGACCCCACAAGGGGCATTATCCAAATTACATTTTTAAATACATAAATTACATAGTATAAAATCAACATGTACAGGAATTTTACTACGTTATTATCACGAAGTCAATAACTGGTACAGTAAATTGTGAAAACTCGGCAAAATCAGGGCGTGCTAAAAATAAAAAAGAAGAAGATGTTTTTGGGTTCTAAATACTGATATATTCTAGCAGATGGATAAATAAGAAGTTCACCATTTAAAATATGTCAATTGTTATCAAGAAATATCAAGAAATAAGGAAATACGAAAAGAAAACGTTAAATTTTAGCCAATAACTGGTACAGTGCCAGTATATCTTGCTTAAAACTTATGGACTGGCACGCAAATTTCATTTGATTGTTAGGAATGCATTCCTAAAGCATTGTAAATAGTAATCAAAGTACTGAAGTACTGAAGGGAGTTGATTTTGTCAATATTTATTTATTTTAAAATCAATGATATGTTATTTTGCATGACAAGTACATGTCGTTTCTAATTTGAATTACCCACATTTTTATAATATGAATTTTTTGGACTTTTCCGACAAGACTATCGAGAAACCCCCATATGAATCATGTTAAATAATATTTAAAGATAAAATTAATTCAATCAAACTATGTATCAGTAATAGAAATATTTCTCGTAAATCTCCGACAAGGGTTTACGGAGACAGCCGAGCGTCGAGTTGAAAAAGACTATATTTGAACTCTGGCGTAGGAATACATACGACTACAAAAAATATTTAAATTGTTCGTACCATTTAAAATCTGACTATTTTCAATGTATTTATAAATAAGTTTCCTTGAAAAATAATGCTTTAGCATACATTACATCGAATTTATCAATTATTTTCAACAACTAAGTCTTGTCAGCAGCAATGATTTGTGCTGAGGTCCAAACACTGTTTCACTTTCGGTTTATCTGAGTAACTGCATAGGAAAGTTGACTAAAATCAACTCCCAAAAACAGAAAAGAAAATTTGACCAAAATTGTGACCATGCCCCTTCAACTTTCAAAATAGGTTTTATGTTTAAATATGTTTTCATAGATAAACTAAAACAAGGTGGCTTATAAGTATACTATTTACATGTATTACTTTACTTCTAACAGTCTACTTGTTAATTTCAAAAAATTTAAATTTTGTTTTTGTTTCAAATGATAAAATACTTGCCTAACTAATTTGATCATACAACTTCTTAATTATCTTATATTTAATGATTAATTACTAAATATGAACAAGCGAAGGAAGATAACTCCATTATGAAGAAGCAAGGAAAGATAACCCCATTAACTTTCATAATCCTCTTCCCTGAATTCTTTTCAAATGCTTTCACAATATCATATCAATAACTTTGATGGACAGCTTCATTTTTTTCCTTTTCTAAACATGTGAATTAACCCATTTCTTTCATTGAAATTCCTGAGCAAAATAAAATAATAAGAGAAATACATATCCCCCTTTCCCATCCATAATCCTTGCCTTATACATGCAGGTGACATGAATTATCCTTCGTCCTCTTATGCAGTATCCAGCGCATGCGCAGATAATGACCACTAATTCATAGAAACAATAAAAGTTTTCCTGCCACTACCCATCATACATGTAGTAAATTCAGTGACATGTCTAATTGTAAAACATTATTAAAGATGACAGGATGATTTTTTTCTACATATGCAGTTAGTTTTTATTCTGTGTCTGTAGAGAATAAGATTTTTATACATTATATGCATTAACACTATATGGCTATATTGTAACCCCACCCCTACGACCTGAACTCCTGACCCAGGGGCCATGAATTTCACAATTTAGGTAGAGGAGTTCATGGGCATAACCATGAGTTCATAAACATGCATTCAGTTTTTCCCCACATGTGTGGGAGTAAAAAATGTTTTCTAAGATTTAATACATTTTCACTATATGGCTATACTGGCCAAGCCCTAGGGCCTAAAGCCCTGTCCCAGGGCCATGAATTTCACAATTTAGGTAGAGGAGTCTGTAGACATCACAACCATGAACTCAGTTTTATTTAAATATACATGTTTATTGGAGTAGAGAAGAAGATTTTCTAAGATTTAAAACATTTTCACTATATGGCTAAAGTGACCCCACTCTAGAGCCTGACACCCTGTCTGGCTTTTGTTTTTGCATTTTTTGCCCCATCTGTGGCCCCCAGTGGAGGTAGAGCCATGAATTTCACAATTAAGATTCCTCTTACCATAGAGATGCTTCACACCAAAAATGGTAACAATTGGCCTTGTAGTTTTCAAGAAGAAGTTAAACAAGAGGCCCATGGGCCACATCGCTTACCTGAGGAACAATAGATATGATAAATCAGCTTAATGGAGTCATAATACAAACTATCTGGACAATATAGCATTGAATGATTTATTTTTGACGTCGTCGTGTCAATAACTGCCGTCAGGTGAGCAGACAAATTGAATAACGCGCGTTAGCGCGTTATGATAATTTGCCTGCTCACCTGATGGCAGTTATTGACACGACGACGTCAAAAATAAATCATTTAATGCTTATATTTACGTTCCTTACTACAGAAATCAATTGTTTACTTAAATAAATCGATATAAAGTGCAGTAAATTAGTAACAGCAAGAACAGCTGATTTGTAAAACCGGTTTAAACTGGTTATCACAGAGACTGTTGAGATGAGATTGACGAGCATGAAAATATAATCCATGAAAAATAACTATTGAAATGTTGCTTTTAACAATGAAGTCAACTGTTTTGTTGAATAATTATAAAACATGGTGTTTTGACAACATTTATGAAATAAATTTTTTAACCGATAACATAGAAACCACTGTTTGAGAACTACTTATGTAAATTATTTGTAAATTCATACGCAGTGAATAGGTGTTGCATTTAGAGGCATTTAAACATCACGGAATTTAATGGAAAAACACAGTAGAATGTAAATATTGTACAATAATACATGTAGATCCTGTGTAAATAAAATCCATTTCCCCTCTGGATATTCTTATGTTTATAATCATTAGTCCCTTTTCAAACAGGATGATTTTATAGTCATATCACATGTTGAGTATTGCAGTTCTCAAAAAGACCCTTAACAATTGTTAATATATGGGATATAAACCTACATCAAATACTAAACCTTCTTGTGAGGCCAAAGAATTGTCCTGGGGCCAAAGTCTTAACAATTATAAATAATCATCTGGCTGATTAGTTTCTGAGAAGAAGATTTTTAAAGATTTACTCTACATATTCCTATTGTAAAGCTTTGACCCCAACCCCCATCCATTGTGGCCCCACCCTACTCCCGAGGGTGTCATTATTTTCACAACTTTGAATCTACACTACCTGAGGATGCTTCCATACAAGTTTCAGCTTTCCTGACCGATTACTTTTTGAGAAGAAGATTTTTAAAGATTTACTCTAGATACTCCTATGTAAATATTCAATCCCCCATTGTGGCCTTACCCTACCCTTGGGAATCATGATTTTCACAACTATGAATCTACACTTCCTGAGGATGCTCCCACACAAGTTTCAGCATTCCTGGCTAATTAGTTTATGAGAAGAAGATTTTTAAAGATTTACACTATATATTCCTATGTAAATCTACGACCCCCCATTGTGGCCCCACCCTACCCCGGGGGTCATGATTTTCACAACTTTGAATCTACACTACCTGAGGATGCTTCCACACAAGTTTCAACTTTCCTGGCTTAATGGTTCTAGAGAAGAAGATTTTTAAAATTTTCTCAATTTTTTTCATTAATTTCTAATTATCTCCCCTTAAAAAAGGGTGTGGCCGCCTAATCTTCACAACTTTGAATTCCCTTTGCCTAAAAATGATTTGTGCCAAGTTTGGTTGAAATTGGCCCAGTAGTTCTTGAGAAGATGTTGAAAATGCGAAAAGTTTACGTGCAAAAAAACGACGGCATCCTAACATCCTGACACGTCTTAAACTTATTAGAACCCGACACTCTTAATGAAGCTTTTGGTCAATTGCTTATATGTCATAGTTAAGAGTGTTTTGGCGGTATTAATAGCACATGTCATTTTTGAATTGTAATAAGGCCCTGCCTCGTCAGGAGTTCACCTTATGCATAAACCAATTAATCTCTTTGAACTTCATTTGGTTTTAATTTGGATCTAATGATTAGAGAAGGACGGACAGACAGACAGACGAACAACAGACAAAATGTGATGAGAAAAGCTCACTTGAGCTTTCAGCTCAGGCAGGCTAAAAACTGTTAAAATTGAACGATTAAACTGATAGGATTAACGCACGATAGGATAGCATTAACGCATGATAGGACAGTATACACGTACGATACAATAGGATTGATACATGAAACGATAGGATTGTAAAAAATAACGTTGCGGGTACTGTACTGTATATAAATGTGTAGTTATATACTGCTCTGTCCTCAGTAAGTCTGCAAGATGCCCCTTGACACATGCATGCAGCAGTATTTTTTTTTTTTTCACAGTAGATAGTTTTCCTAATGATCTATTTTCACTCCGAGTTATTTCCCTTAGCCATCATCTTGTGGGCTAAGGACGTAAATTTTCCTCTAAGAACAACTTAGAAATATACGCAGGAAAATCGATCCAAACTTTTTATCACAAAAACAAAATTTACTTGCCATGGTGAATACAGAAGGAATCTAGGCAAGATATACTAAAATGGCCATCAACAAGAGGTCAACTTCTGCAAATTTGAGTATATAAACGGAAAACTATTTGTTTTCTTGATAAACTCTAATCAAAATGATTAGTCACTCACTTTGAGCAAGATGACCAAATGCATTGACAACTAATATGACATTATGTCCAATGTCAATCTTTCCATTTCCACTTATGGTCTCAGTTTCCTGGTACAGTAAAGTCCATCAAAATATACTGCTAAAATTAAGTTCATCTCTACTCAGACAGCTATATACACTTAGTATGCTTTGAGCTTAATAAAGTTCTAATTCATTATATTGCTTCCCTATCATAACAAAAGTGTACGTGTTTGTTCTAGACTGAAGCGTTACATACTTCAATATATAAGGAAATTGGTGTTTGCATAGTTTCTCTTACATGTTTAACTTGGCAAACAGGATATGTAAGTCAAAAAGGTTACACAGAAACTTTGTTCATACCTTTAAACTCAAATGGTAAAGTAAACTGGCAGATATGGGCTTGTTGTGACCACCGATATAATTCCTTTATGTAAAACAGAAGTTGGTGACGTCATGAATATCACATGATCCAATATTTTATGAGATCAATAATGTACACCTTTTAAGTTATCATCAAGTATGGACATGAAATTTATCTAAATGCCAGTTTGTAAGTTTTTTATATTTTTAGTAAGATAAGGAGTCTGGGCTTTGCTTACATAATCTCTGTTCATTCCAACTGGTACAAAGGAAGAGAACTGTATCATTTAATATACCATGTACTGATTTTCTTTCAAAACTTTCTGTGTTGATGTTTCATTTTCAAACAAACAATAAAGTTCCGATAAGTTGCAAACAACTTGTGAACACAAAGCCCATTTGAAGAATATTAAGTACAAAAAAGTAGTTTTCATTTAGATAAGTTCAGCTTTTTGAGAGTTGTAATTGTCTTGAGCGAAAACCAATTAATATGTCCTTTAAAAAATTGATTGACCTTGAACCTAACATTTGACCCTATATCCTTGACCTTTAAGGTCATCTCTCTGTTGTATTAATAACTTAGAAAGTTCATAAATAAGAAATAGATATGGAAAAAATACAAAAAAATGTATGAATTATAGACTTACCATTCCTTCATTTCCAACTCAAATATATCCAAGAATGATTTTTTTAGTATTCCATGTAATTCAAGAGTACCGTAGGTCACTCTTTATCAAATCCATCCCCTTGGTCTTTCTTGGGGGTACAGGAAATAAGTAATACCCATCCAGTGGGGTGTTAAGACACTTTGCTGTAGTCCAGCTGGATACATTAGACAATTTCCACAAAGGTATTCCATTATAGTAAGCTATGTAAGAATTGGCTTCAACATGATTAACATATTCTTCAATATTAACTTGGCCATATCGAATGAAAAGAAAATCTGAAAAGGAAAAAAAAATTGATAAGTTTCAAGCATTTGTAGTCATTATATAGTTTAAATTTCATTTTAAATTCATAATTCTTTTTAAACTGACAAGTTTAAAGGTAACTTAAAAATTGAATTTAACATGTAATTAATTAAAAGACATTAAAGTTTAACAAACATTAGGATTGACACTTAACTTTTGTTTTAATTTAATTCCAATTCAGTTCATATTCCTTATTTTCATTATCATTTTTTAGGGAATAAAACAAAAGTCTTAATTACCTAAACTGTTGAATTTCAAAGAAATTACCTTTCATGAGCTATAAACCAACATGCACACTTCCCTGTTATCTAGAACATACATTGCACAACTTAAATATTCAGTCCAAAGACTTCTATTGAAAAATCTTCAATGTATATAAAGATTCTTATCTAGACATGCATTACTTATATACTACCTATATATGTCAACACTGCACCGCTGAAAAAATCTGATAATCATATATCTACTAGAGTGAAATAACCCTGTACACAGTAGTGTTTAAAATGCCTCAAAAGAATTCCTGGCATTATGCCACAGTGTATTTACAGAATGTTTCTCAATATAATTTAGGTTTTAAAGTAATTAAAAAAAACATCCATTTTTTTTTCTGCACTTACTGTAAATCCAGGTTTTCAGTTACCTTTTAAATTTTAAATCTTTCATTTAATTAATCACTTACATGTACATTGTACATTTTTACTAGTATATACTGATATTCACTCTGCTTTAGGGTGGGTCTAAATACCTGACCCAGGGCACATTGTTTAACACTTACAGTAAAGATCAGATCCAACTTAACAGAAAGTATACACCCCAACTAAACCCTTGGTTTACTTTCAGAGTTTGCTTGGGGTTTACTCTGGGTTTGCTAAAGCAGACCCAGACTTAACCCTGAATAATCCCAAGGTAAACACAGGGTAGACCCAGAGAGTGAGCCCCAATTAGAAGTAAACCCATGTAAGCAGATGCTACATATGTATTTGGAAAATATAGGGGTGGGAATTACAGGCAATAAGATGGTAAGATAAAGACAGGTATGACTGTTTCACACTTCAGTGCATAAAGTGGACCCCAAAAGCAAACTCTAAATAAACCCAAACTAAACCCCGAGTGGACCAGAAGTAAACCTCGAGTGGGCGCAAATTTAATTATTCTCAAATATATATGGGAATGCAGAATGTAATTCATTTTCACTAACTTTAATAATTATATTTTGGGTTTTTTCCCACAGTTGCATGAGTACTAAAGAATAATGCTTTCTAAAAATTTTTTTGCATATACGGCCCACTCACTCTAAACTATACAGACAAATTATCAGACCCAACCTAACAGAAGTAAACCCCAATAAATCCTGGGTTTTCTTGCGGGGTTTACAAGAGTATAGACCCAGAGTAAACCCTAAGTAAATCCAAAAGTAAACCAATAGTGGATACAGAGTAAACCTGGATCAGAAGTAAACCAGGATCAGAAGTAAACCCGGATCAGAAGTAAACCCTAGATAAAGATAAAAGACGGGTCTGCCTCACATTTCAATGCATGTAGTGGACCCCATTATGCTGTGCTCATCTGAGTATGGGGCTCTCTTCCTCAGTGATGAGAGTGGACTGACAGTGAGATCTGAGATGAATTTACTGCTTTTTGATGACTGTAACAAATAAAAAACATGTAAAATTTGTACGTTTTTATGTTTGTACTCAAAGGTATTAGGAGCACATTAAATAACATTTTTCAATAATGGTGGACTCCACTCAGATTTCAAGTAATAACTAAAACGTCAATATAAAATGCAAAATTAAGAATTCTTAATTGAGTAACTTAGCAAAAACATTTATTTTTATGAACTGTATATTGTTTGGAAAGCTGATGAGTAAACCATCCTTTCTCTCTGTCCCCCTGCTTTTACCCCCCCCCCCCACATGGCAGAGCTTAGACTGATAGCAGGTGCCCCCATATTTTGCTACATAAATCATTGATAGATACTAGAAATCTATAGCCAAATTTTTGGGTACAGCATAACAGCTTAGTCTCCCTAGTGTGAAACATCAGCAATTAGTTTGGAACTCAGAACTTGCATATTAAAAAGCCTCTATTTAAATCATGTATGCCAAAATTTAAGAAAGGGCATTTTTGTAGATTCAAACCCAAAATTTGTTACAGTACCACATTACAAGGGAAAAAAATGTTGCCAGCTGGCTAACGTACCATGTAGATACAAAAAGTTGTCCTCCAAATTGACGGAACTGGTCGAAAACCCCCTGTCTGCATCCGAGAGAGAGGAAACAGCCTGCAGCTGGGGAACTACCATATCTTAAGACCAAGGCAGGGTGCCCATCAAAGTGAAATAGCAAAATCATCAAGACCAAAACTTGGAGCAGTAAGTCACTTTCTGTAACCTAGAATAAATAGAAATCAAAATTTAACATTAATTTTTGCAGTGGCCTTTTAAAAAAAATTTCTTATACAAAGAGAGAGAGAGAGAGACAGAGACAGAGAGAGAGACAGAGACAGAGACAGAGAAAAATTTCAGTTTCTGCAGTAACTATTCTCATTCTCGTGAACACATTTTAAAGTGACCTGCTTAGTGAATTAAAAAAAGAAAAATCATATTTTGCATATTATGTCTGTACATTTTCCATTATTTTCAATGAAATTAACCACTACATAATTAAATGCATAATTGCATTATGTACAAGGAAATTCAACAGGATAAAATCAATGCACAAATAGATAGTTGCAATCACAATGTTATGTTTGCAAGGGCTTTCCGATATAAACACTCGGAACAATTTTGTAACTAAAATGTGTAGCATAGAGATAGCAATGAATCGAAGTTGAATATTTCTGAACTAGTCTACTGCAGGAAACATGAAAAAAAAAAATATTTTATACCGGTATATTAACAATAGTTATATACTAGTATCATATAAGAGAAAACATTATGTACCTAAAAAAAAACCTTTTTTAAAATGAAGTGTCGACATGTCCGACAATTGTCTGGCTAGTAACTTTGGATCTTGGGCTAGTAACTCTGTTACTCCTACAAGCCCCTGGGCTAGTGGCCAAATTTTGTAATTGCACACCACTGCGACATTGAAGTTAAGGCAGTAACCAATGATCCGGATAGCTCAACTGGTCAGGCTGCAGGCTCCTTCTTCAAGGATGAGCTTTACAAGGTCGAGCCATCGCATTACCTGGATACATGACTTTTGTCGGAAAGTATCAGGAAATCTATGAAAAGAGATAAAAACTTTTAAAGGTCATGCCCTGCAAAACAAAAGCTGAGAAAACCAAACTTTTGCATAATTTTGCTCTGAATGCAGTTGATAAGTGCATGGCCGACATCAATCAAACATACGACTTGTATGCTGGGAATAGTCATAAGATGAAAAACAAGCTCTCGTATGCAGTTGATGCAATTGTACAGTGTTACTTGGGTAATCATGCACTGTACAGAAGACAATCTATAGTACTGTATGTAATGGGGGAACAGTTAAGTGGATTAGCAAAAGTACATTTATATGTCAAAACTTTGAAAAACCTCTCTCTTCAGAGAACGAGAACTTGCTCATGCTCGCATCTCAAAGAGGTTGTCTCCAGCTGTTCTTGACAAAACTATCAAAAACAGCAACTCTCAGAAAGATGAAAGCTATAAACAATAATCATACTCTTTAGCATGATGTCACCTTTACTCGCGAAATCTCAGTTAGGGCTCATAGAGCTGCACTCTTCAAATAATGGTCCAGGCGACTCCATCCGCAGCTTATGTGTAGGTGTGGGTTGTAACTGTACCATCCCTAGTGGAGGCTCAGTAGGCATTGAGTCTCTACAAGAAATTCAAACTAGTAAAAAGTATCAAAAGTCACATTCGTACAAAACAAAAAAAAGTTATTAAGCATTAAAAAAATGTATAAACTTTATAAAAAACATCAAGAGGAAGATTAATAAGTACCAGAAAAACATCATTATATGCTCTCTGAGGCAAGAGCCTGAGGCAAAATGATTAAGAATTCTTAGCATAGTTATTCAAATTAAGTATTAATTGAATTGTTGCAACATATAAACTACATAATTACACAGAAGGATGGGCCCCGCAACAAATCCCCTGTGCTTTACTGTGGATCCTCATCTGGTTAATCTCATGATCATGTACATGTCTCCAGGACAAGGCGGGCTCAGTTGACACAGAGCTTTTTTATGGCTGACCCCCTGGTCCACTCTGAAACTGTGACAAGATGCCATCTGTGCCCTAGAGCAACCTGGTAAAATAGCTCAAACTTGGTTCCCTCCTCTGGCCATCTCACCCTCATCACCCCATACCCACTAGCAGTGGTGGCCGGTACCTAACCACAAAAAACACCCCTTGTACAAAACTAGCGCAATTTTTGTGCGCCGTGAATTTAGGTTTTTTTTTAATATGGGAGGTACTGTAGCTCCCAGGTCATCCATCCGATTTTTCTTTCAGACCGAGCTAGGTCTGCAGACCTGCAGCTACTCTGCTCCTTGAGAGACTGTTCACTCTGCATATCCCTTGGATTGCAAGCACATTTAAAATACTTGTTCCGTAGGTGGGTTGCAACATTATAGTACCAAGTGAAATACGATCAAAATTAACAACTACCATTAACCCCCCCCCCCTTTCAATTTGCTTCCGACGCCACTGTTATTAGAGTACATGCAACAAATTTTTAATTTTATAGTAACTGCCTCGTGGCCTCGGGATAGATATATATAGAATATTTATATTCGCGCTGTCTGACATCACTCCAAAGTTAACTCGTACGTATAATAAGTCCACTAACACCACAAATACAAAGGAAATTAAATTCATAAACACATTAAAAAATATCCAAGCAATTTCAAGTGCATACACTGCAACAAATCTCTATAACATTGACACACACTATAAAATGGTAATCATAATTATGGGCGCTGCCATTTTGGTCCTGACGTCATTGAATCGGAAGCAGCTAAATAAGGAGTTTCCACGATGGCGTGATCACTTTCCGGAATTACAAATCGATAGAACGCCAAAAAACTCCACTTTATGACAAAGTGGTATGGGACATCTGTCGATATTAATGTGGATTAAAGAACTATATAATTGAAAAATTTTTAGCGGTTTAGAATTTTCAAATTTTACAATATTTAACCAAAAAATAGCTTTTAAAAATATTTGAAAAGGTAAAAGTTGTGAAAAAAAATTGTAAAACCCCCAGCGGGATTCGAACTCATGACTTACAGGTTGGTAGTAAACCCTCTAATCCACTGCGCCACGGAATTAGCATTTTTGGAAAGAAACTACTTATACATGTATAATTACACTTTATTTTATTGTTTATTTCGATAAACAATACGTCACAACATGGAAGTGTCCCATATTACCACCTTAAAACACATCATAACAATTTTCCTGCAAGTAGATCCAGTGTTCTTTCAGTTTCGTCGGAAGCAAATTGAAAGGGGGGGGGGCCAGACTAATCCTATGACTCCAACTTTTCAATATTTCCATCTTTTTATGATAAATTTGGAAATACCTTTGCTACCATAAAAAGTGAGTGTGGTGGTGGGGCGGCTGAACCCTCTATGATGCTATGTGCCTAATGGTTAGGTCTAACTTTGCAAAACATTTCGCACATGTAACAATTCGTATTGTTATACTTTCATGTTAAATACTGAAATCTGATTGGTTAAGACGCAGTTAATAATATTTACTATTACCCTCAGCGTTAGCAACGCACTTGGCAACGGGTAACATTAAAAAATGTTACATGCGCGAAAATTATGCGCGTACGGTTTGCTGTAGAATTCACGTTATTCCTATATAAAAGCAGTAAAATTTTCTTAAAATTTTTAAAAAAGACATTCAGTATAACAAAATAAATAGTGCCTGTTTGGGAGGATAACAGTTGAAATTGACACCCCTCAAAAACCATTGTCAACCTCCGCTTCGCGTCGGTTGACAATGGTTTTCTCGGGGTGTCAATTTCAACTGTTACCCTCCCAAACAGGCACTATTTATATAATGTTACCCGTTGCTAAGTGCGTTGCTAACACTGAGGGTAATAGAACAGATTATGAAATGCGTCTAAACCAATCAGATTTCAGTATTTAACATGAAAGTATAACAAACTATAGGCAGACAAATTACCACACCGCGCTAACGCACGATATTCAATTTGTCTGCACGGCCTGCATTGGAACATGTTTTTACGTAAATATAATTCATATGGATGTCTTTTTATGATATTTTACTACCACATTTTTACATAGAAATATAATAAATACACACATGAAGTCATTTCATTTGACACAGAACAAAGAAATTCAAATATATCATTTTATATTAAAATTTCATATCACTCAGGTCTTTAGAATTTTAGGTCTTTAGAATGTCCCATGTACCGATCCCGATACAATGGAAAACCTTTGAATTTTATAAGTTTTTCTATTTCTCGGTCTTGTTTCTATAGCAATGGGTTTGAATTTTCGTAATAAAATGTATATTGCATATACATAATTTATAGAAATGTAAAATTTAAGTTTTGATAACTTTTAACACTTTCCATGATAACATTTGAAGTATTGGTTTCTCCATTAAATTTCTTCTATGAAATAAAAATATTAATATACCGAAGGTTGTTTTATATTTTTGATAGCTTGTTTAAGTGTATTTGCGCTTAAGTCCAAGATGTATTTATTCATGAAATAAAAAAAAATTGATGACTTTACGTGACCAAACTCCTAAATAAATTGATTCTTATGTACAGTCGATAAATTGATAAAAAGTAGGTTTCATAAATGTTAAATAAATGTTCTTAAAAGTATTTAAAAGATTTTTCAAAGCCAGGGATAAAAAGTTTATTAAAGTTGAAATAAACGTATCACCATGATCTCTAAATAGATTTTAAAGCACCCCAATGTTTAATATTTTTTTTCAATTATCTCCCCCTTGTGTGTGCATCTCTCTGTAATTGAAGAATTTTTGTGCCAATTTTTGTTACACAATGAGATATAACCAAGCACATAGATGGATATAGACAGACAAATGGAGAATAAACATGATAAATGAGCCTTAAGTCAGGTAAAATTTCAAACCCCATGTCTCTAATTATGAAATTTAATGTTTTAATTGTCTGAACATAATTAGACCAATATTTTTATTTTTCTAGATCTGATTAGCTTTTTTTTAAAATTGATCAAACTTGGGTATTCATTTTTTAAATAAAAAAAAGTAGAAAAATGACATTTTTATAGAGTTTAAAATTCACATTATTTTATGTTATTTTATTCTACTTCATTTGCAGGTCATATACGATGTCACTTTATTTATACAATTAACCCAATATATATATTTTTTTAATTAAAGAAAATGTTATAATCAAGTAACGGTATAATTTATTTTAATAGTTTATCACCCAACTCTTCATATGTACACACTATTAGAACATATTAATTAACACTATATAGGCATTCGATTTGAAACCTTTTCAATCTTTTAGGTACCCGTACATCCACATCGTCGGAAACCTGCAGCCAGTCTCGCATACGCTTATGTGAGACTGGCTGTGGGTTTCCAACGATGGTACATCCTGGATTCCAGTACATATTGCAATAATGAAGTGAAATTTATTAACACAATTCAAAAACATCGATATCATATCACATTTCCTATAAATCTTCTAAAATGAATAGTTATTTGAAAGTAATCTGTAAACATTACATGCATTAACACCTATACATCCATTTTGGCCCTGCCCGAGAATCAAGACCCATACTCCTGGGGACATGCCATTTAAAATTTTAGTAGAGGACTTCCTGGTTAACATAATTATGAAGTCAGTTTTTCATACAGATGTGTGAGAATAGAGAAGAAGCTTTTAATACATTTTATGCATTAACACTATATTGCCATTCTGCCCCCCCCCCATGTCCTGAACCCCTGACCAAGGGACCATGAATATCACAATTGAGGTAGAGGAGTTAGTGTACATCATAACCATGTATTAAGCTTTCTGCTCACATGTTTGGGAGTAAAGAAAAAGATTTTTTAAAGATAATACATTTTTACTATATGGCCATATTGGCCCCACCCTAGAGCCAGAACCCCTGAACCAGGTGTCATGAATTTCACAAATTCGGTAGAGGGCTTCATGGACATCACAACTATGCAACCAGTTTTTTCCTCACATGTGTGGGAGCAAAGAAGAAGATTTTTGAAAATTTGGCTTTTTTTGCATATTTGGCCCTACATGTAGCGCCCCAGGGGTAGTAGAACCATGAATTTCACAATTTAGAATCCATGACGGCGGATGAAAACGGATAGCAATAGGTCACCTGAGTTTACTCAGGTGACTTAATAAATGACCAAAGCTCATGATCAAGACATATTTACGGGTCTCAAGCAATCTTCAGGTCAATTTCAATTTAAGTCCTAATAATTTTCCATTATAAGATATGCCGCCTAAACAGGAATTATGATTTTTTTTTTAAATTGAAAATGACCTGAACTTGCACAACTGAACCCAAGTCAAGTTCATGCCACATCCTCAGGTAATAGGCAATCTTTTTGTGAAGTATGCACTTCCATTGTTTCGCCATAAGAAGGGTAAAGACCTGACAAAATTTTGAACTTTTTCTTGCCAATGACCTTGAACTTGCTCAATTGACCTTAGGTCAAAATCATGACACACCCTAGGTCATTAGCAATACTTGTGTAAATGAAGAAGTTTCAATGATTCTTAAAAAATAAACAGCAATTTAAAAAGTTCACCGGGATATGAACTTGACTGGTCACGTGATCAAATCTTGCGAAGCCGGAAGGGCTTTTGATCAACCAAGTTCATATCCCAGTGAACTTTTTAACATTGCTGTTTATTACTTATATTTACTTTGAAAATGGCAAATCATTAAGAGTATCTAAGATAGCCTTGGACAGGTCAACGTTTAGGAGAACCAAGAAACGTCATGTTTGTTGTTTAAAAATTAATGTTGTAATGTCTAGAAAGAATTAAGATAACTGGATTAGGCCACTGCATGTTTTTTCTTTGTTAAGCGTCCACCAAAAACTCAAAACCTGTCTTTCTATCAGAAAAAAAAACCTTAGAAAAAAAAGCACAAATTTAAAGGTTCAAATAAATAAAATTTGTTATATATTTTGAAATATTTTCTTCATTTTAATGTAACAAAAATACAAAAATAACAAATGCCTACTATATGATTTCCATTTTGAATGTTGTTATATTTGATTTTTTATCCGGATTAAAACATGCGATCCTGAGCCCGACATGTGAAAAAGCGATTCAATTTTATGAACAACAATTTTTTTTTTTTTTTTTATTTTTACATCTCAAAACCAATCCGTCCACGGACGCTAAACAAAGAAAAAACTTGGAATGGACTTAGCAGAATTTAATATCAATTAAATCTTTGCGTTATTTTACATCGTTAGTTTAATGATAAATAAATGCTTACTTATACATGGTATAAATATTTTATTAATAGAAGTGATAAATATCGTCTTATATTTCATGTATACGAGTTGACTTTCATTTTCTTCAAATGACAATCTGTAATGATATTATAAAAAAAGATTCGTATATACGAGTTGACTTTCGGTTTTTTATATAAGAATTTTATGTATACAAGTTGACTTTTGTTTTTTTATACCAGAATTTTTTTTATACAAGTTGACCTGTATAGGAGTTGGTTTGTGTGACACATACCCTAACACCATAAAGTCACTGCACACCATTAACCTAAAAGCTTTGTTAATGTGAAGAAGGAGTCAAATAGGGCCAAGTGGAGAGTATATATATGCTCTGAAAAAATGACTTTTGTGTGATCCAATATGACCTTGACACTTGACCTACAAACATCATTCAAGGTCACTGCACACCCTTTTATAGTAGGAACTCTGTGAGTGAAGTATGAGCCAGGTTGAACAAAAAGGAAGAAAAGATATGCTCCGAACATCTAGGATTTTTCATACACTTCTGCTATGACCTTCTCATTTTGACCTTGAAACTTGGATTGATGGAAGGACGGATGGACGGACAGACTGATCACTATAGGGCGTCCACAAAGTGGGGCCCTTATTATAATCACGGTCAACGATAAATTTTCCTGAAAATGGGTTTAAGGGTCATCCACACACCTGAAAAAAGTTCTGCTTACAAGCCCATTTTTAAAAATAACATAAAGATATGGATTTTAGTGTGTGTTCAACTTAAAAATGACCCAGAAAAATTCACTGATTGGGGAAAAAATCAGTTTTTTTAAAAATTTTACCACTATTTATGAAAATAAAAATCCCAGAAGTATTCGAAATCAGGACCTACGGATTGGTAGACCAAAGCAACACCCACTGCGCCACAGAGATACATATAGACAACAAAGTTTGGTGGCATAAACTGTTTAACAATGCGCTAAAATCGCCATGTTGTGACGTACTGTCATAAAAAGTAGAAGTCATGGAGTGTCAAGGATCCTTAAATCAAAGTCAAATTCAAAATTCAATTTCTCAATTTATTATAATATGCAAATATTTCTAAAAAGAATTGGCACAAATTTCAAGTTATCTTGAACCAACAGTGCGAGCAAGTTGACCTACTTTTCATAAACAAAGAAAGATGCCTAACACTAAGAAAAATATAAATGCATATATACATTTCATCCACTTTTAACACCAGTTAATGATAGGTTCTTTCTATCTAACCCTCACCAGTGTTTGTTTCAAAGTGTCTTGGTTCTTCATGTATAATATTGATGGTAATTCTCTACACTTTCAGGATCAACACTTCTGGAATGTAATATTAAAGATTCTGAATGGTTAGCCATCTTTATTATCATCACAAGGTAGAAAGTTCACATCCCAGTTTTTCTGCTTTTTTGTTTCATCCAGAGCGCTCCTCTTTGATAGGTCATTCACCGACTCGCTATCACTGTGATCTTTCACAAGCAAGATACTTTGATTGCAAAAACTGCATCTGTGCCAATGTTTTATTACCTTAAAAGCAGTAATTGGTATGAACCACTTGGACATGAGTCCCAAAACAAAGTCTGTCATCTGGATGTTTTAGAGGCCAGTCAGCCTCCTTATCATGTTCCACAACTAAAACAGAAAAAAATACAGTAAGGAGACGACGTACTTTGTGTAGATTGTTAGTGCTGTTGTTTTAATTCAAAATTATGCAATTCTTATAAAGTCATATATTTTATCATGAAGAAATTGATGACTTCTTTTTATAAATTATTTATTTCTTTTTTAATTATGAAGTATATACTTTCAAAATTAATATTTTTATTAATAAGTCAAATCATATAACAGTCACCAGGTTAGGATTCAACATTTCTTGGATAGTCATGTACATGTGTTTATTCTCTTATTTTTTTCATTATCATTAATGTGGATACAATACCAATTTTTTAACTTTAAGAAAGGGGCAATTCTCACCCTGCTTAGAAGACCAAGGACAAAGTCTCCAATCAAGTATGTCAAACAAAGTTTGGGATCAGCCTCAGCCATGGGCTCTTCACTTGTAACCGTTACAGTACTGTGCTCGTGTTCCACTGTAAATACAGTAGGCCACGGGCCCACTGAAGCACTGCACTTTCGTTTCATAGTTACTTCACTTCGTTGTGTCTTTGAACAAGAAAAGTTTCCTCCCATTTTCTGTACAAAATAATACAACTCATAATTAACTTTTTTAAGAAATGTTTTGTAATTGTTAATAAAATTTGCATGTAAACTTGTGGGTATTGTGGTTTTTAAAACAAGATAAAGGAATCTCATGTTGTGGCCTGGAAAATGTTTTTCAGAAAACACTTGACCATGAAAGACAAGATAGATCAAGATCGAAAATTCTGATGGCTTGCACTCCTCCTCAACATCATCTATCTTTGTCAAAGGGTATTAAGTTTGGATAAACAAGAAGAAGATCTAAACAAGAGGCCCATCAGCCACATCGCTCACCTGAGGAACAATAGGTATGATAAATTCGGCTTAATGGAGTCAAAATACAAACTATCTTGTGGTAAAATATGTCGATCCTGTATAAATAAAACAAATTCATTTTCCCCCTAAATATTCTTATGTTTTTAATCAAGTCCCTTTTCTAACAGGATGATTTTATAGTCATATCACATGTTGAGCATCACAGTTCTAAAAAAGATCCTAAAAAATTGTTTATGTATGGGATATAAACCTACATCAAACTCTGAGCACCTTGTGAGGCCCAAGAATCGTCCAGGGGCCAAAGTCTAAACAATTTTAAAGAATCAGCAATATGTCAAAATGCTTGCACATAAGTAAAACCATATGTGATAACATTGCCATTTTTGTGAACAATAAAAATGTTTTCCTTTGTACAATTGGATCCCCAATGTGGCCTTACACTACTCCTCAAAATTTTGATTTTAACGTCTTTGAATCTACACTATCTGAAGTTGCTTCCATAAAAGGACGAATAGCACTGCGCAGCCGCGAAATCATTGCTTCAAAGTTAAACAATTTTTTGGGTAGATACATTCCATACATAATTCTTTTCATTTTTGCTCTAACTTACACCACCTGCAGGGTGGGAGGGAGGCACCTTATCTCTACAGTGCCTTTTATTTACTCCAATAATTGGAATCAAACTTCGCCTTTACCAAGGTAAGTCTCCTTTAATTTCCTAACTATTTTTCGTAAATGTCCGAGATAATGTGAATCTTTAAAGCACAACACAAAACAAAATTTTCTATATGAAACAAACTCTTTAATTCAATTTCAAAACTGCATTTGAATACTTGTCATTATTGACAACAGGTTTATCATAAAACTTTCAGAAGGTTTCAACATTGGACCATCCTACTTTTGTCAAAATATCATCAAAAGGAACAAAGTTCTCTTTTGCTTTGGACACAGCAGCTCGAACACTGTGAGCCTTAATAATAGCTAGTAGTATCAACTCCAGCTGCACACATAACAGTTCTAATCCAAAGTGCAATAGTGTCTCTTGATACCTCCTTATGAGGCTGTACATAACTTAGTCTAATGAACAATGAATCACATTTCTTTCTTATTCTTGCAGTCCGAGATATATACTCACATAAAACAAGGTAAACACAAAGCCTCCTATCTGGAGGATAAGATTTTAAAACCATGTCAGACATGCTACTGTTAGGTCTAGGGTAGACTGATCTAGAGTCGGACACCCTTCATTTTCCCAGAGGTTTGCGGATCACATACAATTGCGTACCATGAGGTATAGGGTATAGTCCAAAAGAGCTTGAAATTGTCTACTTTATATGTTCGGAATACCTCGATATTTTATCTCATAATGCCTAGTGATGTGACTAACCAACAACAGTCATATTCGTTCGTAAGTCGGACACAATGGTTCGTAAGTCGGGCACATGATTTTAAGTCAGACATAAAATTAGATATTGGTATTTTAAAGTTGATTGCATGCGCAGTGATGCATCATGTCTATTAATAAACATAATTCTAAACTTAATAAAAACTATACTAAAAAGTGCTTAAAATGGTATGGAACACCTCCGTGTTGTGAGGTACTACCTAACGAAATAAGCAATACAATCGAGTGTAATTAGAAATAGTTTCTTTCCCGAAATTGTCATCTTAGACTAACGGCATTGAGCAGTTGGTTATAGGTTCACTACAAAACTGTACCTCATAAGTTCAAATCACGCTGGGGACATTAAAATTTTTACCTATCCAGATTTTTTTAAAGCGTATTTTTTGGGGGTTAAATATTGTAAAATTGTAAGATTCTAAACCGGTATTATAATTATAATGTACTTTGATCCACATTAATATTGACAGCTGTCCCAAACCACCTTAATTAATTTGAGTATATTATTCATAACACTTGTATATAAAATTATTTATTCTAAACAAACAAGGGTTAGGATATAAATATAAGTAGTTATTCTCAGTGTCAAGAAGTGGGATTACTTTTTTTTGGATATAACTTTGTAAAATATTTAAAAGTTTATAAGAAAGTGAAATACCCTGATGGTCTTAATAAAGTGTATTTTTTTTTGGGGGGGGGGGGGGGGGGTCTCAAGGACAACAGTGATTGTATTGCATCGTATCGCTTAGTTGTTCGCTATGTAACCTTAAATGTATAAAAAGAAAGTGGTTCCAATTTGAAACCACCGTTAAAATCAGAGAGATTGAGAGAGAAAGAGAGAGAGCTTTATATGTGTTGTTCTAGAGTTTTCTGGCAAGTGCATACCCATTGCTGACATTGTTATAATGAGAGAGAGAGAGAGAGAGAGAGAGAGAGAGAGCACTAATAAAAGTATCAAAAACCAAAACACATAAATATTCAACCTTGAGCGCATGTTTACTTTTGTACAGTCTATTTCATTATTTAATTCGATGCATTAAAAATGGCGGGTCATGGTAAAGAACATACCGGGTATCATAGCATATTGATTAAGTTCTTGTTTGTATTTGCGGTGCCCTTCTTTCTATTTTGGACAATGGCTTTTTCTTTAGTTTCTCCATCTTTTTTTCTTCACGTTCTTTGCGCTTTTTTCTCCCTTATCGCTGCCACTTGTGCTTTAAGTTCTACTGCTTGTCTTTTTTGAATTAAAATCTCATCAGCAGTAAGAACAAAATATTCATTTGCTCTTTTTTTCATTGATTGTGTCGACACAGGTCTAGGGATCGGGAAAATATCATCTGCAACATCCTGTGCTGATGTTGTGTTACCATGAAAGCCACACCAGTCAGGGGAAACAACCACTCAACCAATCGGTGTTTAAGTCCTTAAAATGTCACTGGAACACAACAGTAGACAACTTTATCAGAGAAACAGGGGTTTCTGTCGGTAATAAACAATTTCTCAAACTTTTCAGCTTTGCTTGGCAAAAATCATTCATGCCTTCGACAATAAGAAATGGTTTTGCAGCTACAGGCATCTATCATTTCAACTCTGATGTAATTCCAAACGAAGCTTATGCTCCAAACCTCTGCGTTGAATCAGGCCACCCGGAAACCTTTAATTCAACAGCTATTTCATCAGGAGCCACAACTGCCTCAGAGTCTGTGGTTACTGTGGCAACTTCCCTAATTTTTAGGGCTTTTCGACTTTCGGTCGAAAAGACCTATTGTTTTTGTCTTTTTTTATTATTATACTCGACAGATTTTTGACAGCGATTTTTTTAAAAGGTGTAAGATATATTGAGTCAATTATGCAACAGTTATACAGCCAACCTTTCAAATTATGGAATGTAAGGTTTTGGACTTCCGGTTCTTGTACTTCCGGAACCTACAGGAACAATTCTAAAAATTAAGGATAACGCAATATTTTGTTTATTTTTGAAGTTTGATTGTTCAGATTTTAGAATTAGATGAATCTTGTCTAGCTGTACAAAATTGTAAGTGTTGAATACCATCTATATTTTACCGTTTTTGAGATATAAAGCCCAAAACGGATGAAAAAACAAAAAATTTCAAATGACCTTTTAAAATTTTATATGATGCCTAACATTATCAGGATAGAAGTTATTAACCTACATTCCGAGTTTCAATAAAATATGTTGACTACTTCCGGTTTTATAGGTCGATGAAACTTGTCTATGGGAGTTTTAATGTAATAAACAAAAATCACGCATCTTTCTCAAGAAGTCTTCAAGAAAATGTTACAATATTTTACCTCTACAATGACACACATAATGCGCAGACCGTAAAATTTTTTGGGTAGACAATTCAAGAAAATTAGGGATTTGCAGGGGCAAACGTTCAAAACAGCCTGTCTACAATGACACACATAATGCGCAGACCGTAAAATTTTTTGGGTAGACAATTCAAGAAAATTAGGGATTTGCAGGGGCAAACGTTCAAAACAGCCTTTTAGCTGTAGCTTTTTTTATTTATTGTCCGATTTTAAAAATCTTTCATGTTTATAGTTAAGAATAAGGAGTACAATCTAAAAAATATAGTCCATTGAGGGTCCACTTTTTGATTCCTTATTGGGGTTTAAAGGGTTTAAAGATCACAACTTGTTTAAATTTCAAATTCTTTTATATAGAGTTATCTCGCTTTGCTCTAAGAATAAAGAGCACAAATACTGTAGGCATACCAAGTTTTGTGTCCCAGGAATGAATACTTACTTTAAAATGATTTTTTGACAATATTCTTCTGAAAATTAGAAGTGTTTATCTGTAAAGTTATGGAGTTATCTTTCTTTTGCCTTTGCACTACTCATAAGTTCCTATCTATGTAACTTGTCATACCAAGACGTTCAGAAATTTTGAAAATAGATTAGAGATGAATTTTTTTTTACATTATAAAAACATAGGTAATCACAGATTACTAAGCTCACCGAGACGAGGCATCACTTTTATGAGGCATCACCTTTATGAGGCATCATCTTTATCAGACCAACTTTATCATATTAAATGAAAATCATACTTTATGATCTTGGATATTCATGGATACTGTTTTGACACAATATCATATATCAACTGTTAAAAAATTGTATAATAATCATGTGTTCATTTCATATGGTATTATAAGATACAATATTTATCAATACAATAATATAAAATACAATATTGCATCCTATCAAACTTATAATTTATATCATATAATACAATAAAATACTGTACAGTAATAAACAATGATGAGATATAATATTGTAACATATAATATGACATTGTATTGTGTTATGAATAATTGTATGTTATCACATAATACAATACCATAATATGTAATACAATTTAGTATTATATAATACAATATCATATCACATAATACATCATATATTGGAACATATGATATTATATTGTATAATATAGTATGATATTGTAGTGTATGATAGTGTATCATATTTGATACATAATATGATATTGTATCATATGATACAATATAATTTGATACAACATTGTGTCATATCAAATGATACAATATCATGTGATATAGTAAAATATTATATATAACAATATCATATTATACAAATAGTATCATATGATACAATGATATATATTACAATATCATATGATACTATTACTTATTAGGTTAGTTACTGACTCACTACGGAAATATATTGGGTCGTTTAAACTCATAGATGGTGAAGCGAAGCCGAGCCTTCTATGAGATTGATCAACCCAATGTATTTCCGTAGTGAGTCAGTAACTAACCTAATAAGTGGTTTGTTTTCTCGAGGACTGTCACAAATAGTGATGATCTACGCAAAGCCATGTACAAGATACCTTACATCTCGTCCAATTTAACTCATTTAAACTCTTTAAAATTTTCAATCTCATCTTTCAAATACTCTTTCAAAATCTTTGCTTCACCCATGTTTACTTACAATGTTTTGTTGCTATTTAATTTCAAATGTTTTCTCCCTTTCCTCTGCAGAGATTTGAGCAAATTTCGACGCTGCCATTTTGTTCTGCTCCAGACAAAAAAATGTGACGTCAATGTTCTAAGGACAACTACTCTAATTTTAAAGAATTTCAAAGGGCAACTACTCCAAATACTTTAAAAAATTACGGCATGCCGTTTATGTATAAAATACTATGAAATGTCGAAATGAGTAAGCGAAGCGTCGACCAATGACGGCCATATTGCCTAATATTATTCCCACAGAACAAATATAGAGATATATGAGGCAATCACGTGCTATGTTTAAACCAATGAAAATGTGACATTTCAGTCCAAGGGAAAACAAAAACCAATATCATATCATACAACATTGTATGACACGATGTTCTATAATATAACAATATCATATAATACAATTTCATGTGATATAATACTAAATTATAGAAACCAATATCATATCATAAATTATAAAAAAAATTGATACAATATCATATTGTATCATATAACTTTTTCCATTATAACATATGATATTATATTATTGTATCATATTAAACAATAGTGTATCATATCATACAATATTTTATCATAGGAATCATGTTTTATCATTTAACAACAAACACATCTATCTATCAAGCAGGTTTGAGTGAGGTAGGAGATTTTTTTTAGCATCTTTGATAATGGAGATCAGGCTCTGCATCTGAAGCTACATCTGCATGTCATTTATAATATAATTTAATCAACAATGTAAGCTATTATCTATAAAACATGTGACCTGTTTCAAAAAAACTACAACTCATCCAACATCCGAAACCTATGGCTCAGATTCAGCATTCAAGCCTGTCAGGTGCATCAGTATCATAAGACACATCAACCATGCGAGTATGGTGAAGTAAGGACCAGTAATAACGAAGATATCCTCATCAGAAGGCACGTGTTTCAAAAACTTTAACCAGTTATTATAACCTTAACCTCCTTCAGCATCCGAAACCTATGGCTCAGATTCAGCATCCATGCCTGTCAGGTGTATCAGTATAATAAGACACACCATCCATTCAAGTTTGGTGATGTTAGGACCAGTAATAACTAAGATAAATTTTTTAGCATCCTTGATAATGGAGATCAAGCTCTGCATCTGAAACTACCTCTCTGATTCATTCATATTATAGTTTAATCAGCTATGCAAGTTTGAAATAGTACTATTATCTATAAAACATGTGACCTGTTCCAAAAAACTTAACCTACCATAACCTCAACCAGCATCTGAAACCTATGGCTCAGATTCAGCAATCTAGCCTGTCTTGAGCATCAGTATCATAAGACCCACCAACCATGCAAGTTTGGTGAAGTTAAGTCCACTAGTAGCTAAGATATAATCATCAGAAGGCACCTGCAACAAAAACTTTAACCAGCTCTAACTAGAACTGTCCTAATGGGACTAATACCCCCGCTAGGCTAATTTCAAATGGGACAAATAATTGAATTGAATAATAAAGGTTTGGAACACATACAAAAAAAAATTTCTAGAATTGTAAAAAAAAAAAAAAATAGTTAACAAAGAAAAATTAAAATCAAAATTGTCAGAATTTCACTGTAAATACATATCTATAACAGTAATACTTTTACAAATGTATGTATTTGATGATATATTTTTTTAATTTAATTGATTTAAAGAAAAACCAACAAAATGACAATAATCCCTCCCTTTGCAGTGAATAGAAATACCGTTAGCCAAGCAATGCTCTTCTGTTGATAAAACTTTCAATATCTTTCTAATAAGAGTCTTGACAGATGCAATTAGTTGTTTAAAATTTTCCTCACTTTCTCCTATGGCACAATGGAACTCCATATCAGAAAATTGATCCCATAGGACTATGATTTTCTTTGATGAACTTGTTAAATTTAATAAACTCCCAAAACATTACCATAATTACCATACTATGTAAAAATATGTAAAAAAAAAATAAAAATTTAATATTACAAACAAAATTTTAAAATTGCCAAAACACTACAATCATATCAGTAATTTTGAATTTCATTAAAATTAATGCCCAATAGGGTCACTTCATCAATTTACTTGACAAATAAATTTAAACAACCTCTAAAAATAGTTTAACTTCTTTATTAATAGTTATATTATTTATTTCCTTATAATGATAGACCTTTTGGTTTACATGAAACAGTTTTAAAATAGCCCCAAAACCATCACCCACTTTACAGATTATCAATTTCCCCTAAACACATGCTCCATCTGAACCATGGCTCAGATAATGGCTCCCTTGGGACAAATGAATTCAGCCACACTTGTCTTTGATGTTCTTATTAGCTCCTAAGAATTTATCATTGACAAACAAAAACTTTGCATTGTCACTTGATAGAACACTTATAAAAAATAATTTCTTTTTTATTAATTAAGACATAAAGACAAAAAACTCCATCTGGATGTATTTATATAAATATATTTTAGAGCATTTTCTATTAATTAATTAATAAAATCTGTAAGGATTACCTCCCTTACTTTTCAACATAAGTGTACAATATATAGAATAAGGAAAATGAAAACTGTCATAAAATCATTAAATCTTGTCTGATCTTAAAAAAAATTGCAGGTGCACATCTTCAGATGGTGTTCAACATATGTACAAATTTTCAAACTGTTCCATGCAGTAATAAAAAATTCTATAGGGGGGACAAAGTTGCGTCTACAGACAGACGGACAGACGGACAGACAGACAGACGGACAGGGTGAAACCAATATACCCCCCTAAACTTCGTTTGCGGGGGTATAAAAACCTTAACCTCCTCCAGCATCCGAAACTCTTAGCTCAGATTCAGCATTCAAGCCTGTCTGGTGCATCAGTATCATAAGACGCACCAACCATGCAAGCTTGGTGAAGTTAAGACCAGTAGTAGCTAAGATATAATCATCAGAGGGCACCTGCAACAAAAACCTTTAATCAGCTCTAAAAACCTTAACCTCCTCCAGCATCCGAAACCCTTAGCTCAGATTCAGCATTCAAGCCTGTCTGGTGCATCAGTATCATAAGACGTACCATCCATGCAAGTTTGGTGAAGTTAGGACCAGCAGTTATTTAGATATTGCTATCAAAGGGCACCTGCAACAAAAACTTAAACCTGCTCAAAAAACCTTAACCTCCTCCAGCATCTGAAATTTAGGACCCAGATTCAGCAACCAAGTCTTTCAAGTCTATTAGTAGGTCCAGATGCATCATCCATGCAAGTTTAGTGAAGATAGGACAAGTAATAACTTAGATACAGGACCTGCAACAAAAACTTTAACAAGGTCCGGACGCTGACGCCGAGTGTATAGCATAAGCTCCCCTTGACTTCGTCTCGGTTAGCTAAAAAGGGAAAACGGGATGTCGAAAAGCCCTTACTTTTTGTTTAAGACAAAAAAAGTTCTAGTTTCTTTGGTTCTTTTCTTTCATTTTTTGCATGCCTCTAAAATAGACAACTTTCTTTCATCAGTAAGAAAAACTATCATCAATTCAGAATCAATAGCATTTCCTAAGAAAGTGATTTTAGTACGTGGTGCTAGAACAGATTTTTCATAATTGACTACAAAACCTAGTCTTTCTACTAGTGCCCAAGCTTCAGAGACATGATCTGAACACTCTTGCACAGAACTCCCTAACAGTAACGAGTCATCGATATACCCAATAATGACATGCCTTAATCTTCTTAGTGTTGCAAACACAGGTTTCAGTAATTTTGTAAAATTCTAGGTGAGACAGGTATACTGATAAACTTTATTTCTTTAAATAAATCTCAAGAACTTTCTGTGTTCTTCTGCTACACACACACTATAGTATGCATTACTAAAGTCAACACTAGCAAAATAACAACCTTGAGTTACTAACTCAAGAGCACTTTCGAGTTCCATTTTAAAATGATGATACACAATATTTTTGTTATAATAAACTCTTTTAAGTTTCATATAACTCTATAACTACCATTCCTTTTGGGTCTAGTGAAAATGGTGGAAATGAAACCATCACTTAAGTCAGCATATTCAGACAACTCCTCAATTACATTCATTTCTAATAACAATTTAACTTCATTGTCTATCACACATGATTCAGCAGCACTAAAACATGGTTCAAAAGGTTTTGAAATTTGTACAAAAGCTATATTATTCTCAAACTCTGACAACCTTTCACAATATCCAAAATAGTTTTGTCTGATGTTAACTGTTCCCCATTCAGAAATAAAATTCTTAAGTATACCTGCTCTAAAAATATTTCTAGAGGTACATACCTTCTCAACTACTTCGGGAGGTGACTCTGCAGGCCTCTCCATTGGTTACCGTAGTTTTTTGCATGACTATGCTGACAAACTTGTGTAGAGTCCACGACCCCTTGCAGCACCTCGTACAAAACGTCCTCTTGCTCAACCTCGAGTTGAACGGCCATAAAACCCTCCTCTAAAGCCAAGTCCAATCTTGTTACTAATTTTGGAACAATCAGTAATATCTTTGACTCTCTTTGGTACATCATCACCAAACAAATAGTCAGTGTACTTTAAATTATGACTACAAAGGTGAGTATATTCACTTTCCTATCAGGTTTCATCGACTCTCGACGTAACACACACAACTGTCTATTAGCATGTCCAAGTAATGCCAATGATTCCATGGTATTTCCCAGCAGATCCAAAATCTCGGGATTATTACACTTGCCGAGTAAATATGAAGTTTCGTAAGTGCGCATGCACCTTTAAATAAAGAAGTTTGAATATTCTGCATCTTCTTGTCAGAAGACTTAGTCATTGGGCTCAAAAAAAATCCCACACCATTTTGTTTGTCTTGACTGTCACTAACGCAGGACAGTTTTCAGGGCGATTTATCGCTTTTAGCAATTCACCATATCGTTCTTCTACGTTTCCTTCTTGGAAACAATCTGTCACTAAATTAGCAAGTTCGTCATGGATAGGTTTATCACACATTTTTTTTTACTTTAAGTTTTTTGCCTGCATTGACATACCTATTGTCAGTATCAACATCTTCAGATGCGCGCTTCCTCGAAGCCGTCTCATAATGTTCACCGGAAGTTCCCGGGTCGTCATTAAAATCGCCGTAATCATCACAGTCATCTTGATTCTGATAGTCACAGCACATGTTCTCTATTTCAGCCATTCTATCATCTTATTTCTTTTGATTCTCTTGAATTGTTCTCAAAATACTGAGTATCTCGGCGTTTGGTGCACTGTCATGTACACCGCCATCGCTGCTATGATCACTATGCACATGATAACTCGTGGATGCGGAATTCGAAGCAGAACGTGTACTGCTCGTTTTCTCTGAAGACCACCTTTAGTTGGGACTTTCTTTTTCCCTTCCGCTGCTTTCTCATCTACTTGAGACTCTACGGCCATATTAGCATCCGCCATGACGCACGTGGTTTCGGTACAACACCACGAGTTTTTGACCATATCAAAAACACAATTGGCCATTTGATTCACAAAACTAAATTTCTGACCACGTCAGAATTCGTTTATATACTATTAAAAGTATATAAATATATTGACCTCGCCAATAAAAAAACCCACAAAGAGTATTACAAGCAAAGAGCGATCAAGAACACGTCTTGTCACTTCGGCTGCTCGCAGTTCAATGATTTCGCAGCTGCGCAGTGCTATTCACATTATCTCGGAAGTGACATTTACGAAAAATAATTAGAATGATCTTTACCTGCACAATAAGTAGAAGGTCTTCCATGAAACGGAATATCTTAATTAGGGTGCATGTCAATGATTATTAATCTTTGACAAGCAACATGTTAGAAGCATGGAAATATGACTACAAAATAAAGATATCACAATTTTGTTTTCATTTGAGAGTTTTTGACTCAAGGTAAGCTTAAAAATCAAAATGTACTGCTTAAACATTTGGTCAATTCAATTTCAACCTCTTCATCAAACCTTTGTCAATAGAGGTATTTAAAATAATTCCTTGTAGTGGACACATATTTGTACTAACTTGATGCATCAATATAAAGACAATGGTAAATTACGCAGTCATGCAAAGAATTTCATCATCCATCAGTTTATTAAATAGTTTGACATAACAATAACAATCGACTCGATGAGCTACCGCTTCAAAAATATTACATGCCTACATTGATTTGCAACCTGAACTTTAATTCATAAATATTTAATATATACCTTTGTCTCGACTGGCTTTTCAACGTTTATGGTCGATTCCGAAAAGGAAATAGCTTGGTACGCATGCGCATGTAGCAATGTGCCATAAAGTATGGATGTCCAGTCCGATCACTGTGCAAGGCTAAAAATAAAAATTAATTTATAAACAGAACCGTTACAGTAATGAAGCTGGGACTTCAAAATTCATAGTTAGAACATATATGCTAATTGAGACTGTTGCCTCAATAATATATTGCAATCGGGAAATCTGGGCAAGTTTCCTTTTTCCTAAGAAATTTTGTTTCATAATATACATGTATTTGGGAATTTAATTTTTCACTGCCCTGAGTTTAGAATATAATTCTCTTTATCTCATTGAGTTATTTTTTTTTAAACAAGAAATTTTATTATCTAGTCATCAAAGTTACAAGGTGAAAACGAATCAAAAAATTCTAACCTTCATTTTACCGGTACTGGAATTTCCAGATGAGTCTTTTTCCATTTTTTAAAATTTCGTCTGAAAGTCCAAGGAAGCCCAAGAATAATTTACTTTATATAATTCCATTATCTGGGTTAGCCTTGAGGGGTGGGGGACTCAAGGCCACTTATTATATCCATATATTTTACATCCCCATGTCAACATGGATCCATCGAATACTTGGAATAAATTGGATAAAAACTTCAAGCATGTACTAGAATTATTTTCTTGTAACCAATAGCAAGCACATTAAAAATGCATAGTTTATGGATTGATGAATATTGAACAGATATGCTTGTCTGTTCACAAAAATCCATTTTTTTAAATACTGGTTGGTAGCTTCTCAATACTTCGGTCGGCAACACTCTACTTACATTGTATACATTCAATCAATTTGACAAACTGTTTCATAAAACTCAATGGATTTTAAAGGGCTACCTAATTAATTATTCTCAAACTATCTGATTACAATTTTTCAAAATAAAAGAATTGGCACCATCCCAGTACACAATGCACGATTCACACTTTGTACCCCTCCCCCCTTCTAACACAGAGACAAAAAGATATTCTTTAAATGCATCAGAAACTCATATGATGTAATTTTATATTATCATGTCATTGTCTTAAAATTACCAAAAAAAACTAGTAGTTAGATGCTCATGTCCTTTATGTACTTCTGGACTTGAAGATGCAAGAATCTTTATAGGGATTTTGGGGTCCAAAAAAATGCAACTAGTTTATTAAGCTACCGGTACTCATAATAACTTGATAAAGCTATAATTTATTATTATTAGATTTGCAATTTAATTTTGTATCAAATATTGATGTACAATGTAACAAGAGATGTTTGTGAAACACTTATGCCCCCCTCTCTTGGAAACATCCACAAAGAAAATGAAGGAAACTGCAAATAATTGGAATATTTCTAAGTCAAAGGGGCATAACTCTGTAGAATATCGCCCAACTGTAACCAAAATCAAACTTGACCTAGAAATTATTATAATAAATCTGTATGCTGAATCTCATTTCAATATGTGCAACCTCTGAGAAGAAAATTAACGGAAACTATTGGTGGACCAACCAACCGACAGACAGCAACAAAGCAATATGCTCTTCCTTCTTTGGATGGGGGCATAATAATGTGGCTGTGAATATCAACTCAGTTATTAACGTTTACTCCACCACTTTATGCAGAAGTATACTGCTTTTAAACTCTGTCACCCTCCTTTTAATGATAATCTGATTTATTTGATAATTTTTTATCCAAGTCCAATTTGTTGTTATATTAGATAGTCATGTTGGAAGTTATTGTGTTCATTAAATCTCATCGGGTTTGAGATTAGCACTTGAATTGAATCAGGGGTATACAAACGCCTTTTTAAGTCTGATGAAACATATGATTTCAAGCATGTGTTTTACATTGAACGATGGAAGAGTCACTTCCAGTGATATACTCATAAATTTACTCACTTAAGCTGATGCATCGATGTTTAATGGGAACCACAGGGGATGTTGAGAAGAGCGATGCGTAATCAACCATGGGTTTCTGACGACATTTGACTCTCTAGCAGTACACCAATTTTGTCAGGTTTTACATGTAATTACATGCAACACTATGATAATGGAGTGATGAAAAATGTATTTAGAAAACCTGTATCACAATAATTGGAATTAAAGCAGTAGATGTAAAATTACATTATCAATAAAAAATCGACAAAATGTACATCCAGTCTAAGGGGGGTAACTCTAAAATCAATTTTCCCCATCTTCACAACACAGACATTCACATGGTTAGTGAACAGTACTTACAAATCTTGTAGAGCAGAGGAAGATTCCCACAGGCTTATTCATTTGGGCAGGACAGCTAAAATGTAGAACCAAGTCTTTTGAAGCCACCAGAAGCAGACACCAGGATGCATTGAATTCCTAACCTGGGACTTGGCCACCGAGAAAAGGCGGGGGCTTACCACAAGAATGGGGCTGAAAAGTGCTTAAATGTCCCTTCACTTCTGACAGACACAACCTTTTTACGGAAGTAGCGACCAATACACCTGGTAGAAAACTGGCAACCCTTAACAAGTCTCATAGGTCGGGTTGAGTCAGATACCCCATGGTAATGATGAAATGAGGAAAATCCTCCTTTCCACAAACACCCCTGCTCCTTCCTGTAAATCCATGCAAAAGACTCCAAGATAAAAGAAGATACCAATCTTTAATTTGCTGTAACTTTTTGAGTAATTTCCTCAGTCTGAAATATTGGGTGCAAAGCTGTGAGTGATGTAACAAAAATTCTTTGACAGTGGATTTTTGATCATATATCTAGGTCAAAACTTTGAAATACCTCACTTTTTCAGAGAATGAGAATTGCTCCATGCTTCCATCTCAAAGAGGTTGTCTCCAGCTGTTCTGGACAAAACTATCAAAAACAGCAACTCTCAGAAAGTCGAAAGCTATAACTGATAATTGTACTCTTCAGCAATCTTTCCCTCATAATGTCAATTTTACTTGCAGCTTCTCAGGTAGGGCTCATAGCTTCATAGTGCTGCACTCTTCAAATAACGGTCCAGACGACTCCATCAGCAGCTTATGTGCAGGTGTGGGTGCTGCAATCCCCAGACAGTGGAGGATCCGTAGACAAGTCTCTACAAGAAATTCAGAAAAATCATGAAACTAGTATAAAGTATCAAAAGATACCCTTGTATAGAACAAAAAGTATAATTAAGAATAAAATTTTTAGAGCAATACACTTTATAAAAAACAGCAAGAGGCAGTTAACAGAGGCTGACAAATCTGACGCCCAGGGCAAGTGATTTTTCCGATCGGGCAAGTAAGAAATTGGTACAGACTTGCCCGTGGGCAAGTGACTTTTTAAACTTTCCCATATGTACTGAAAATGAAAGTACCCAATTTTGCCGAACATAATGCACACTTTTTTTCTAGAAAATTCTTTAGATCTAGGGGTGCTTAAATTATAGACCACTATAGGATTTTAACAGGATTTTAACATGTTTTTTTTTCCAGGTGCAGCACAGGCTATCATAATGAAATAAAAATTCTACTACTGTTCGTCAGTACCACTGTTTCTTACCACTGTTTGCTTATCCGAATATCGTTTATGTTTAAAACTAATTCAATCTTTGTTAGAGCTTTTAATTGCAAAAACTGTTTTTATTATAATCTGTTAATAGATAAATACTTATAATATGACTAATTAACATCAATTTCAGCTGTTTATTTTATGTTCAGCTTCTTTGAGCTGTGTTCACTGTTTCCATATACGCCGCTATAACTGATGTTAAAAATAGATGTGTGCCGGTTATCACTCGCTAATCGTATTCATAGCCTTAGGCTAGAACTTTTGAAAATTAAAAAATATTAGGCCTAATATGATTAGATATAATTAGCTTAAATTAAACAACTCACTGAAGATTCATTTCACCTTTATTTTCAACACCTCTGTGGCTTTATTGAAATCATGGTCATAAACACTTGTGCCCTTGTCACCTATTATCTCTGACATTCACCCAGGTGAAAGAAATTATCAAAACACTCAAAACTGTTAATAAAATGTTTGACAACAAATCCAACTAATTATCAATATGTTAAGTTTTGATTTTGAACACACTCTCAAGAAAACCAAGAGGAAGAGATGTTAAATGAAAACTATATATATATTATAGGAAGAGTAGTAAAAGTGGAAAAATCTTAAATAATGGGCAAAAACATCATACGGTATGTGTATATATTGTTTATTTTTAATCACAATAAGGAATTTGGTAGGGCTAGTAGATATTGAGGCAAGGCAAGTAAATTTTGCCTAGTCACTTGCCCGAGAGCAAGTGCTTAAAATATGTATTTGTCAGCCCCTGGAGTTAAGTACCAGAAAAACATGATGCTTTTTGAGGCACGAGCCCAAAGCAAAATGATTAAGAATTCTGAGAATAGTCAAAACAAGTATAAATTGTAATGCAGCAACATATTAACTACATAATTACACAGAAGAATGCAATGGGGATAGTGGGCCCCACAACAAATCCCCTGGGCTTTACAGTGGATCCTCTCCTGGTTAATCTCTGACCTTCAGGTCAACTCAGAAACTGTGACTGGATCAAGCACATTCGTGTCCTAAACCAACCCGGTGAACTCGCTCAAACTCTGTCCCCTCCTCTGGCCATCTCACCCTCTTCAACCCATACCCACTGGTAGTAAACATACATATATATACTAATTAAATGTTCATGTCTGTCCTAGCTCTTTCAATCATCGAACTCTTTCCCTCTTGTACAAGTTTATTGAATGTTTTATGTACATTGGATGTTGTATGTACAATCTTCATGTTGCCCCTTGAGGGCCCTTAATTGGTATATGAAGAAAAATTGGTAGTGGTGGCACCTTTGTCCAAAACTTGCGCACTTTTTGTGTGCGCCGTAACTTGGAGGGTTTTTTTTTTTTTTTTACTATGGGAGGCACAGTAGCTCCCAGATCGTCCATCCGAATTTTCCCGAGTATTTTCAGACCGGGAGCTACATATGAGACCGGCAGCTACTATGCTCCCTGCTCTGGCGTCGGAAGCAAATTGAAAGTGGGGGGGGGGGGCTAGACTGATCCTCAGAAATATTGGGAGAAAAAAAACAAATTCCCAAAATCATGAAAATCCTAATCCATGGGAAGGGGGGGGGGACTATACTTCCAAAACAAAAAAAAGTCCCGCGGTTCCGACGCCTATCCCATGACTGTTAATCACTCTGCATATCACTCAGATTGCAAGTACAGTTTGACGGGCTATCGATGTATGGCACATTCGAAATACCGGTCCCGTAGGTGTGATGCAATAATGCTAGTCAAATACGAGCAAATTTCACAACTACCAACCTCGTGAATCTCGAAGTCTTGAGTTGAGCGCCCATAACTATAATTTATATTCGCGCTGTCTGACGTCACTCCAAAGTTAACTCGTACGTATAGTTAGTCCACAAACACCATAAATAAACACACAAACACAAGAAATCATATTGACGCAAGCGTCAAATGGGCTGCAAAAATTATAATTGTTGTATGAATCACCATTGGTTGTCTACATAAAAAACACACCACAAAGAAAATAACGAGATGGTTGTACAAATTTTAATGGTAGATTTTAATTCTAATTACCTTGATTACATGTACTATATTTTCAGCAACTCGTTTTGAATTTTAACATTTTACTATTATTAGTAAGAACAGAGTTCGATAATTTTTTCCTAAATGGAATTATAAATCTTATCTATATTAACAGTTTATAAACTTAAGATAATTATTGTTATTTCAAAAGAATTAAAAAAATAAATCAGGTTAGCTCAAATGTTCAGGTCCATACAAATTTTCGGTTTTTTCATATTTTTGCCTAAAAAAATTATATGGATGTCATTTCATGATAATTTTCTACCACAAAGCACATGGTAATATAATAAATTCACACACAAAGTCATTTTATGTGACGCAGCACATAGAAATTCAAATACATCATTTATATAAAAAAAAAAAAAAAGAAAATAGATTACTACACGTGACCAGGCCCCTATTTAAATAAATATTAATGAATCTTACATAGATAAATTGATATTAAATAGGCTTAATAAATGCTTAAAAAAAACCCACTGTACTAAAATTAAATTTCCACTTCCTATTCAGTAGCTAGGCCATTTTCAAGCTCTAGAAAGTAAACTTGTTTAAAGAAAAAAATGGAAAATCATTAGACCTAAAAATTCCAAAGGTCATCTACCTCGCTGTCATGGCTAACATATGTTTTCAATCATTTCTTTTAATTCTATCTATATAATTGATATAATATATGATTAAATAAGTAAGTAAAGATGGTAAAAGGATACCACACCAATTTCATCGTAATGTAGAAGTGGTGTCATTAAGATTTTGAATTTCATTGCTATTTTAATTAATAAACAAAGTGTCGATATCAACTATAACCTACATGTATATTATAATTATTATATATTATCTAAAATTAAATGTTTAACTCAGCATATACATGTACTATAGAGGCACATATTTTTGTTGGGTTAAAATTTCGTTGTTTTTTTTTCATAACCAAATAAAATTTCGTCATATCGTAATCTCAAAAAATGTATTTAGTATCAACTCTGTATTTATCAATACTTGGGTAAAAAATTCATCATGGATTTATTTTGCTGATTTATACTGCCAACGAAAATAACGAAATTAAATCCTCCCCGAATATCTCTGCTTCTACAGTATTCCCCTTAGTGGTTGCATCCATATTTATACATAATTGTTCTCTCATGTTAAAATCTTCATATTGTTTCTATTCTTAGTCTGTATTATAGATTATGAAGAAGATGGGGCAATAAAATTTTAATCACAAATTAAATCATTTAAAAGGGTTACAATGTTACGTTATAAATATACACTGTTTTTAATAATTGTTGAAAAAATTATCAGATTTAGTGATATTTAATTATGCGGTATCTAATCATTCCTCATATGGGCATTTTACACGCCTTGCTCACTCATCTTCTTTTTAATCCCAAACTAGCCTATTTAAGGATGACGTTTACTCAGAATGAAAAAAAATTCCACTGATGATAATGAAAAACCAACTATTGTGTGTTATTGACCTTACATGGTAGTGTTGTTCTTTACTTTCAAAAACGTAGGTCAATGACCTACTTTTTGAGTTAATGGCCATTGAATATTTTTTGAAAATTTAAGAAAAATCCATAAAAATTTTACACTATGATTGAGATTTTCTTAATTGTGAAAATAATACAAATTGCTTAACTCTTTAAAAAATGAAATACAGTTTATGAATGGCAGTGACTTTAAATAGATACAAAGCATTACGTTTTTATTCACATTTTTTATAGATATTCTAGTCCGAATTTCCTCTATCAGTTTTCAAATTACTACCCATTTTTGATTCAATATAACAAAAAACCGAATGATGATAATGCTAAAGCATTTATAGTATTAAACTAAGTATATTGACCTTTCTCTGCTGGCATAAAATTTATATGAGGTCAATGATCAAAATTTTGAGATATGGTGTCTTTTATCATTTTTAAGCATTTTTCAATATGTTTGTAGTGTGTGCCATACAATTATCTAAACGAAAAAGCAAGATAAAACCAACAGAAAATATGCAAAATTATGTTGACTAACAAATAAAATCTTAACTTTAAATATTATAGAACTACCAAAAATATTTTAGTGGAAAACAAAATTTGAATAATTTAGTCCGAATTTCCTCTGTTTTGCTAAAAGTCAAACTTTGTCAGAGCCTAATTCCATAATTTAATACAATTATCGATTGTTATGTCAATAATAATTCATTTAATAAATGCATTTTGTATTTAAAACAAATTTTACTCATAAAATTGAACTTTTTGACAATCCGAATTTGAGAACTCAAACCCTGAGTAAACAACGTCCTTAACTCATGAGAAGACATATAGCGCCTCCCCCTTTATTTTTTGTTCTTATTAATTACCAAATTATGTGCATGGGCCTCAGATCCGACCTTCAGTTGATCAGTTTTGAAATAACGTTATGAGCTAGGGTCTGTAACATGTATTGTTTTTTATTAAATACATTCGAAAACTTGTTTTACATGAAAAAAAATATATACTGCAACTTCCACTTGCATTGACCAATTATGGTTGAAATTGAATTTGAAAGCTATATTCAGTCAATGCACGAATATAGCCTTGTGCATTTATCGGACGTACGTTTAAAGGCATTGTGACGTCATCTTTCTTGCTTCGTTTACGCCATGATGTCTTGGATTCAACAGCAGATTAACATGAAATGAACATTATCAATTTACTATACATGTAGTTCTTTGCCTCCTTAGTACGGAGATACATGTGAATTTTTTTCATAATTTTCCCTTTGATCCAAATGCACACAATTTAAAATATGACACCAAAATATTAATTTTTTTTCACAAATATTTTCGCAGTTTTATCATAACACAGCTATTAAATGCTAAATTTTTAAGAAGATATTTTTTCCAGAAAACATTGAGCGCATGCTTGAACAAACAAATATTTCCATCAAAGATGTATCGATCGAAAACTTATAAGTAATAAAGAGTTTGTTCTTTTCTTGTTCAAAGCAGCGGCGTTGGAAGCAAATTGAAAGGGGGGGCTAGATTAACCATCAGAAATCTTGACAAGGCGAACCAAAAGAAAAAATAATCGTGAAATTCCTAATCCGTAATGAAGGGGGGGGGGGGGGGGGGGGGGGGGGGGGGCTAGTGCTACTATACCTATAGTTGCAATTTTCAATAACACTCTTAATATTTAATATTTCTTTCTTTTAGTTTTAATTCCTTACATCCTACCGGAAATGTGGGGGCAGGAGGCGGTAGCTTTCTATTACTTCAATTTTATATGTAAATTCAAGAAAAATTATGTTTGCTGCGATGCCAAGTGGGGGGGGGGGGGGGGGGGCCTGGCCCCTCCCTGATGCTCTGTGCCTGATAGTTAGGTCCAACTTTGTCAAAAAAAAAGAGGGGGGGGGGGCTCCCCCCCCCCCCCCCCCCCGGTTCCAATGCCTAGGCAGTCACTCTATATTTCCTATTAAAATGTCAATTTTTGACTGAATTACAAAAATAGCATCACTTCTGGTGTCATATACAGTTACCAGCAATAAATAACAACAATTTTTATCTGAAACGTACAGTTTCGAAAATTGCAAATTTGACTCATGAATATCATAATTGACTCATATCATAATTGTATAGTTCTTTGCATTTAATGTCAGCATCTTTTAATCCCCCATCCCCTCAGCAGAAACTAAAACTTTTTCTCTAAGTTAAGTCAAGTTCTCCTCCTTCAATGACCTCAGTAGTTTGCCATCAATATATTGAACTGGCCATCTTTTAGGCCAAAAACAACTGAACATTCAGGATAGTGTTTGCATAATGGTCATTTTATTTTAATAAAAAGACACTGCAAGTACAGTAAAATAGTCAATAGCGCAGATTAACAAAATATTATAGACATATCACATACAATTTGTGGTTTTCATGATCGAGTCCTGAGGTTAAAAAGAATCATGCCTTGAATACCTTAATCTAATTTATGTAAATCTTCTTTTACACAAATAAACTAGATGTGTAGTAATGCCCACAATGCCACCACAGGCAAAATTCTACATGCCAAATTTAGGATACATTTGTTTGATGCAGAATAATATTATTATTATAATAAGCTAATTATAAATTCCTGAAAATTACTTATTTTCTTAAAAGTTCAAGAGCCATAACTCTGTCAAAAGTCATTGGACTGAAAGCAAGTTCAAACTTGAACCTTTATTTTCTAATAAATTAAAGCTTATATGAAATATCAACTTTATACATATGCATCACTTCAAAAGTTAGAGAGCGGCAAGTTCAATGTCCCATTTTTTCCCCAAGTTCAAGAGGCAATGTATCTCTGTCAGATATCATCAAACAGGAACAAAATTCAAACTTGATCTGTATTTTCTTGTAAATAACCTACATATCAAATATCAGATATATATATATATATATATATATATATATATATATATATATATATATATATATATATATATATATATATATCCCTTCAAATGTATAGAGAGAGCAGAAACTGAGAATTTCTAAAATAAAATTCAAAGTTAATGAGGCACAACTCTGTCAAATATCATTGGCCAAAACCCAAATTCAAACTTTGAACCTGAATATTTTTGACACATCCAATTATTAATATCACTATATGTGCACAAAGTACTAGCTATTCCAAGAGGTAATTATCAATAACTCGAGATCAAATACTAGAACTGTCCTAATGGGACTAATACCCCCGCAAGGCTAATTTCAAATGGGGCAAATAATTGAATTATAAAGGTTTGGAACACCAACAAATAAAAAAATTCTAGAATTGTAAAAAAAAAAAGTTAACAAAGAAAAATTAAAATAAAAATTGTCAGAATTTCACTCAAAAACAGTGAAATTCTGTAAAACAGTAACAAATTTACAAATTTATGCATCTGATGATATTTTCTTTTATTTAATTGTTTTAAATAAAAACCAACAAAATGACAATAACCCCTCCCTTTGCAGTAAATGAAAATACCGGTAGCCAAGCAATGCTCTTCTGTTGATAAAACTTTGAATATCTTGCTAATGAAAGTCTTGACAGATGCAATTAATTGTTTCAAATTTTCCCCACTTTCTCCTGTGGTACAATGGAACTCTATATCAGAAAATTGATCCCATAGGACTATGATTTTCTTTGATGAGCTTGTTTAATTTAATAAACTCCCAAAACATTACCATAGTTACCATACTATGTAAAAATATGTAAAAAAGAAAATTTAATATTACAAACAATTTTAAAATTGCCAAAACACTACAATCATATCAGTTATTTTGAATGTCATTTAAAATAATGCCCTATAGGGTCACTTCATCAATTTACTTGACTAATAAATTTAAACAACTTCTAAAAATAGTTAACTTCTTTATTAATAATGATATTATTTATTTCCTTATAATGATAGAAACTTTTGGTTTACATGAAACAGTTTTAAAATAGCCCCAAAACCACTGCCCATTTTACAGATTATCAATTTTCCCTAAACACATGCTCCATCTGAACCATGGCTCAGATAATGGCCCCCTAGGGACAAATGAATTCAGCCACACTTGTCTTTGATGTTCTTATTAGCTCCATTGACAAACAACAATTTTGCATTGTCAGTTGATAGAATATTTATAAAAAATAAATTTAGTTAAGACATAAAGACAAAAACCTCCATCTGGATGTATTTATATCAATATATTTTAGAGTGTTTTAATACTATTAATTAATTAATAAAATCTGTAAGGATTACCTCCCTTACTTTTCAACATCGGTGTACAATATATAGAATAAGGAAAATGAAAACTGTCATAAAATCTTGTCTGATCTTAAAAAAAATGCAGATGCACATCATTAAATAGTGATCAACATATGTACAAATTTTCAGACTGTTCCATGCAGCAGTAAAAAATTCTACGGGGGTGGGGGGGGGGCAAATTAAGTTGTGTCTACAGACAGACGGCCAGATGGACAGACAGACAGATGGACGGACAGAGTGAAACCAATATACCCCCCTAAACTTCGTTTGCCGGGGTATAATTATGGCACGATGGTGAACACCAATTAGGTAAATTGATTGCAACGCCATTGTCCTCAAACATCACACATTTATAACATACAAAGTTTCATTAAACTCCAAACTCACTTTTAGGCACTAGCAAGGATTTAAGGAAATATTGCTACATAACATTTCTATCCTGTTCACAAGTATAGCATTTACTCGAACTTTTGCTTTAAAAGCATTGTACCGGTATATTCATGTTAATTGGCATTGTTGGCACATTTTCTGGATCAGTGAAATATGTTTAATACATATTCAAATTTCATTGCCTAAATTAATGAACACGTTGAAAAAAGTTTTGAACACATTGGAAAAAGTTTTGAACACATTGAAGTATATTGCCTATCTATTAAACTCAATGAATTAAATACAGTACTGTAGATTCCTAATTATAGAAACGCGATGAACTAATATCCGCGTAAAATCGTTAGAAGCACCCTTCCCGGATTTTAAAATCTCGCCATTATTATCTGAGAGTTCAGAACTATAAGAAATATTTAAAAAGAAAATTTCCACATTTGCGATTTTATATTCTCGCGATTTGATACAAACCAGCGGGATCGCAGAATTAAGTACTAGCGTAATATAAGGAATTTACAGTACACTAAGGGCATAATCTAATGTTTACAAGCTTTTAACATCTGGTTGCCTGACTAACTTAACTCTCAGACTGGTACAAAAAGCTTTACAAAATACAATACAAAATAAAAACACTGTAGCTGATTGAAACACGTCAGCCTTTTGGGAAAATAGCTAGTCAGCACCGGCCATTGATATCATCTGAAAGAGAAAAAATATATACCAGTAAACCGCATATGCATATATTCAGTAATAAGACTTTAAAATACTCTATCTCTACATGTATATTATTTGACCAATGATCAAATCATGCATATGAAAAGATTTTCAATTTTATTCTCAGGATATTCTAATGCTAAACACTGAGCCCTTTTTGTAGCAGGATGATGTCATATTCATATATATCACATACCATCATTTTGTTATGCATACTTTAAAACCCATTGTCAGGCGCAAGAATAGCCCAGGGGCCACAGTCCAAACAATATATATATATATATCAATATACTTGCATTAATCAGTAACACCATACAATATCATAGCTCAAGTTACAGTTTTTCTTGCCAATTGGTTTTAAAAAATATGTTTAAAGATTTTATATAAATATATATATATATATATATATATATATATATATATATTCCTACGTACTAAAAAATTTTACCCACCCATCAAAGTCCAGCCCAACCCTGCATGGGATCATGATTTGAAAAAACTTAAATCTAAACTACCTGAGAATGTATCCACACATTTCTAAAAATTGTTTTTGAAAGGAAGATTTTAAAGATTATATTCTCTATATATATTCCTATGTGAACATTCCAAACCCCATTGGGGCCCCACCCTGCCCTACCCAAGTTTAAGCCTTCCTGCCAAATGGTTTTCAAGAAAAAGATATATTAAAATACCAACAAATTTTCAATACTTCAAAATTATCTTCCCCTCAAAGAGGGCATCATGCATGGACCTTCATTTGAACAAAAATGAATTTCACAATTCAGGCAGAGGTTTTTGTGGACTTAACCATCATTCTTTTTTTCCCTCCCCACGTGTCGGAATAAAGAGGAAAAGTTTGGAAAAGCTGGCCTTTTCTTTGCATATTTGGCCCCACTCAAGAGGCCACTGGTGTACATCATTATTAACGAGGCCGAGTACAGAACGAGTACGCACGCTTTCGCGCAGCGTTTCATTTGTATTATGACGTCATCTTTTTGCGTTGTTGACGCCATGGCGTGATAGTTTTAACTGCAGATATTCAGCGAAATTTGTTGAAAATAGCTCGTTTGATGCGTAAAATTGATTTTATATTGTGGAATAAACATAAATGTCTCGAAGTATAAGCTATATTTGGGCTTGGGTCGAAAACGTGAAGAGGGTTAAGCAAGCCTAGCCCTCTCACGTTTTCTTAACCCGCCTAAATATAGCTTAATTCATATATTTCAAGACAGAAACCATGTAATTTATATTAATGACCCTTAATATGTGATGTTATATATTTATTTATTACTTAAATATGTCTGAATGTTTTAATAATTCTATAAAGATCACCATTTCCGCTTTTGTCAAATAAAAAATAGCCATTATCTGACAAACTGGGAAATTGGGTATACAAAAAAACAACTTTGATAAGATCCCTGGAACAAACCAGGAGGTAAAAGGTTTTTTTTATTTGACCATTTGATGCCTTTTAGCAATAACTTTAATATGTAGAACAGAAAAAGAAATCCCTAGGGCAGAAGTTTAAAAAAAATGTAAAAAATGTGCAAATTGATACATTTCAGGCAAAATCCCATCGGGTCCTATGTTAAAAATTAACAAACATTGAGATGACCCCTTAAACAAACGGTGTGGTAAATGTCTTATTTTTTTTATCTTAAAATAATAATTATATCAGTAGAAGTTCGTGTAAAAAATTTCATTAAAAAATCTAGGGCAGAAAAAATTAGACCCGGCCTCGTTAAGCTGATAAATTTTACAATTCAGATTCCTCTTATCCTCGAGATTGTCAAACCAAAAATGAAAAACAACCCATGGCATTGTAGTTTTCAAAAAGAAGTTAAAAATGTATATTTTTTTAAATGGACAAAGCATGACACATATTGCACAAAAATTAATGCAAGTTGTACAACAAGTGATGAAGATTGATAGTAGGTGACCTAGCTAATATAAAAACTCTATTCCTGTGCTTGATAAGTGATTGAGTGCTTTCTTATATGCTTTTTTTTTTTTTAAATTTTCTCCAGGAAATAAATCGGTACATTATCTTAAAGGCATTAAATTCATGTATGACCATCCTTTTTTAATACTAAGGCTGTTAAATTTATTCTACAAAAAAATAAAGAGAGTTATCAAAAAGCTCTTCCTTTTTGGTGAAGACAAAAATGTTCTATTTAGTATATTATCATATTAATTGAATGTTAAATATTTTTATCACTTTGAAATTTCCTTTGAAAAACCCAATCAATTTGTAATGCTTACCATTGCACCATTGTAGCATTGGCCCCTTGTACCATCCTGCCAGTGTACCATAGCCCAGTTGGACCTCCAACCAATTCCTCAGGTCGACTATTGTACCTGTAAGAGGGTGGAATTCAAATAATTATTTTACTTTGATCTATTGAATGTTTATATAAAAAGGAAATTGTCTGGGGTTTTTAGGTATTGATCTGGGTGTCTTTTTATTGTGTAAACATGTGACCAACATACCACTAGGCTAAGTTGGATTTATTAAGTTATATTTGCATATCAATTGTTCTTTCCCACTATAAGTCCATACGGAGGAACTGCAATTACATTTCTATAATCGCAATTGCTCTGTCTGTATACTATGACGTCATAGAGGTGTGACGTCATATACTTTTCCATGACGTTTAACGATATAATGATAGATTAAAACAACTATACGATACATCATATCTTTATTTTTCTCCAACTCCATAAATTGATGTTTTTAATATTAAAACATGTCTTATAATAACATTTTAAAGGAATTAGTTATATCATTGATTGTGTTTACAAATCTATGTGAATTAAAATGATACATTACAGTCTGAATGTTTATTTTTGATGCAATGGCTAAATGTCAAGGTCTATGCTAATACAGGGTATTTGAGAGTGGTAAAATGCATGCAAATATAAGTAATAAACAACGATTATTTAGTAAACATGGCGTTATGAATAGCAACTGCTCTGCTGGCATATTTTCCATGATGCGCTAGCAATAAACAGAGCAATTGCTATTCATAACGGCATGTTCACTAAATAACGTTGTTTATTTCTTAAATATAGTTACATTTTATCTTTATTTATAGAAAATACATTTAGGTTTTCAATTATTAATCATATTATGTAATTATACTTTCATGATAAATACTGAAATCTGATTGGTTTAGACGCAGCTGATAATTCGTTCTATTACCATCAGCGTTAGCAACACACTTAGCAACGGGTAACACAACGAATTGTTACATGCGCGTAAACTATGCGCGTACGGTTTGCCAAAGAATTCACGTCAATTATATATAAAAGTAGTAAAGTAGTCATTTAAAATTAAGACATTCAGTATAATAAAATAAATACTGCCCGTTTAGGGGGGTAAGAGTTGAAATTGACACCCCTCGAAAACCATTGTCAACCTCCACTTCGCGTCGATTGACAAAAGTTTTCTCGGGGTGTCAATTTCAACTCTTACCCTCCTAAATGGGCACTATTTATATATTGTTATACTGAAATCTGATTGGTTAAGACTGTTCATAATCCTTTCTATTACCCTCAGCATTAGCAACGCACTTAGCAACAGGTAACATTAAAAATTGTTACATGTGTGAAAATTATGCGCGTACGGTTCGCTGTAGAATTCATGTTATTCCTATATGAAAGCTGTAAATATTCTTAAAAATTAAGACATTCAGTATAACAAAATAAATAGTGCCTGTTTGGGAGGATATTTACAGTTGAAATTGACACCCCCCGAAAACCATTATCAACCTCCGCTTTGCGTCGGTTGACAATGGTTTTCTCGGGGTGTCAATTTCAACTGTTACCCTCCCAAACAGGCACTATTTATATAATGTCATAGGCTAGCATTCTGGATAATTCTTACTTAGTTTACTTTCACTATTCAAGAGAAAGGCAGAGAGTGAAGACATATTGTCAACTTCTGTCCAAAGCACAGTGTATCCTTAATAAGGTATGTGTATTTGATCATTATTTTGCTTATTGCAATGAATAATTAAAGTAGTGTGAGTAAACAAATTATTTTTATCATCTATTAATATTGAAATATATAATTTTTTAAAGTTTTTGAATGAGAAACAGATAAACCTGTATTAATACTAGACAAAGGAAAAAATGTGTGTGTTTGTGTATTTATATATACATGTATATAATTATATTTATTAAACAATAAAACACTTTCTTTGGTGATTCATGCTGGATAAAGGTGGCGACATTGCAGAAAAAATACATAACCAGCGGTTAAGCAGGTTATGTAAATTTTTTCTGCAATGATCGCTACCTTCATATTACCTGCATGAATCATCAAAGAAAGCATTTTTTTTATTTATATTCACAATTAATAAATTGATTATAAAAAAGTAAGTAAAATTCACTTAATTACTGTTAATGTACATTGGCTAAAAGTAACAGCCAAATCGTCTCCTGTTAGAGATTTTGAGTCTGACATCATGATTATTAGTGCAGTCCATGATTTTTCTTAGGTCGATGTAGGTTTCGACCAATTGATTAACAGGGCGTGTCAATATTAGTCCTGTCAGTATCAGCCGCTGTAGATTTCACCCAATTGATAAACGGGGCGTGCAGATTTCAGTCTGGCTGTTTCTATAAAGCTATGAATTAACTAATATAAGTTTCGTATATATATATGCAATAAATATATATAAATATATATAATTTTTATATTTATATATTTATATAAAACTTAAGGAGCCTCGGGGAAGAATGTTTCAAACATACGATTTCCTTTAAATTTTTTACAGTGAAAAGTCAACTTATGTGTAAACTACGTACAAAATATAGAGTAAATTGACCAGATAGTTTATTTGTTTACCGCGCTCAAAGTTTTGTCCATAATGTTCGATTCATCCCCGACATTTTATATAGGATTATATATACAGAAGGCAATATTTTCGTCCCGAGGGGGCTAATATAATCAACGTTGCCTGAAAACACAGTCAACATTTGTTTTGTTATATGAAGAAACAAACCAAAATTTAAGAAAGTAATTTAAAACAGATCGCCGAAATTTTTCAACTCAACGTAAAATTCACGAATTCAATTTTGCACAAAATTCATTTCCAAAATATCCTCGGCATCAATAGATCAGTGGTGATATTCCACCGCCTGTAAGAATTAAGTTACAGATGTTCTACCTGATTTTACTTCAAAGTAACTCGCAAATCTTCATTTCCGTTATGATAGCAAACCGTCGCATTGCGCGTTCGTTGTTTACATGCCTTGACTGACTGTCTATTATGACGTCACCTTGTTTTGGAGTCGCGAAGAGTTATTTACATCACCGTTTACGAATCAACAAATCAGAAGCGATTAACTGAAATAGAGGGAACTTTTTTTTCTAGATATTATTCCTAGTCAGTCAATATTAAAAAAATATTGACCGGTCAATATTTTTCGGACAAGCTTTTATTATAATTATTGACTATTCGTCTATATAGAGAGTTATATAATGAGAATATACTACTGAACATAACAATAATTTTTAGGAACCGTCAACATTTATGATATGTATATGTACGGAAATAAAGAACCGCAGAACACAATTCAGAGTGTTACATACCATTGTCCAGCTGCGTGGTTGCACCAGTGTTCAATGCAATTGTACCAATGAACAGTCATCCCGTTCAGTTGTCCTGTCGTATGGTTCTTCTGTTGTACCATCGTGCCATCATTCAGTTTTACCACCGAATTGTTTTCCAGCTGAACTGTTGTACCATTCATTAGTTGTACCATTGTAACACTTCTCAAATCTACTGCTGAAGCATGATTCAACTGTACTCCTGTACAATTATTCTGAAGTACTGTGTTACCATTGCTCATAAGCATTTTTATTAAAGTGTTCAGTTTCAGCACAGTACCATTGTTTGAATCTTCTTTTGTAACAATGTTTAGGCATACATCAGTACCATCATTCAGTTGAAAAACCTTAACAAGGTTCAGTTGCTGACTTCCAATACCTTGCAGTTGTTCTCTTTCAGCAAAATGATGTCCTCCATTTTTAACATGGTAGCCTATTTCTCCACCTCCACTGCACCATTTTAAATTTGTGCTGATTTCATCTACACCAATGTCTGTCATTCTTTTTGAAAAAAAAATCAAAAATTCATTGAGTGAGAAATATGATATGCACTGATTATTATTACATTAATTTATCTTGGTTGTTTTTTTTTCAAAATTTGTTGGAAGCTTTATCTGGATAATTTCTTGGAAGCTCTTGGTGAGGATATACCAAACAATGGAACTGTACTGTTATATAAACTTTCCTAAACCAATGTACATCTTTGTTAATGATGTCACAAATCATATCTGATAATGTTTTCACCTCATTACAGTGTTAAGATAGAGGAAGAAAGGGAAAATCAAAGACCTTATTAATAAGAGAAAAACAAGGCAATAACAAGAAGGTTTTCCATTGGAAACAGAAAACCTTAATAAGAAACAGTAGGAAAACAATAAGGTCTTCCGTTGGAAACGGAATCCCTTAACTAGACATCATTGTGATCAAAGGGCCCCACTCAGACAATTGACAATAGGATGAAAAGCATTTCGAAGGATTTTTTGACCTTAACATATGACTTGAAAATTTTTCTGTTGGCATAGAACTTTAATTCATGCTTATAATCGTTTTGTTTAAAAGAGCATGGTCACGATTTTGGTCAAAATTTATTTTTCTGTTTTTAATGTATACTTTGCTTTAGTATAGCATTTCTTAATGTTGATAAAAACTTGAAAGTAAATTGTCGAGTTATTCGCAAGATACAGAGCTCACAATTCTTTGTTGCTTAAACAAAGCACAAGACATGTTTTTGTTTACATTTTGAATATTCAAGGTTTAGACCTAAAATGAATGTGACAAACGCTAGGAACTGATCTTTTATGTTCAAAACGAATGAAAAGTTTTAAAAAACAGCTAGAAAAAGAACCTTAATAAAACCAATGTAAACAAAAACAAGGCATGAGCTTTGTTTACATAACAAAGGATTGTGAGCTGTGTATCTTGCATATAACACTGACATTCAAATTTTTCTTGATTAGTAGAAATGCATTCTAAATGCATGGTCACGATTTTGGTCAAAAATTATTTTTCCGATTTTAATGTTTACAATGCTTTAGTGAAGCATTCTTAATAAGCAACCAAAATTTGAGTGTCATTTGTTGAGTTTTAAGCGAGTTACATAGCTTACAATTCTTTGCCATTTAAACAAAGCTTTTGTTTACATTTTGAATGTTGAAGTGAAAAATTTCAATTGTAGACCTAAAATGAATGTGTTAAACGTTAGGAACTGTTTATTTATGCTTAAAATGAATAAGAAGATAGAAAAATTAGCTTGAAAAAGGTTTTTTATTGGTATATTGAACCTATGTAAACACAAACAGGGCACGAGCCTTGTTTACATGACACAGATTTGGGAGCTCTGTATCTTGCTTAAAACTTAAAGACCGACTCTCAAATTTCATTTGATCAATAGAATTGCATTTCTAAAGCATTGCAAATAATAAAAACAGAAAAATAGAATTTGACCAAAATCGTGACCATGCACCTTTAAAGCATTATATTTACATTCCACATATTATTGGCTTGTAAAGTGTATTGAACGCTACAGCAGTTATAACACTGTAATGCACACAGGTTACTCAAAGGCTAAAATTACGTGTTTTATTATGACATCAAAAACGTCGTAAACTGCAACGTCACAAGCGAAAATCAAAGTTCACGCTTGTGGCTGTTACAGTGGCTCTTCCATTAATATGAACTTACCCTTAGGATAAGATAGGAATGTTAAGGTATAAATCACATTTGTGGACAAGGCAAGAAGTTAAAACATAAGTAATCACAGATTACCGAGACGAGGCATCACCCTTATCAGACATCAACTTCATGAGACCACCTTTATAATATTATATTAAAATCATACTTTATGATCTTGGATATTCATGGATAAGAACATAAACCTTTGTTGACTTTTTATTGTACAACAACTTGTTGATTAAATAAACAATCAAATCAGCTGATTAATTTGAAAAAAAACAACAAATGCTTGCTTTAATTTCTGGTGATTATTTTTAGGAACTTAAATGTCAACACTCGAACGTCACAGCTACTTATAGCAAAGCATGTCAGTATATTCAACAGTCAGCATAATAAAATCATAAAATATACAATATTATATCATAGGATACAATATTACATATTGCAATATTATATGTAACATATCATGTGATAAAATAATAATACAATATAATATTATACAATATTGTATAATAATATATGATACTATATAACAATATCATGATACAATATCATATCATAAAATATCAAAAAATTGGTACAATATCATATAACTTTTTACAATATAACATATGATATTATGTTGTATCATATTAAAAAAGTGTTTCATATCATACAATACTATATCATAGGAGTCATTGACTCCCCCTGGATGGAACACCAGTCCAACTGACTCTGACAACTAATGCCATGCAACCTTCTTACAGTACCATTTTCACTTATAGAGTTTCCTGGTACAGATCGAATTATCCATTTTTGGGAGTTGATTTTTAATCAACTCTCCTATGCAGTCACGCGGACAAACCGAAAGTGAAACAGTGTTTGAACCTCAGCACAAATCATTGCTCCTGACAAGACTTAGTTCTTGAAATTAATTGATGAATTCGATGTAATGTATGCTAAAGCATTGTTTTTCAAGGAAACTTATTTACAAATACCTTAAAAATAGTCAGATTTTAAATGATACGAACAATTTAAATATATTTTGTAGTCGTATGTATTCCTACGCCAGAGTTCAATATAGTCTCGTTCAACTCGACGCTCGGCTGTCTCCGTAAACCCTTGTCGGAGATTTACGGTGTCAGCCGAGCGTTTGGTTGAACGAGACTAGAGTTCAATATTGCTTGGATCCATACAATTTTCGAGAAATATTTCTACCACTGATACATAGTTTGATTGAATTAATTTTATCTTTAAAAATTATTTAACATGATTCATATGGAGGTTTCTCGACATTCTAGTCGAAAAAGTTCATTTCAAAAATTCATATTATAAAAATATGCGTAATTCAAATTAGAAACTACGTATACATGTACTTGTCATGCAAAATAACATATCATTGATTTTAAAATAAATAAACATCGACAAAATCAACTCCCGTCAGTTCTTCAGTACTTTGATTTAAAATTATAGGTCATTAGCTCTACTAAGACAGCTTCAGTATCATCTAGATGTTTTGCCAATATCAGCTTGGGTTTTTTTTTAAAGACATGCAGAGCTTTAAAAAAAAAACCTATTAATTCATTTATCAGTGTTTCCCTGCCATACCAGAATATAAGTATGTGTACATTTGACCCGGATGGATTGAACGAGGCACATTTCAGCTCAGCAAGTCAATGATAAATAATTAATAAGGAAATGTTTGGCATAATTTCTTTCCTCATGCATAATGTACAACTTGGCACAAAATCCACATTTAAATTTGTATATAGTATATACAAACCTTGTCCGTACCTTAAAAATCAATTGATCGCTTTAAACATAAATTCAATACTTTGCCGAATACAAATGCAGACTTCCGCAAAGAGTTTACGTGAACTAGTTTTGGTTTTTTTGAGATATCGAACTCGATCACATATAGAGTGCACGTACGTTGCACGTAAACAGATTTCTATTGATAAAAATTTACACCTTTAAAGCTTAGAGTTTTTAATTTTCAAGTATGGACACGAAATCTATCTTGCCAGTGAGATTTGGATATTTTTTAGTAAAGTTTATCATGGAGTCTGGACTTTGCTTAAATAATCTCTCTTCATTTCAACAAGTACAAAGGACTTCATTAATATACCATGCACTGATTTTCTTTCAAAATATTCTGTGTTACTTATCATTTCTTTTTCAATCAAAGACTGTTGTTCTAGAGTAAAGCTCTGATTAGTTGATTTCAAGTCCATTCAAAATATACCATGTATAAAAATACTGTGACAGTTTCTATAGATATTAAGTTTTTTGAGAGTCTTGTTTTGAGCAATTACATGTAATAACCAATTATTCTACTGGTACTTCATTTCCTAATTGATTGACCTTGAACATATCTGACCTAATACCCCTGACCTTAAGGTCATTGAGTATTAGGTCTCTACCTTGTATTAACTTAATTATAAGCTAGAAGAAATTTAAGTTAAGGGTAGAGATTAAATACCAAAAATTTATGAATTACATACAGTCTTACTTACCATTCTGGAACTTCCAATATAGAATCATTTTCCACTCAAATATATCCAAGAATGATTTTTTGAATATTCCATGTAATTCAAGAGTAGGTTACTCTTTATTGAATCCATCCTCTGGGTCTAAGTCCTTGGAGTTTAGTCAGGAAATAAATACTCATCCTGTGGGGTGTTTGGATTTTTTACTGCAGTCCAGTTGGATATATTAACTATTTCCACAAAAATGTTTCCTGCACCCCCCCCCTCCCCATTTGCTACATGGCTGAAACTGATAAGTTTAAAGGTAAAGTAAATTGAATTCAATGTATGCAATTGAAAGACATAAAAGTTTAACAAAGATTAAGATTGTGGCACTTAACTTTGTTTATAATTTCAATTAAGTCCAAATTTCTTATTCCGTAATAATTAACAATTATTATTTTTTGGGGAAAAGCTTGTGCTGGGCAAAAAAGTCTTACCTAGCTGTATTGATAAAGACATGACCAAAATCCATGCATGTTATGCACACTTCACTGTAACATAGAACAAACATTGCATGTCATTGAATAAATATTCGGTCCAAAGTACTCTATAAGCTATCAAAAAAGGTTAAAGGCCTTCATCTACATACACAATACTTACCGGTACCTACAGGTTTTATAATGTCGATCAATACAGTACACCATGAAGATAAGATTTTATTTAAACTTCCCAACTCTCAGGCCCACTATTTTAAACCCAAGGAAACCTATATAATTCATATAAAATATGAATTAATTTAAGTTATACAAAAGTTATACATATTATACAGTATTGTATCATAATATACAATACTATACATAACTATATGATACAATATCATATTATAATATACAAAGAATTTGATACAATATCATTTTGTATCATATTACTTTTTACAATATATCAATATGATATAATATACCATAGGAATCATGTAAAATAATGTTTAACAAAAAACACATCTATCAAACAGGTCTGAGTGAGGTAGGAGACTTTTAGGCATCCTTGATAATAGAGATCAGGTTTTGCATCTGAAGCGTCCTCTTCGATTCATTTATATTATAAATAGTTAAATCAAATATGCATGCTATTATCTTTAAAACATGTTATCTGTTCTAAAAAATACCTATACCTCCTCCAGCATCTGAAACCTGTGGCTCAGATTCAGGATTCAAGCCTGTCTGGTGCATCAGTATCATAAGACGCATCATCCATGCAAGTTTGGCGAAGTTAGAACCAGTTATAACTAAAATATAAACATAGGTAATCACAGATTACAAAGCTCACCGAGACGAGACATCACCCTTATGAGACTTCACCTACCTTTATGAGACCACTTTTATCATATTAAATGAAAATCATACTTTGTGATCTTGGATATTCATGGATTCTGTTTTGACACAATATCGTAAATCATCTGTTAAAAAATTGTATGATAATCATATGTTCATATGTTAATCAATACAATAATATAAAATTAAATATTGCATCCTATCATATTTACAACATATATCATATAATACAATAAAATATCATATTAAACAATGATGAGATATGATATTGTTACGTATGATATGACATGGTATTGTGTAAAACGTTATTGTATTTGATCACATAATACAATATCATAATATATAAATGTTATAGTATAATATTACAATATCATATTACATAAAACATCATAATATTGAAACATGATATTATATTGTATTATATAGTATGATATTGTATGATACTGTATCATTTTTGATACATAATATGATATTGTATCATATGATACAATATAATTTGATATGTACAACATTGCATCATATCAAACGATACAATATTATGTGATAAAGTAAAATATTACATAATACAATATTATATTATACATATTGTATCATATGATACAATAATATATTTTACAATATCATACAATACAATTTCATGTGATATGATAATATATCATATTATAAACCAATATCAAATCATACAATATCGTATGATACAATATTATATAATATTACAGTATCATATTATACAATTTCATGTGATATAATTCTATATTACAGAAACTAATATCATTTTATACAATATCGTATGATACAATTTTATAGAATATACAATATTATCATAGGATACAATATTATATTTTGTATTATCTTATGTAATAGTATCATGTGATAAAATAATAAATTAATAATACAATATAGTATTATACAATATTGTATCATAATATACAATACCATACATAACAATATCATGATACAATATCATAACATAAAATATCAATAAAATTGATACAATATCATATTGTATCATATAACTTTTTATAATATTACATATGATATTATATAGTATCATATTAAACAATATTGTTTCATACCATACAATACTCTATCATAGGAATCATGTTATATCATTTATCAACAAACACATCTATCTATAGAGCAGGTTTGAGTGAGGTAGGAGATTTCTTTAGCATCCTTGATAATGGAGATCAGGCTCTGCATCTGAACCAACCTCTGCATTTCATTTATAATATAGTTAAATCAACTATGCAAGCTATCATCTATAAAACATGTGACCTGTTCCAAAAAAACTAAACCTCATCCAGCATCCGAAACCTATGGCTCAGATTCAGCATTCAAGCCTGTCAGCTGCATCAATATGCATAAGATGCATCTCAATGCAAGTTTGGTGAAGTTCAGACCAGTAATAACTAAGATATCATCATCAGAGGGCACTAGCAATTAAAACTTAACCTGCTCCAGCATCCGCAACCTATGGTTCAGATTCAACATCCATGCCTGTCAGGTGCATCTGTATCATAAGACACACCATCCATTCAAGTTTGGTAAAGTTAGGATCTGTAATAACTAAGATATATTTTTTAGCATCCTTGATAATGGAGATCAAGCTCTGCATCTGAAGCTTCCTCTGTGATTCATTCATATTACAGTTTAGTCAACTATGCAAGTTTGAAATAGTACTATTATCTATTAAACATGTGACCTGTTCCAAAAAACTTAACCATATCCAGCATCTGAAACCTATGGCTCAGACTCAGCATTCAAGCCAGGTGCATCAGTATCATAAGACGCACCATCCATGGAAGTCTGGTGAAGTTAGGACAAGTAATAACTAAGACATAATCATCAGAGGGCACCTGTTTCAAAAACTTTAACCAGCTCTAAAAACCTTAACCTCCTCCAGCATCCGAAACCTATGGCTCAGATTCAGCATTCAAGCCTGTCTGGTGCATCAGTATCATAAGACGCACCATCCATAGAAGTCTGGTGAAGTTAGGACAAGTAGTAACTAAGATATAATCATCAGAGGGCACCTGCAACAAAAACTTTAACCAGCTCTCAAAACCTTAACCTCCTTCAGCATCTGTAACCTATAGCTCAGATTCAGCACCCAAGCCTGCTGGTGCATCAGTATCATAAGACGCACCATCCATAGAAGTCTGGTGAAGTTAGGACAAGCAGTAACTAAGATATAATCATCAATCATCAGAGGGCACCTGCAACAAAAACTTTAACCAGCTCCAAAAACCTTAACCTCCTCCAGCATCCGAAACCTATAGCTCAGATTCAGCACTCAAGCCTGTCTGGTGCATCAGTATCATAAGACACACCATCCATACATGTTTGGAGAGGTACGGACCTGCAGTAACTTAGATATTGCTATCAAAGGGCACCTGCAACAAAAACTTTAACCTGGTCCAACAACTTTAACCTCCTCCAGCATCTGAAATTTAGGACTCAGATTTAGCATCCAAATCTTTTAAGTCCATAAATAGGTCCAGATGCATCATCCATGCAAGTTTGGTGAAGATAGGACAAGTAATAGCATAGATACAGGACCTGCAACAAAAACTTTAACCTGGTCCGGACGCCGACGCCGACGCCGACACCGACGCCGACGCCGACGCCGAGGGTATAGCATAAGCTCCCCCTGACTTCGTCTCGGTGAGCTAAAAATCAGAGGGCACTTGCTCAAAAAAACTTAAACCTGAGCTCTAAAAACCTTAATCTCCCCCAGCATCCAATACCTATGGCTCAGATTCAGCATTCAAGCCTGTCTGGTGCATCAGTATCATAAGACACACCACCAATGCAAGTTTGGTAAAGTTAGGACTAGTAGTAACTTAGAAATTGCTATCAAAGGGCACCTGCACCAAAAACTTTAACCTGCTCCAAAAACCTTAACCTCCCGCAGCATCTGAAATTCATGGCCCAGATTCAGCAGCCAAGTCTTTCAAGTCCATAAGTAGATGCATCATCCATGCAAGTTTGGTGAAGATAGGACAAGTAATAACTTAGATACATGACCTGCAACAAAAACTTTAACCAGGTCAGGAAGCCGACGCCAAGGGTATAGCATAAGCTCCATCACCCCCCCCCCCCCCCCCCCCCCCCCCCCCCCCCCCCCCGACTTCGTTGCCTTAAGCTAAAAACAAAATTAAAACACTCTTCTTTTCTCCACTTATTGTAAAGAACTATATTAGATATTGTCAAATATCTGCCCCAATTTAACTTATTTCTTACTGGTATCGTATCGAAATCAGATCTTCAAAAAAATTACACAGAGGATGTCTATCACATTAATTCTGTTATCAGTTATCATTGTCCAATATCTGTTTATTTATGACATCACCAACATTTGGTTATTCCAGCAATTTTGCAAACATGATAATATTGTCATTTTTGCTTCATATTTCCCCTCTGATGGTACATGAACACAGTTCTGCTCAAGTAAAATGTTAACATTTTTTGCTCATAAAACTATACACATCACAGTTTAAGTAGTACATGAGCAAGCATGCACTTTATTTCCTAATCATCTCCACTTGAATGGCACTTCACTTGCATAAAATTGAAAGCTCTTCAACCAAAATTACCTTTTGACAAATTTCATTGAAATGACTCCCGAGTTTGGGAGAACAAGATAAATAGAAAGTTACAGTTGGACAGACAGACACCACACAACATGTGATCAGGAAAACTTTCTTGAAACTTCCAATTAGGTATAAAGCTAAAATATAGCATTAAAAAAATTCTTAATTTTTCATTTGATAAATACTGAGAAATAAATGAATTTGCTTGAAGACATACTAAGCAATTTGAATTCTTTGGTTTCGTTACTGTGTAATACAGTTATTCAAAAACGTGTGCACAAATTTCAGTCTGAATTACATATCAAAGTAATAAGGTGATAAAGACTGCAATACTGAACAATTACCTTTGTTCCTTGAATACCAATTAATTAAAAAAAAGAAGACAGAAAATGTTTGGATCACTATTTTAATGCAGATTCACATAACTTAAAAAATATAATAATAACATGGCAAGGATTCTGTCATGTTTACAAGTGTGCCTACAGTGTACATTTACTACAGTTATAAAACAATACCAGCAGTAATGTGTACATGTAAATAAAACACAGGTGTTTGCTACAGAGAGGAGATAAAGGTAACAGTACCTAGCACCAGGCAAGTGAACACATAATACACACGGGCATTTGATTTATACCCCCCCCCCCCCCCCCCCCCCCCCGAAACTTCCAATTACTTTCATACATATACAACTATTTATGAGTTATTTCAAATCAAACCAAATTATAACTCCCCTCCTCCCCCACCCACTTGTTAACTTCCGATTATTTTAAGATACTATTTTTTTTAATGCTTCCACCCCCCCCCCCCCCCCACACACACTTTTCAACTTACAATTTTAAAATGTACTTATGGTAGGAAATGCATCATATTAAATTCTAAAAGATGTGTTCTGAGAAAAAGATATTTTTTAAATATGTATTTACATGCCTTTCTTTGCTTCTCATTAACATTATATTTTTTTATTTAATTTCTTTATTCATTTTGATTTTTTTTTAAAAAAATTAATCTAGTTTTTAATTTTTTTTTTCATTTATTTTTGTTTTTATTTTAAATTTCTTTTATTTTTATTTTTTTTTAATTTATTTTGGTTTTTTTGGTTTGTTTATTTAATATGGAAAGGGGGGGGGGGGTGTGACCCCCATATTTAGGTGGAGTTAAGAACCATGGGGGTGAGAGGGGAGGGGGAGGGGGTCTATATCAAATGCCTGTGAGATTAAATATGACAAAAGTTAATAAATATTTTCGTCACAACGAAAGATGAATACTGTCTCATGAAATATTTTAACAGATCTTCTCAAAGGGTGGATACATGGTAAATGTTTGACAAGAACAATAACTCTTGTATCAATGATGATCAGAAATGAATTTTCAACATAATCACATACTAATAAATACAAACTTTTTGATGAGATCAAATACCTCATCGGTACATGAATGAAACTGTTACTCCTGCTTAGCAATAAGGTACAATCAATCAAGAACAAAATTGAAAAATTTTGGTACAGGACATCAATCTTATTGACCATGTTACATGTAATAATAAATAAAATGTAATAATGTAATGAAGTTTTGTAATATCATACTAATACTGTTTTCACGAAATGCAATATTACAATGGATTGATACATTCTTTAAATACTACTATATTTCACACACCATACAGTAAAAAGATTTTTTTCCTCTCAAATATGGGATCTCTTACACATAAAATATGTTGACACTGTGCATATACATACAAAAGGCTGCAAAAATTTGCCTGTAAATTTACTTAAAAAAGACAATATTAATACACTAAGAATTACACACATGTATCAAATGAATAAACACTACAATATATGCAGTTGATAATATGGCAGAAAAAAATGCTTGCATGAACATCACATCACCATAATTTGCTTAGCAAAATTTGAAATGAAATATCACAGAGTCCTATAAATACACGCCTTGTTCCAGAATTCCTCAAGTATCTCTAATTCATATCGGATAATTCTAACTCCTAAGTTTTTCAACTCTAGATAGCCCTTAGTCTGCTAAAGTTTTACCATAATCAAGCCCCATTTATGGTATAAACTCATGTTTTTATAAAGCCAGTCTGAACCGATCTTTTCCAATTTTGGATCACTCCAAATCACAAATCCAAAATTGGTCTCATTAATAGCACCATTTCTTGTTCCCATTTCGACATCTTTTGCACCCTTTGCAATCTGATGTCATTTGTCTTGTTCGGTGGTACACAATAGTCCAATTAAATCTTTTCCACATCACTTGTGGAAAAAACATGACCATGAATGGTCAGTATGCATTTTTTTGGCTGTTTTATCACAGATCCCTCACAGCTCAGAGAAATTGCCGCCATTTTGTTGCCAGTATCCAGAGTTTAGTATCCACAATTCAACCATGATACCACTGCATGTTACAACTATATCCTCCATTATGTAAAATCTCAATTGTGGATACTGGCAACTGATCCTGCATGTGGAATGCTATCCTTTGTGAATTTCCAGCGGTGGGATATAAAGTCACTATCCTGTATCTAGAATACTATCCTCCTGTTGAACTCAGCGTAATGGCCAGATACAACCATTTTACAGAGAAGTCTCGTTCGGGGGAATACAGCCAGCATTTTCCACAGCAAGCAGCCTCTGTTTCAACATATGCACCTGTAAACAACAGGGAAATCCTTATATGGTTTTAATAAGATGATACAACATATACAACATATGAAAATGGTCATATGGGAAAAATCTTTCGAAACACCTTTCTATTGAAGCACCAAGTATCAAATGATTTCTTTTACATAACTAGGATAATTTTAATAAGGTAATTTGGCCGTCTTGCTCAACATGACCATTAAAGACTTTAACCTGTGTGCATTAGTGGTATAAACTAGAAAGTTGCCTCTTTTTAACCAAAAACATTTATAATAGAATATTCACATAGATCATATGAATATTTTTCTATGGACAACTACTAAAGAGAAAGGAGCGGTAACTGGCCTTCCTTCACCCCCATTACCTGGGCCTCGTATCTCTCCGTGAGGGCCTGAATCTGGAACTCCAGTTTCTTGAGTTTTCCTTGGTACTTCTTTTTGGTTTTCTCAAATGCAGCAATCAAGGCACTGTAAGAAGAGAAAACATTGTTTTTTACCCTAAGAAATGTACATTCATCACAAATTACAATGGATTTAGAGTATCATTCAATGACCCCTTTGTGCAGACAAAAAATTTGATTTACCCAAGACTTCTACACAATCAAACATCCTCTGTATCATTCTCCTGACCTATTGGCTTTCTTAAGTTCATCCATAAACGTTTTAAATCTTTACTACATACATGTACAAACAATAAAACAGATCTACTTTTTGTGACCTTGACCTTTACCACTATATTGACCCTGACCTGTTGGCTTTCTTGAGGTCGCTCACAAACTCGGCCGACTGTTGGTGCCGGATCTCCGAGTTCCGAGACAGCTTCTCCAGCGCCACCACCAGCTCCTGGACGCGAGACTTCAGCTTCCTCTCCCTCTGTAGGGCCTCTGAAAGGTCACGACCTGACCCCTCTGGAAGGTCATGAGACATCTTGTTGGCCAATGGAGTCTCTGAACCCTGCTGTTCTGCTTCCTGTATTAAAAGACATAGCAATTTACAATATAATTGTTTTTTTGTCTATCAAGAAAAATGGCAAATACATGTTAATAACTTTACACATAATACGCATCACGTGGTTAGACCAAGATGGACGGTTTTTTTTTAGGACCAGGTTCGCCTCGGTTAATTCGGTTAATTCTGCTTGTATATTTGGATATGGTCAGTATTTCTGATCCTGTTTTACTGAGGACTTACTGCTGTTTGTGAGGTATGAAAAAAAGGAATCAAAACAAGAGAAAGGACAGAAATAGCAGTGAGAACGAAGGCGGGAACGTTCCGAAACAAGCAACAAAACAAAGCAAGTTAGGAAGTGGTCCAAACGACTCAATTAGTCACAATATAAGCGTGAGTGAAATTTTAAATCAAACTAACACTGTTCTATACGAAACAAATGACCAGCTGAATAATAGTGTTTTTGAAGACTCATTAACAAAAGACAAAACTGTAAATATTAGGGTGCAAAAAACAAAAATGGCCTCGGGAGATTCATTGACAAGTACAGTTAACAATGATCCAACAATTTCTAACAAGCTTGATACTGTCATCAATGCAATAAAAGACATTAAAATTAACCAAGATGGCATGAAACGTATGTTCGAATCAAAACTGGATAAACTGAGAAAAGATTTACTGAAAAATGTTGACGAAAGAATACAGTCACTACGCGATGAAATTTCTCTGGACTTAGGTATAGAAACACAGCGCGTCGATGAAGTCATGACAACTATTCAGTCAATACAGACACGTCTATCCAGAGTGGAACAGCGTAATCAAACAGTTAGCGATGACGGTACCGTTATGAACACGAGCATCACACATCCCCTTGACTGCACCGACCTAACAGTTACGGCTAGTGGAATCCCGATTTCAGAAAACGATGACCTCATGCAAAAGGCTAATAATGTCATTAACTCGCTAGGGACGGATGTTTCATCAAACGTGCAAGTGATAGCGGTAACGCGACTCCCAAGTAGATTCAACAACCGCCCCGGCCTTGTAAAAATTAGCTTTAGAAATAAAGAGGAAAAAATACTAGTCTTAAAGAACAAAATGAAACTGAAAGAAAATGACGAGTTCAAAAAAGTGTTTATAAAAAGTAGCAAGTCACGTGTGGAATGTCTCATTGAAAGAAATATGCGATCCATATTGAAAATCATACCGCAAGCTGATACACTCCGCATTGACGCCAACGACATAATCAGACCTAAACTGGCCCACCAGTTTCAAGCAACAACACACTCATAGCAATCAGCCCAATTTGTTGAACATATTAAGCTTGGTCATTTAAATGTGGGGGGCTGGACAACTGAAAATTGTGACCTACGAATGAATATCATACAAGAACTTAATTGTGATATTTTCTGTTTATGCGAAACACACCTTATTTAAAGGCAATGAAGATTAATAGAATCATTCATTATATACTCGTGTGGGAAAGTGAAATTCCACCGAGGGGACAAGATTCACGGTCTAGGACGAGGCTTTGCCGAGTCCTAGACCGTTAATCTTGGCCCCGAGGTGGAATTTCACTATCCCACACGAGTATATAATGAATGATTATTTTTCTCGCATTATATTACCTTAAAAAATGATGTTTGACAACTTTCTGTTATGACGTTCAAAAGATTACCTTCGGTTTATCCCTCCTCGTGCTTCAAATAGTGCAAGTCAAAATGAGAGCATACGACAGTTTTTTTAATTAAAAATATGATAAATTGTAATTAATTTAGCAACACAATTACTTAATGGATAATCTCAATGCACCATTTTGCATTTCCCTACAGCAGACAACGTTTGTTTACGTTTTAAAACGGCATAGTAATACACAGTGTAAGACAGAAAAATCTCACACTGCTGTCTCACACCGGACAAACCGATCTCACACCGGTGATAATGCGAGAAACTGCAGTCCCAGAGAGTTTATGGAATTTCTAAATGAAACAAAGTGTTGCGTATTGAACGGCAGATTGAAGACCGATGACAATTTTATGTCGATATCGAGGAAGGGAAAAGCAGTGGTCGACTACATTTGCATTCCTCAAGACTCGTTTAAAAACATCAAATCATTTGCTGTGATGACGATACAATCAATTGTTGACAAGCTAAAGCTCTATACCCTTATCAATGAAAAATCAAGGCTGTTCCTGTGTTAATAATTGATACACCTTGTATAAAGCGTGATGAACTATGTATAATTGTTAATATTACAGAGGTGACTTATAGGCCCAATGGGCCGGGTGCCCAATATTCATGTACAAGTAGTTGTTATAAAATTTGTATCATACGGCACAATTGTACATAATATGCACATGTCACTATAATAAATAATTTACTTACTTACTTACTTACATAAAAATCAAAATGAAAAGTAAAGATATCAAATTCAATATTGTAACACTGATGTATAACTATTCATGTCATTGTGATATTATATAGACAAACATGTAAATACAAGAATGTTTTTGCCTGATGGAGTTAAGATCTAGGCTATCTTAGGACCATTAGCCATAGATAGCAATCATTAACATATTTACATCTGTGAGTTATTTACACCTGTATATACCTGTGACTACTTGTAACACCTGTACATAACTGTGACTACTTGTAACACATGTACACACCTGTTACTACCTATTATCACCTGTACACACCTGTGCCCTGTTGCTCTCCTCCACCTCGGATTTGAGGTGCTCTATCTGGATGACGTAGGCCTGTTCTCGCGACTCCTTGCCGCTCAGCCTCAGCTCCAGGGCACTCTTCTCTTTCTCCAGCAGGTAGTTCTGGGCGCGAAGCTCTGCTTTCTCCTCCTGTTAAACAAACAACACCAAAACATTTTCATCCCTGTTCACCTCTCTAATTAAAAGTGCTTCTATCAGCTAATTCATACTAATAACTCATAATTCTGCATGAAACATTCATCATATATTCCGCCTTGAGAAGAGAAGCTTTTCATACAAAGGGGTTGAAAAAAAACGCAGGGGTAATTATCAGGTAAATTGTAAGACTTGAAAAAAAATGATTGTACAATTATTCTTCTTTTCACCTTACAATTAAAATATCTCTAAGCATTGAAGCATAATTATACAAACCTTCATGGCCATGAGTTCCTGCATAAGGACCGCATTCTCAAGGTCTAGTCGACACGCCTCATTCTGTCGTGGGGGGTCGTGGATCGGAGCGTCCATGTGGAGGCTCTCTAGCTCCATCACTGTGGATTTGATGGAGGCCCGCTCCGCCTTCAGCTGGTGGATGTATTCCCGCAGTTTCTGCTCCTCCGCTTTTGAGAAGTCCTCAGAGTAGCAGCCACTACTGCTGGTGCTGGAAATACAGAGAGAGATTCTGATGAATGCGGGAATTTTATCTTATAGGGGCATTGTCACGATTTTGGTCAAATTCTGTTTTTCTCATTTACAATGCTTTAGAAATGCATTTCTAATGATGTAATTAAATTTGAGAGTCAATCATTAAGTTATAAGCAATATACTAGTACAGAGCTCACAATTTTTTGTTATGTAAACAAGGCTTGTGCCCTGTTTTTGTTTACAAAGGTTCACTGTACAATTAAATATCTTTTTCAAGCTGATTTTTCGATCTTTTTATTCATTTTAAGCATACTTAACAGTTCCTAACGTTTAACACATTCATAAAAGGTCTAAAATTGGATTTTTCACATCAACATTCAAAATGTAAACAAAAGCTTTGTTTACTTAGTAAAGAATTGTAAGCTCTGTATCTCGCCTATAACTCAACAAATGACATTCAAATTATGGTTGTATATTAAAAAGGCCTTATTTAAGCAATGTAAACATTAAAATTGGAAAAATAATTTTTGACAAAAATCGTGACCATGCCCCTTTAACAGTATACAGTCAAAGAAAATATTATTTTCTCTTTCTATGACTCTTCTTCTCTCTTATTTTTTCTTTGACTCTCTCTTTGTCTCCCTCTCTCTCTCACACAATGTACTTTGAAAATAAAATAAGAAACAAAGCAATCAACATTCAACAAAATACAGATAAAAGTAGAATCATTTCAATATAAAAATATTTGTTAAACTTTCTAAACAGGAATTCATCCAAGATATTCACCGACATCTTAATTTTGGACAGAAGTGTTAGTTTGTAAACCATTAAACCCTGAACTTTGTTAAGAATGTTTCAAAGATATAAACCTTGCTGTGTGAGTAGAGGTATCTTCCCAAGGATTGACTCCGAAATTCCGATCCAACTTCTGAATCAAATGTCGGGCCACGTTTTCGGCCGTTTTGCGAGTATTTTTGGATTTCTGAGCGAGTTGGTTCATCTCCTCTGTGGACAGCGGCGAGCTTCTGAGCCCCTGCGTAATGCCCGCCGCTCGACAGTTCGACAGCGTGAGCCCCAACTCGCTCTCGGTCAACGACAAAACGACATCGTAGGCCTCAATGATCTGATCCGAGTAATTCAATCCCAGTTGCAAAGCCGTATTGTTAGACTCGTACTTTCCAATGAGCACGCTCAAGCGATCTGACTGAGATTTCGATTCTTCAAGAGTGAGACTCAGGAGATCATTCTGAGATTTCAAGCTGTCAATCTTGCTGTGGAGCCTCTCAAACTCAATCTCGAACTCCTGGACCCTAGTCTCGGTGAGCTCTCCCCCTCCCCCAGTGTACAGAGTCTGGACGATCTCCTGCATGTTGGATCCTTTCTGCATGTTTTGTACTAGATGCTCAGCCACTTTGGTGTTTGGAAGCTGTGAAAGCACACAATTTTTTAACATAAGCGTTAACATACAATAAAATACAATGTATCACAGTGCGAGACAATGTTCAGAGATTTCATTGATGACACATATTAGAAATCTCTAATGGTCTTTGCTTTAATGTAACATATACCATACTTTATTTAAAATTTATTACAGCGTTAGATTCTCAATGTTCATATACGAGTCTTGCTGTACAATAATGAACATTGCAGCAGCAGTGGGAAACTGAGACTTACCCCTCCTGACTCGAGCTCACAGCCCAGCACCGGGCGCTCATTTGAGCACGTCTTCAATTTTTTGAGCTCGGCAACTTTGGCCACGGGGAATGTTTCATTGTTGGACAACTGAGATCTGAAATCACCAAGGAGAAGTTTTGAAAAAATTCTGTTATTGCTGCTGCCAAAATAAAAACTTGGAAAAAAAGGAGTTCATAAAAGATTTTAAATTTTGTTTAAATAAAAGCTCTGAGCAATGATCATAGAATGTAATAATTTATTTATAGATAGCTTAATGCATAGAGTTACTAGAGTTATCTTTCATGACGCTGATGTTTCATTATTACAGTGATATTTGAGAGGGACACTTGAACATTCAAAGTCTGTACTTACCTATCTGTGGGGGTGTGGGCTGGGTGGTTCTTCGTGGGGGTGGAGGTTCGGCTAGTCTGAGGGGAGGTCTTCAGATGCTGGGGGGACATTTGCTCTGTCCGAATTTCATGCACCTGTAAAAGGACAATGTTTGATATAACTTTACTCTAAAAACTAAAACAGTGAACAGACATAAAGCAATACTATGCCCACAAAAAAATTAATGAATTTTATGAGAGATAAATTTTCATTATCCTTTGCCAAAGGTTTTTCACTTTCTCAAATGTAGAAAATTTTTAATATATCTTATAAAACATAAAAACAAAAAAAAAAAGGGAAAAATTTATTTCCCTTTGCGGGGCCTCACCCTTTGCCTGAGTTTATCCCGTTCCTCCCTCAGACTGCCAATCGCAGCCTTATGCATATTAAGCTCCACCTCCTGTCTCTGGACAGTCTCCTGTAACATCATGGCGTCCTGTCTCAGCGAGAAGATCACTTCCTGTAGGTAGGCAGGATCAGGGTACTCATTGGGAGGGGGTGGGGGAGGGGGGTGGAACGTGGCCGGTCGGAGACCACGTGGTGGGGGTGAGGGGGGAGATTCCAGGTCAAGGGCATCTATCTGTTTACAGGCCTGTAAACAAAATAATAAATACAGTTAAGTACAAAATAATTCATATATGAGAGGATTTAGAAATAAACTACTTTATCATGAATATGCATTTGGTGAAATCGTAATAGTTATTAATTATCAGTAATAAGCCAATGTTTATACAACATAATAGTCATACAGTGCTAAATATTGTAAAGTAATTGCTAGATTTCATCCTACAAATACAATTCATAATCAAAATAGAATTCCAGAATTCCACATCCTGTACTGGTTCTCCACTACCCTTGTGGTCCTCACCTGCAGCGCTAGCTCCTCGACGCTGTCATTGTCCTCGATATCACACAGCGCGGCCTCCGTGTTATTGCCCTCCTCTGTGCCCTCCTGGCCCGCCCTCATTGGCTGGTCCTCGATCACATTGTCTAGGGCCGTCACCACTTGGGATATCTCTGTGTTCAGATCGTTACCCAGGATATCTACAAAAGTTAAGATGTTATCAATACTAACAGGTTATAAAGAAAATAACAGTATATCTAGTGAAATCCTGAATATTTGCAGGGGTCATTTTTTATGCATTGAAAAGTTTTTATTGCATATTTGTGAGGACCATATTTCATGGATCAATTTTCATAAATATAGATCAAACATTATAATTCACTGAGGTCAGGAGGTAAATTTTTCGATGTAGCAATGGAATCCAAAACGCTTGAGCCGCCTTTAACACTAATGATTTCAAAATATATGAAGAACTCGTCAACCAAAGGCCAATGTGCCTTTATAGGGACATAGGAGTCAGACTTAGATGACATAACGTGTTAAGAGGGCTCGATAGTCATAGCCATATTTAGACTGTATTGACCTCCTTTTACAAGAAGAGCTCTATATAGAAATATAGGAAAATACCAAAATTTAAAAGTGAAATATTTGGGTTTTCTCTTTACTAAATAATAGTTTATAGATATACAAATCATATCATAGAATTTTAAGCAGATCAGGCCCTTGGGCCATAAAAGTTAGATGAGCTCACTTTTGATCTCAGTCTCACTTTTACAAAAGGAATATATAGTGGAAAAGTGAGACTGAGATCAAAAGTGAGCTCATCTAAGTTTTACGGCCCCGGGGCCTGATTTTTAATTTGTTGACCATCCAGCCTCCCTAAGACCTGACCGACCCTGACCTAGACTGTTGGCCTGGGACTCGTTGGCTGCCCGGCTTCCTCCATCGTTGCTCTTGTTGCTCTGGACGGCAGAGTCTTCATACTCATCCTCCTCCCTGTAATAAGGTCAAAGTGCATTAAAGGTCATACACCTCTGTAAAAAGGTCAAAGAGCACATAAGCTCAAGTCTTTGAACTAAAGCTCAAATACATCAAAGATCAATAATCTCTGTAATAAAGGTCAAATCTTCTAGTCACAAGACATAATTAAACATGTTACATGTATCTTGAAAATATGGAAAGGATAAAAAATCTAAGGAAAAAAGTTGAAAATGTTTATTCAGGGAAAGTTTTAATTGATTTTGTTTTTACTCCCTGGATGCTTTGCAAATAAGATTTCCATCTCAAAATGCTCATCAGACACCAAGTTTCACACATTTCCATAGACATTTAGAAAAAATGAACAGAGGAAATGACTTGCTTGATCATAACATACCAGCATCAGAGAAAACGCGGTAGAGAAGTGTCAACAAACCCAATGCAAGAGACCATCAAGCATGTTAAAGCCTAGAGACATACAGTAAATGTTAATCAATAGACAGTTATGAAACCATTATTTGTACTGTCCCTGAGCCTCTGAGTCACCCACATCCAAAACTGAGTCCCCCCCCCCCCCCCAACAAGTCATTCCCTCTTTTCCTCCAATCAACACTGTGACAGTTGATATTCATTTATCATCCCTATTTCTGTCTTTGATCAACTTTAACAACAGTACTCTATGAAATCATTACATTCTCTCTCTCTCTCTCTCTCTCTCTCTCTCTCTCTCTCTCTCTCTCTCTCTCTCTGGGGGCACTAACTCCACACTGTACTGTATTGATTTCAAATCCTCCCATTATGTTACATTATATTTGTACTGAGGAGTGAGGAGGAGAGGCCAGCAGCATCAGTTAACCTTTGACAGCTACTGTACCCTGTGTTTCCCTCTGGGACAGGGTCGTTAATTATGATGCATCTCTAAAAACTTAGTTACTAGATCTGTCTGCATACATATTCAGAAGTAGCTGATCAATTCAGGAAAATACTGCATACATATTACATTTGGCTTTTTCTTTTTAAGAGTTTTTGGCGAAAAGAGCTTCTACTAATTCAAATACATCAAATTTCATGCATATAAATGTATTAATACATACACTCAGAAACACACTAATTCAAATAACTGTATATACTAATTTGTTGAAAAACCAATGCATGTACACACCAAATTATTTTGTTTACAGTAACTCTGTGCCATTCATTACTCCCCAGATTTTTGCCTCCATACCTGATGACATTAATTTGGTGCCTCTCTATCTTTTTCCTTAGCTCTGCTATGACACTGTGGAGTTCGGTGATCCGCTCCTCGTACCGTCCAGCTGTGATGTCCAATCTCTTCTCACACTCATGTTGGAGTCGCAACTTGTCTGCCTGCATAACAAAGAACAGGAATTTTAAAGTATTCGTATTTGCTGTAAAAATTTTTGGGACCATTGGGGTTAGATTAATGTAGACAAATTCAACACCAGTATTCTTTCTCACACTCATGTTGGAGTTGCAACTTGTCTGCCTAAACAGTGACCAAAAGCAAATAAAGTAAATCTTCATGCAAAAGTTATCGGGACATGGATTAAAGTGTCATGCAAATAAATTTTCTGTCTCAGAACAACAAAATGATGTGATCATGTTACATAAAAATGTAAATTAAAAAAAACCCAATATAAGGCCCTATTTTCATAGACAGTTGTCTTAATAGTGTAATAAGTGCATTTGGAGCCAACTTCTCATAAAATCTATTTGCTTTAATCATATGTTAGCATGTAGCTTGAAATTAGAGACAAAACTGCTAAAATATTCCTACTAAATTAAGAACACGCATGTAAGTTTACAATAGGATTTGGATTCCACAGACCCAAAAGATTGGTTTCATTGGTCAATACCTGCAGCCGATTGACCTGTTTCTCCAAGATATCCCTCTCCGACGTCACATGATGCAGCCTGTTGTTCAACTCTATTATCTCCCCTTTCAGTGACGTCAATGCCGCTAGGTGGAGCTGCAAGATAGAGATTCAATACCATATTTTAGATTTTTCTGGATCATTAAAATTATAAATTCTATATCTTAGATAGTAAACTAAAATCCTGGACTAAATTTCATCTTGGCTGCTGAAAAGAATAGTAGATCAGTAAAATAATGTGGCAATAGTAAAAAATGTGATACATGAATATTTGAGGAACACCTTGTAGATAAATGAAATTTCAAACAAATATTCAAATTTCAAAGGTCCTATTTTTATTTCAGTCTATTTTAGGTCCTTTGGGACCTCGATATTTGTGGTAGATATTTTGAACATTTTGCACTCACTTCAAACTGCTATGGAGTTTTAACATCATTGAATCAGGAAACATTTTTTTTTATTTTTTAAAAACTTCCTTCAAAAAAGGTCAAGAACCTAGTAGATAGTGCTCAGAGCAAAACTCATCCAGGATTCTAAAAGGGAAATCTACCCTACATGATCAAGTTGCATTCATAATATCATGAAGCTAACATTAAGTGACTTCAGTCCACTGTTTATCTATAATTTCAGATAATTTTAAAAGCATAAGGTTGGACCTCTTGGAAGAATTAGGTCCCTACTGAAGAATCCAGAGACACACGTCATATACAGTTTGTAAATACATGTGTTACTAGTATTATTCAAGAGTATGCAGCCGCAATCTTACATATTCAGGCTCCTGTTTTCTGACAAAGTTTAACACTGACACCGTATTTCTAACACTTCTGTTCTCTCGCAGTCTTTCACTGACAGTGATATGCATGTTTCTGGTTTTTATTTCCTTTTCGTCGTACGACCACGATCTCTTGTAAGAGTGGCCTGGAGGCAGAGTTTTATTCTGCGCTGGCGGAGTCGTAAGCGCCTCGTATTTTGAAAGACGCTGTTGCACAAGTTCTCCGACTTTCCTCTCCTTTTTGGAACCCATTTTGACATGAAGTAAAATCTAAGGCAAAATCCTCATCATTTTCTTTACTCTCTGTATGTCATGCCTGTAGCATTTTATACAAGAAGTAAAAATGTAAAATCTAAAAACCTCTTTGTGCCACAGTCTTCTTGATGTTCATATGTCCATGAAAGTCAAATCAAAAAGTTCAACTTTTTTATTTATTCGGTGATAATTCAATAATATGCATCTCGAAAACAGGAAGCTGCACATCAGTTTAACATGCACTAGCACTGTGCAACTAATGTTTTCGGAATCAAATGATCATTTTAGTCAGTATCTTCTTTCATAATACCCATGGATGCAAATCAACTAAGATTTCACAGTTTTAATCCATGTGTCCCAGATTTGTTGTTCACACACGCAGTCATTTTAACTCAACATTTTAAAGTCCCTTCCATTTATAACACTGTCATATAACCCAATAAGGAAATTTCAAAGATCATCGATTCCATTTCATCACATTTTATATTTTTTTCTTCAAAAATTGCTATAATTATGAAACATTTTAAAAAATACTTGCTCTTTTTTTCTCAACGAGGCAACAAAAGGACATTGTATATTCAATACTAGAAATAATGCAACATTTAAACACGAAAACTTAAGGTACATGTTTTTGAAAATTTAGGTTTCCTAAATTTTATTTCAGATCTTAATATTTTCTAATCAAATCATATTGAATAGATGTGATATAGACAGAGTCCCTTTATGAGGCCCCCATGATCTATAGCCTCAACAAGCTAATAATGCGAGGAATCAGGAAACCACAATTCCTTCCTCAATTCTCCCTCATCCAATACTTTGTATATGAAACATAACCGCTGTCATCTGTGACTCTTGAAGTGAATGCCTCCTTTGAATGAAATCAAGAGTACTACAGAAAAAATGTTTAAGTTTTATATAACCTAGTATGACTGGTGTAATATGGTGCTATAATTGGCAGTGAGCAAGCATCTGAATGAGCTTAGCATCGGGTCCACCAGGCTGAAAAATGTTAGTTAGTACAGGTACACACAAGACTGGAGATGTAAGTACTTTGATATAAACATGATTGTACATTTGTATTGAATAAGGTAGTACGATAAAGTTCTCTTTCATACCACCTCTCTGAGTCTAATTTTAAGATTTTTCACATAAACTTTCTATATTTATTTTGTATGTAGTAATGGGGGGGGGGGGCATAATCAAAGAGAGCACATGAGAGGAGAGAATGAGAGAGAGATGCTAGAGAGTGAGTGGGTAATGGAAAGAGAAAGAGGGAGAGAGAAATAGAAACAGTTCAAGGGAGTGAGAAGAAGCTGAGATAGGTGAATGTAACGAGAGAGAGAGAGAGAGAGAGAGAGAGAGAGACTGACTGGCCACACACCACTCACAGAGTCAATGACTGATACACACATGAGTTAATACAACTCACAAATCAGGGCGGAAATGATTGAAACAGACAAGATCACCTGACACGTGGGGTTATCCTCCGCACAGACGTGTTGTTTGGAGTTTCCATGGTAACCGTTCACATAAATCCTCTCGTAGGTGTGGGACTCTGAACTATCATCACCTTCCATGTAAAAAATTTTTGTTGAATCGTTAAAAAGGTAACAAATATCTAAAGTTTCCTTCAGACGCTACAATAATTTCTGTTTCCTGATGTGAATATCCCAAAGATTGCTTCACAGAATTTACGGTGTTCTCTTAAAATGCCTCCCATTTTGGCTGAGATAAATCTCCAACGTTAGACAGACACATCTAACACATGTTGATACTGCACTGTGAAACACTTCGAAAAACCTTACGATATATGCTCACAATTTTTCACAGCCAAATATTCCTCATATCCAAAACTGCTTCAACTTATTGTAACCATAATTATATTAATTCTGAAGCATGTTCTTGATAATCAACAGTGTTTGTCCACATGATCCAGCCCATCTCTCTAAGTCCAAATTCCATTGATTCTTTCTGTATTGGCTTTTTACCAGCAATCATCTACGATATGCTAGGGTTTTTTTAAGGTTTGTAAATAATCCTGATATGTTGAAAAATGCTTCAGTCTGTTTAACATTGATTATTTAGATCAGAATCACTATTCATTACTAATTAATCACTTAATCAATTAGTCAGATTAAGTTTCCTCTAATAAATAGATGATAATACTGATAAAAAGTTGTTTAGGGATTAATTTCAATTTACTCAATCAGATAAAGAGTCACTCTTTGAAAAATCATTTGTTCTCCAGAAATCACAACAAAACTGAATTTCTCTGGCTCCAATGGCCAGTAATTCCATTCTCTTTTGGACAAAAAATGTAAAAAGAATCACAAAATGTTGAATTAATTCTCAATAAAATGAGTGTCCAATTTCTTAAATTAGTTGGAAGTGCACTAATTATAAATCGTTTCATTCCTATACACAATATTGGCAATCTTCCTAAACAAACTCAAGTTGAATTACGGTATATAGCACACTTCACAGTTATATGATATTCTTAGAATAAGTTTTTAAGTCCACTTATTCAGTGAGTTCACAACCATATGTATTACTATCTAACCACACACACACATGAATCCTATGAGCTTTAATGGCAGTATCACTATAACATCTAGATTTTACACTATATTGCTCCAGTCAATATTTCTGCACTCCTATACTCCACAACTCCACTGTTGCATATGGAGACCTTCTTATGCAATGTTCCAATGATCATAAACTTCGCCCTAGAGCTATTCTGGATCCACAGATTCCGATGTTCTTGATGTTGAAAACACCCACGCTTCAAAATGTCATCTCAGTTAAAAATGATTTTCTTATCTGCGTTTATCGCTTCACCTCGGATAAGCCAGGCTGTACGTATGCTTAATTCATCCAAACCTATGTAACATTTAGTGAAAATAGTTCATCTCTCCATCATCTTTTTGATTATAGCAATGAAAGCAGCAAGTCTTTTTCTTACAAATTTATTGAATATTCAGATATCCTATGCCGTCTGCAATCACTTCTAAGTAACAACTTTTTCCATCAATCTTTTTATTCTTTCTCTCTTTCAAGAAAATGACAAGTGCCGTCTGCTACTGTCAATAGAGTGCTCCTTTCACAAATTCCCATTGAACTGTCTCTCTTGCTCAAACGCTACTGAAAATTCTTCAAAAAATGATTCATTCATCAGGAAAGAAAAACAAACTTCTGCCCCCAAGCAAATGGCAGAGAGCAATAGCAGACTGTCTGCTCCCCGAGGGCTTCTGGTTTTCCATCAGATGTTTGTGTACACAGTAGCAATCTATTTATCAATCTCTGATGATGTTGATGCTTCAAGTATAGATCAGAAATACATGTAAAGCGTTTATCTATAGTTACAGTAATTGTCAATTAGTTAATCCCCAATACACCATTTATAAGGCATCTGACGTTAAGCCATTCATGCTGTGTGCAATTATAAAGCTATCATCATTAATGCCCCTGTTATGAAAGAACGATTAAAAAAGGAACTATGGGATAGCTTCCTGTCCCAACTATCATATCAATGAATGTCCTCAAGGGGTCTTAACATTGCGGAAAAAGTGGCATGTCATATCATTGACCTAATTTCAAATCTAAAATATCCTAAAATTTTACTTATATTTTCCACCTAAGTCCATCTCTTTAGTACCATGTTTACTTAGATTTCATAGTGTACAATTAAAACTTAGGAATGTTACGCAATTAATGTAATTGTAGCATGTTTATTAAATATTTTGATTTATCAAATTTTTTTTCCCTTTAAAAGGTGTAGTTTATGGAAATTTGCACAGACTGTACATGATCTAAAACAATTTTTTTTTCTGCTGTAACTACCATATTTCCTTGACAATGAGGACCAGTAATTGAAAATGAAACCTCGATCATGCTAAAGTACCACTTACACTAAAGAGATGAATTACTATTGCTAGTACAATATGATGTACATTGTATATATCTTTTCTGTTTAAAAAAAATATTGTTTACAGTTTTGTTGAAACTCAAACCTCTCTCTAGAAACAAAATGGGTAATAAATATAACCACATTTGTGTTCTCATGTCTACAGGTTATCGACATCTCAAACATGTTAAAAAAAGATTGAAAACACCGGAATCTGCATCATACATGGATCCATTCCAGAAGTCTGCAGGTCTTCAATAAAAACAAAAAATCCGCACAACCTGTAGAACTTCAGATGGTGCAATAGAGTGCATATATGCATGTCTGCATGCAGGGAAGAATAGTCTTATTATAGAGCATGTGAATTTTTCTGAAGAATTCCCCAACAGTCTGCTATTGGATCAATATATTAGAACTGTGCTCCTCACCATTCTATCTAGGGGTCCCTAGATTTGGTATGCAAATAAAAACAGAATTAAGATGCAGTTTTTTCACCATGGAAACTAATAGAAGAGTTGGTCCAATTTTCATCTTTGTCTGATAACCTGGACTGTGTCTATGGAAAGCGGAAAAGGGGAAAGGGGAAAATGACCCCCAAGATGAAAGCATGATGGTTTTCTTCTCAGACAAATATAAACTTTGATGCTTTTATTCTTGGAATCAATTGCCATTTTACTGCATGAACTTCAATAAAAGTGATTTATGGGATCATAATTTTCTTGGAAGCATGAAGAAGAATTTGCCAATTAGCGAAGCTGCAAAAAAGCCAGCATGTTGAATTGTGAACATATTTCCTTCTTTTTTATATCATTTTTCTTCCAGCTTTGTATTAATTTAATAATGGCTTCAAAAACATTCCAATTTACTGCATAAATATTGAACCAAGAGACAACTGTGTAAAAGTTTCAAATATTAAAACTTATCAAAGTCAGATAAAATAATTATCGAATTGACTTTATTAATTATCATTTAAAATTATAAATGAATAATTCCGAAGTAAAATATAGTAAAATAACCCTTAAACTTGTTTCATGTTAACAGACTGAATTGAAACAGAAGCTTTATGAATTATACAAGAAATACTGATGGTATAAATTGGAGGGCAGAAAAAAGAGAAAAAAATCACTGCGGTGATAAAAATCAATTTCCATGTTGCATCCATCCTCATTTTTCTCTCCCCTATAATTTTATTACCAAAAAAAAAATTCTTTAATTTTCCTCTAACAACAAAGCCCATTCAAGACCGATAAAACCGGACAAAAAAACACTCAAATCGTAGCTAATGACTCTTTGGCTTCAAACACAAGCTTCACTTGAGATTGACAAAGTAGTAATCCATTATACATGGAATCCAACAGATGGCTATTGATTACTTAATCAGAGAGTCAACACAATTCCACAATAACTCCAAAGCTCTTGCTGAATTGTACTTTTTCAGCATAAACTTCAGTTAATATTAATTACGATCCCATGATAAAGTTATTCGGTTCCCTCCCTCTTTTTTAACTCCCTTTTTTCTGCCAAAATTTAGCTCAATTAAACAGTTTTATCGGATTATCCTGGATTTTTTTAATCTGATTTCATTGACTTTCTTGGTAATGTAAACTCAGATATTTTTGCAATGTTTACTCACCTCTAGACAAAAAACAAGTGGTATTTGATGATTTTTCCCCCCTGGTATTTTTCTAGATCTCTGACATATTTAAAGATATTGATCTGACAAAGATTAATCTAATCTTCTGAGAGGAAATCTGAGGGGGTGTTTGCAAAAATATCTGTTTTCATCAAAAACAAGAAATAAAATTACAGCATTGTTTTTTTTAATACCGTAGATTACTAGATTCCTTATTAAATGCGAGAAAATAATATTCGTGTAAAAAATTTCCCATTTTCATACAGTGTTGAACTTTAAGAAATCATATTTACAAAACATTGATGCTTGCAATTTTTTATTCTCAAGATTAATACAAGACTGAATCACAAAAACTCTGGTTTGTGGGGATGTAATTTCGTTGGTAGTGTAACCAACATAATTTTAATAAATGCTTGTATATATGTTCATGGGGATGTAAATTCTTGGGCAAGGGTTACCTACGAAAGCCACGAACATTGGTTCCCCGCGAACTATGATGACTCCATAGGGGAAAAAAGTAACCCATAGGTGTCGGAACCGGGGGGGCTTAGCCCCCCCCCCCTCCCACTTTTTTTGCAAAGTTAGACCCAACCATTAGGCACATAGCATCATAGAGGGTTCAGCCCCCCCCCCCCCCCACTTTTTCTTGCAGGAAAGATAATTGTTCCTAAAATTACCTTTAAAAAATGGAAATATTGGGATGCCCCCCCCCCCCCCCCCCCCCCCCCCCCGGATGAGGATTTTGAGGATTTTGGGAATTAAGTTTTTTTGGGTTTTTTTTGGCTTGTCAAGTTGATTAGTCTAGCCCCCCCCCCCCCCCCACTTTCAATTTGCTTCTGACGCCACTGTAACCCATACAACTGATCCAATCATCAAATTTAAATTTATAAATTCTCCAATTGAACTAAGAATCCATCTAAATGACAGAATCTTGTTCTGACAGTGTTACAGTGTAAATCTAATTTGTTTCCTGTCGCCTTCGGAACTCAAAAGGAAAATCAATTCTGAAATAAAAACTTGTGAAGCTAATTTGTCTGAAAAAATAAGCACTTTGGGAGTTGGAATCTGGAGACATAGAAGAAGCTTGACGTTTTTAATGAGCAGACAACATCAATAATTCAAAGATACCTTGACTGTTATGGTTTCACTGTTTAAGGTGCCTCACTACACCTTGAAATAGTTTCTCAAATCGGCAAAAATTTACTTGATTATGATAGAAAGCATGATGGATAAGAAGTATATGTGTCAAATAGGCGAAAAAATATGCAATTTTAGATAAAAGAGGATATTTTCAAAAATGTCATTCAGTAATCATGAACAAAAGCCCCAAGATGGATTCGAACTCATGTCCTGCGGTTCACAAGCCTGATACTTTAACCACTGAGCTATGGCGATACGCATCTGAATCGATTGAAACAAACAGTTTAACAAAACATTTAAATCGCCATCTTGTGACGTAGTGTCTTAAAAAGTATAAGTCTTGGTGTAGTGAATACCTTAATCTAAAAGTCTGTTTTGAAAGGTTTGAATTATCTTCTTTACTTTGTTAACAGTTAACACTAGCATAGTGGCATTTAAGATCATTTATACTAATTTGTTAAATTATATTATGATAAATTTCCCTAAAATATTGTAAACTATTAATATGATTTGTTTCCAATATTTAGTTCTTAATGAAAACTATAAATCAATCTCAAACAGTTTAGTACAAATTACTGTATGTTAAACTTTCCAGACTGGAGTTTTCTGGATTTTGTGAATAGCTTTGTTGGTCACATCTGAATTTAGTATATATTATTTTAAATATACTGTATATCCAGTAATTTTTGCAATGATCTAATTTTTGCTTTTTAACAAATACTTTTACATTGCAAAATATTCAATATGCAGAAATTATATCTGGTATTGTTAGCTATTAGAAACTTTTAAATCACAAAAAATGACTGACGCAAATAACTTAGAATTCTAGGTAAAATTCGAGATTCCTTCCCTCACTCTGTTGGCCACGTCCAAATAACACAATATTTTTACAGTTCTCACTTCACTGTGAAAATCTACTTTCCTCTCACTCACATCTACACATTTACCATTAATTATATGCATGCATGAAAACCAGAATATACTCACTCTATTTGCCACGTCCAGAATCTCCATCCCGATGCTGTCATCCTGGACTATACTCAGTAGCCGGGGATTGTGGGATTCCACCAGCTGCTGTAGACTGGCTGGTTCCGGACTCATGTCCCGGGCTCCACTGTCGTAGTCCAGGCTGTCGGGCTTTCCAGAGCATGCTCCTGTCATAACAAATTATTTTCTCTATATAAAATGCCATCAAAAAATTTACGTACAGTATTGGTTCTCGGGCCAAAAATTTCAAAATAAAATAAGAAAACTTTCGACCCCTTTAGTCATCAACTTTCCTCATCTTGAATATTTCTGAGCCATGCACTTGTTATTTTATGATTTGAATTGAGAACTAAGTTGAGTTCAGTTGGGTTAGAGCTACCGGTAAATCCTCAGCTTTCCAAAATAAAAATGTATTCAAAATTACTTTGATCATTACTGCAAATGCTCTTCACATCCATGTTTCATGACTTCTGAGATTTGAAAATCATAATGGCTTTAATATTTGTTATAAGTTGTCAAGTCAAGAAATTCCAATGTGTGGTTTAAATCATGTATGTAAGAGTAATTTCCCTTGTCCTAAAAACATCTCCTGGGTCTATATATAGATAGTCTTACAAAATGTTTGAACAATTCAGCCATAAGATAAATCTTTCAAGATTTATTACATACATGTATGTTAATTAAAGGAAAGTGGTATTATAAACTGTGTACCAGGGTCAGAAAATATCAAATTCTAATTTGACAAAGTTTCATTAACACTTTCACTTCTGATTGAAGACAATGCCCTTCGTAAACAAATAAGTAACATTTTTTATAGTTCTTACCCAGGCTATCGCTGGACATTGTTGGCCAGGAAGTGACATTGTCTGGATGACGTAACGCCCCGCTCAAGTCTGAGTCAATTCCTTGATCCTCCACCCCAAGACTTAGATCAAGCTCTTCGTTCTGGACCTAAAAGATCACACAAAATTATTATCTAATAATGAGTATAGAGTGTTGAAAGATGTCAGTTCTAGAATTGCATATACATAGACAGTGAGACAGAGAGAGAGAGAGAGAGAGAGAGAGAGAGAGAGAGAGAGAGAGAGAAGATGCATTAAAGAGAATTTAACAATGTACTTATGTGAATATTCAAAGAGAAAGAAAAATAAGGGTGTAAGAGAGAGAGAGAGAGAGAGAGAGAGAGAGAGAGAGAGAGAGAGAGAGAGAACAGAAGACAATGCAAACAAATGTAGACTTTCAATACATTTCATGTTTTAATTTCGAAAAAGTTTGTCTTATTAAGATACTCTTGCTGCGAGGTGTTGATCAACATAACTGAGGAATTTGTCTTTTTCAATACCTTAACTGTATGTTGCTGCCGTTGATAGATGTAAAAAATCTACCGTAATTGTTATGTTTGTGTCTTTTATGTAGTATGACAGTTTTGTTACCTGTCCGCGGAATCGTAGGAAGTCCTGGAACGTGATCTTGCTCTGCGACTGCAGTCCGAGCTGATCCATGATCTCCTCAGCCATGTCCTCCATGTTGAGCTGGCGACACATGTAGATAAAGTCCCCACTGAAAGTGGAAATGAAACAATGTATATCAAGTACATTTACAGGCACATAACATTCCCCACAAAGTTGTCAATTTTATTCAAGTAAATGTTACAAGGTTTTAGAGTTTTAAATTGTTTATTAAATATGTTCAATGTTTATATCTTTTTATGTATAAATGCCAAAAACTATCTTTGAAATGATTTAACTCCGAAATTGTCAAATTATAACAGTTGCTTTATCTAAGTTTAAGATGAATTTACCTTGATTTGGCAAGACAATGAGAAATAAATCATTTCTCGAATCAATTTAAAGATTAATATTCAATCACTTTTGGGTATAAAATACTATTATTGCCTTCAGCTTCAGCCAATTAGTTTGACTTAGATTGTTTAATAGCGAGCGCAGCGAGGCGGTGCGAAGCGCCGCTCGCGTAGCGAGCTCCATAGACAACGTGTACGAACGGAGGAAATTCGAGTTGAAATCTGCACATTGTTCAAAGAAAATTTTATGAGGCCACGTGAAAACGTTCTACTATCCCAGTGATCCTTTGCGGTGCATAGCAACTTGGCGGAACAGGAAGCGTTTCTAAGGAAAATTCTTTCCTGTAAATCGCATACATCATTTTCATTTAACAATAAAAAATCCTTTTAAAAACATTTAAAGTAAACAACACATATGCTTACGTAAAAACTGTACCTATGACGTCATTTCCTTCCCCGAATTTGTCCGACAATTTACGAAAACTGTCGAGCGCAAAAAGTTAAGTATGACGTCACATTGATCTCGTGTTTTATATTCCCGCGATTCATTTAGAGGTGGATCAAGCATCTGTACTGAATGTAACGTGTAGGAAGTACACAGTAGGGAGTCACCGTTAATACTGATACTGCGCTCACTATTAACGGGGACTCTTTGGCTGATTAGTTTTGTTTTGATGATTTTTTTTGCTCAGTAAGTACACATGCAAGTTCCATGCTAAATTTATTGTCACATTGATCCAATCATTGTATACGTTAGGTAGGTGACAAAAAATTATTAAAAAAGAAAAGTCTAATCATTATTAGATCTACGTGTAGCCACGTCATTTTCTAATGAATAAATAAAAGAAAAAAATGAAACTGTTAAAATATCTACATGTATTTGTTATAGTTGCATATGTGGTCAAACCTTTCAATAATATTGGATATCACACACTAAAAAAAGGGGGAGGGTACATGTCTACAACGCTTATATAGCGTACAAAAATTAAAAAGATTAAAAACAAAATTGATGTCACAGAGGAAAATTAAAACACCGGTAACAACAAGGAACAAAATGAGAAATAACACAGACACACAATTTATTGATTTTAATGATCATTATTAGAAGGTAAAGAAGAGATAAAAAAATAAAAAAAACCGGCTTTGTGTTTATCAAAATATTCTAATAAGTCTGTTTAACATTTTATTAATGCTCAGTGGTAGTTTTTTGTTTAAGTGTATAAACCTAGTAAGGGACCATTGGAATAAAAGTTTGATATCTTCCGGTTCCTTGCGGTGGTAAAAGTTTTCGAGACAAAGCCAAAGTTTTTTGGTTTGGTTAAGTCCACGGGTTGCATTTAACAATGATGACAGATCTATGTGTGACTCCTTCTGCGCTCGCCCCAACGGTCACACCGTAAAATATATTATGTATTGTATATTATGAAACAAGGCTTTCAGAAAAGAAAAAAGAACATGCCCGTTGTCAGATTAAATTGTGTATGTTCAGATTATACAACTTTAGACATGTTAGAAATAAAGAAAAGTGGGATCCGCCAGGTGAGCCTAGATTTTTTCTTTACCTGTCCAGAAAGCCATCGCCGTCCCCATCACAGCTGCTGAACAAGCGCCGCAAGCGTTCCTCCTCTCCCGTACTACTGGAATTACTGCCCGTGGAGGATCCCGAGCTTTGAGAGACAGGGGTCGCATCGCGGCCAACATACATATCCTCCATACTACATAACTAAGAGTCTGTTCTGCCGTCAGCCACGGCGGGGAGCTTTGTGCGAACTGCTTACAGAAATCTGGGAAAATCCGTTGTTTCGAGAAAATTTTGTTTATTATTTTTTTTTTGGTAGCAGAAACCGGAAGTAAAAAATTTAGCGACACCTGCTGTTGTACTTTGATCCCGATGAAAAAATTTGATGAGATGAATGCTCCCCTCCCGACGGCCACCAGCGCTCTGTGAAAGACAATGTCTATTATTTTCACATTGAAATAGGGGTAACGTGAAAAAAGCAAACATAAAGGGACAAAACAATTAAAATACCCTAGACTGAACATGTTAAATTGAACCAGAGACGTAAATAACATTTATGTCTCTGATCTAACTGAGACTTAGATCTGTTAGATTATTTCAATGAAGAACATCGGAACAAATTACAATAATAATATAGTACATGAATTGTGATTTTTGCCCCATCCATTAGATCGTTAGATAGTTTTTCATTATTTTTTTTTTCTCTCTTGCGTTTCTTTGAAGCGTCAAAATGCCCCGTCATCAGAGCCACGGTAATACGCAATACGTATATACATAATGCATTGACCCAACGACGATGTCCATGTACAGTATAAGATGGCTATGCGAATCCATGAACAAAATATGCAGATTCCATTACATTAAATTATAAATAATCATAATTATATGGGGATGAACTTAGCAAACGTAAGTAATAAACATACCTTAGTTATGACCCTGCCCCTCCCCCTCCCTCCCGCTCCCCCCTCCCTTCTTGGATGCCCGGTTTCCTTTGCTTTGGCTGCATCTGATGGACGGGCTTTTTCTATTGTTGCATGCCATGTTGTCAGCTGTTATGACGAGCGATCCCATTCTGGCCGAGCTGCTTGCTGCTTGGTTGGCTGTGCTGCTTGCTGCTTGGTAGGCTGTGCTGCTTGCTCCTTGGTGGGCTGTGCTGCTTGTCGCTAAGTGAGCCATGCTGCTTGCTCCTTGGTAGGCTGTGCTGCTTGCTCCTTGGTAGGCTGCGCTGCTTGTCGCTAAGTGAGCCATGCTGCTTGCTGCTTGGTTGGCTGTGCTGCTTGTCGCTAAGTGAGCCATGCTGCTTGCTCCTTGGTAGGCTGTGCTGCTTGCTCCTTGGTAGGCTGCGCTGCTTGTCGCTAAGTGAGCCATGCTGCTTGCTGCTTGGTTGGCTGTGCTGCTTGTCGCTAAGTGAGCCATGTTGCTTGCCGCTTGGTAGGCTGTGCTGCTTGCTGCTAAGTGAGCCATGCTGCTTCCCATCTCATTGGCTGTGCTGCTCTCCATGTTGCCGGCTGTAGCAAAGATTATTCTACTTCTGGTTGGGCTGTTTGTAGCCTTTTGTTTGGCATTGCTGCTCGCCACTTGATTGGCTGTGCTGTTTGCTGCTTTAAGGTCTTTGCTGCTTGCCACTAAATTAGACGCTTGGCTGGCTGTAATGCTAGCTGCTAAGTTAGCCATGTTGCGCACTGCCTGTTTGGTTGAGCTGCTTTCCAAGTTGCTGGGTGTAATGAAGATCATTCTTCTTCTGGCCGATGTGTTTCTAGCCTTGCTGTTGGCTTTTTTCTTGCTTGGCTCTTGGTTGGCTGAACCGCTAGCTCCTTGATTGGCTGTGCTGTTTGCCACTTGGTTATCTGTGCTGCAGGCAGGTTTGCTTGGTGTTCTGCTTTTGGCCGTTTTACATCTAGCCTTACTGCTTGCTGCTTGTTTAGCTGTGGTGTTTGCTTTGTTGTTATCCATGCTGCTTGCTGCTTGGTTAGCTGTGCTACTTGCTGTGTTGTTAGCCGTGCTGCCTGCTGCATGGTTAGCTGTGCTACTTGCTGTGTTGACAATTGTGCTGCTTGCTGCAAGGTTAGCTGTGCTGCTTGTTGCTTGATTAGTTGTGCTGCCTGCCCTGTTGCTGGTTGCATGGTTCGCATAGCTGCGTCTGGTTGAGCATATTGCTATGTTGCTTGCAGCATTGACAGCTGTGCTGCTTTCTGTGCTGCTGCCAACAGTGCTGCTTGATCTGCTACTTCCAGCAATGCTACCTGCTGTGTTGCTGGTCGAGCAGTTTGCTGTGCTGCTTCCGGCAGTGCTGCTTCTGGTCAGGCTGCTTGCAGTGTTGCTGGCTGAGCTGCTAGCAGTGCTGACTAATATTCTCACAGTGCCACTTGCTGTGCTGCTTCCGGCCATGCTACTTGTGGCAGGGCTGCTTCCAGCTATGCTGCTATCTGCCATGCTGCATCTAGTAGTGCTGCTTCCAGCCATGTTGCTTCGGGGAATGCTGCCTCTGGTCCTGCTACTTGTGGCAATGCTGCTTCCAGCCATGCTGCTTCTAGCAGTGCTGCTACCAGCCAGTGCAGCCAAGCTGCTTCCAGGACTGCTGCTTCCAGCCATGTTGTTTCTTAGAATGCTGCCTCTGGTCCTGCTGCTTGTGGCAGTGCTGCTTCCAGCCATGCTCCTATCTGCCAAGCTGCAACTAGCAGTGCTGCTTCCTGTCAAATCAGCCATGGTGATTTCGGCACTGCTTCCTCCAGCCATGCTGTCTCTGGCGTTGCTGATTTTTGCAAAGCTGCTAGCTGAGATGAGCTTAGCCGTGCTTCTTCTGGTCATGTTGCGTCCCCTGTTGCTGTCTGGGTTACTGGTGCTATCGCCGCTGTCGCTATCTTCCTCATCATCTTCAGCATCTACCTTGGCTTTATAGAACTGCACAAGGGTTTCTATGGGCCTGCTATCAACGTTGTTTGGTGCGGGGTTGCGGCGGAGGAGATGGCGCTCTGACCAAGTCTTCTTGACGTCGACGCCAGACCTGGATCTTGAACAGTACAGTCGGTACCATCCGGGGCTAGGGCTCTGAAATCAACTTTGATTATTGGACTTCTTTGTATAGGTACGCTGACAAACAACAAAAGTACGGGAAATATTTGCTATGACATCATACAAAACAAAAATTTATCAAAAACTCTAGGCTACAAAATGAAGTATCTGAGATTCTGGAGTGAACTAAAGTCAATAAATACATTAAAATTACCCTGGCGAGAAGATTTGTAGTCGCTTTAATCCCAACACCGTTCAATATATAAACAATATTGACTGATCGCGATGCACTACTTATCCATATGACGTCATGTGATAAATTTTGGCGCATTTGAGACTAGAGAGGGTGGATCAAACAGTTTTTTAACACGGACACTTTTTTTTATAAATAAAAAGATAATTTAAAAACACATTTTTAAAATATAATCTATTAAGGCGTTTTATCCATACGAGTACAATTTACTTTTTTTAAAGAGGATGTATGTGATTTTTATAAAGTTTTTTAATGCATGTTTGAAATCAAGATGCCGATCTGATTATAATAAAATCAGAGCTTTGTTATGCTAGTCGTTGCATTGTAGATCTTTATACTTACCGACATTGAATTTGTCGGAACAGATCAAAGATATATATATATATATATTTAATGAAATTGTCAAGATGACTGTTAAATTCCTTTTAGATAATTTTAATATACCGCTGTCTTAACTCTAAGATATGTAGAATGAGTTGGTAAATTAACGTACAATATTGCGCAAAGTAATAAAATTCAACTCAAGGCATTGCTTTACATGTACATGCATTAGTTACAATGTAATTAATAATATTTATATAACTGCCAGAACTTAAAGAGTCCAAAATTTACTACGTAAATAAACTATACGCAAACATTAAGAAGTTTGAATTTTACCGGCGGGGCGGGGTAGCGGACCCCACCCCCCTTCCCTCAAAGATCTGCGCATGAATAAGACCTGCATATTCGGAAGAATTATCTTGAAATCATGATGCACGTTACTTATAATTAAATCAGGGCATATTTATTATATAAATACTCGGAGTGACCTTTCATGTATATACATGCTGTTTTCTTTTTGCACAAATGATCCATCGTTATAATATGTACATTATCATTATTAAACACGTACACCAGTCTGATCGTTGATATTTATAATCACATACATCTTTATATAGGCTTGAACAGATCTGTGAACGTTACAAATTTATAAATTCAAATATGAATATATTATCATCGTATTACGACCATGTATTACAAGAGTCCGGTAGTGCAGTTCAGGAATTGTTTCATTAATTTATAATATGCTCAAGTCATAATCCCTTAACATGTAACAGCATATATAGCTTTTTACGCGCACGATAAATTACTTGAATTTTGAGTTATATAGAATCAAAAATACAATAAATACTTTTTGCGTAAAATTACTTGAGTCCTGACCATGCATGTAAAGACATTGCCAATATTGAAAAAAAACACCCATATCTATACATGCACTGTATATATATAAAGAGGAAACTATAATACAATTAAGTTATATAACTTACAAGGTAGATTGCTACATTACTCGAAACGCGAATTTACAATACCCTGCAAAAATATCCACCTATATAAACAGCATTCCCTAACAATGTGTACGACATTACGCAAAATAAAAACTGTGTGGTATATAGTAAGCATTTACCCATGCAGGGTTTCAAATTCACGAATTACAAATTAACCATGACATCTCGATCTTACCCTATATGCCATTTCCAAGGAGCGGATCCTCAGTCTCTCTGTCTTGGACAGGGCTGGCTTCTTCTGTGGCCTACGACCCAGAACGCATGGGAAGCTGGACTTGAAATGGCGAGTTGTCCTCTTGCAGGCAGTTTTCTTGCGCTCGAGTCTGCGGGGCTCAAGTTCCTGCTCATTCTCCGACTCAACATCGGCCTCAGACTCGGTCTCCGGTTCCTCGCCGGTTCTACATCCGGTACATTGGCAGAGGGGAATGTGAAAGGTGATCTGGTAGCGAACCGCAGGGGCTGACTCTTCTCTCTCTTCAGTTTCTTGGCTTTCCTGGGTTTCCTGGCTCTCATAGCTGCTCTTGTACAAATCTTCTTCTGGGGCTTCTTCTTTGGCTTTATCTGGGATTTCTTCTTGGGCTTCATCTGGGACTTCTGGGGCTTCCTCTGGGACTTCAGCTGGTTTGTACGTGCCACTGGTCTTCTCCTCTTCTTCAAACTCTGGGCGTGTTTTCTCTGTGAAAGTTTCGGTGATTGCGGTTGCTTGTTCGATCGCTTGCTCTAGGGTGCTGCTGCATGAAGATTTTGATTTTCTTGAGGTTCGATCCGTGCAAAATATATCATAATTTGGCACCACCGGGGTGCTGGCGCCACTGGGTGGACCTCGTGTGGTGGATGCTTCACTGGAGGTCTCGGACTGGGATGGCTGGACTCTGTTTCTTTTTCGACTGAAAATTCTCCTAATTACACCAGGCGATTGCCTTCTTCTTTTGCCCCGGCATGTGCTGTTCGCATTCTGGACCTGTTCTTCGCTGTAGAAGAACTTTGAACAATGCGTACAGCCCATGCTGCGGGTTTACTTTGTGAATTTTACTCTGTTATCAACTTTGCGTCTTTCCTTTACTACGATACTTAATGAATGACGTCACAATAAGCATTGTGACGTCACGATGACGACAGAAAAAGTTCGCTTATGCACATCATTCATTTTCAAGAATTCGATTTTATTTTACTGTTTGCATGTGCCATTTTGAGAATAAAGCGATCAAATAGAGTTCTAATTAAGTATTTCTATAAGTTGACTTAAAAATGACAGTAAATAGATCCAAAAAATGGCGCATGAATACTTCGTTGCTATAATGTAGATTTTTGTAAGATCGAAAAACGGATCGAAGAGACAATTTCAAGTTTCCGAATTACTTATTTATTTATTGATTTATTCAATCTCATACCAGAAAAGTGTTCAAATGTGTTTGATTTGTTTATTAGTCATTTATTTATTAATTAACCTTTTTATTCATATATTTATTTTATTAATTTGTGAATGAATTTATTTAATTAGTTAAATTATATAGGCGGATCCAGGAGAAAGAGATTCAAGACACAGGATTTTCGTGTAAATCAGGGCCGATATTCTTCAATACCGTGCTCACTATTTGACACGCGCGTGCAGTCCTATTTGATCGTCAATAGTTTATAATTAACTATATATGTGTGACAGTCCAATTAAACCCAAAGTACATGCTTCTTCCAAAAGAGCTAGTGGAATAAGTTCCAAATTTTCATTAACAAGAATCGTCAAATTAAAGGGCAATGTCAGTTACTTATACATGTGTAACTGATTAACCATTTACATGGATTTTACATAGTTAAGAAATGGAAAGTGTGCAGTGCAGAAAGAGTTCAACAAAAGTTTTGGAGAGAGAGAGAGAGAGAGAGAGAGAGAGAGAGAGAGAGAGAGAGAGAGGAGAGAGGGGCGACGATAAATAAAATCCCTTGATAATAAAAAAAAATTACTAGCTTGTACTAATGATCTAAATTCTTTCACAACGTCTATAGATGCACTCATGTTTTTAAAACTACATGTATTTCTTTTTCAATCAGTTATTTTAGACACTTACATATGATATTTCTCTCTCTCTCTCTCTCTCTCTCTCTCTCTCTCTCTCTCTCTCTCTCTCCATGATAAATCAATTCCAGATATATGATTCATATATATATACTTATACTTCTTTGTTAATGTATACCAGGATAGGATAACAATTACATATGTGACTTGTATCGCTTTTGTTAACCATATCAAGGAAATATTATACCGGCATGTACTAATTACAATTTTTATGACAAGATTTTCGTAGGAACTCCAGTGAATTATACGATATACCAGATTTCAAAATAAAAAGCCAAGAAACCAATTCATCTCAATTCTATCTATTATGCATGCGCAGCGAACAAAAAATCATTATCAGGGAGAACCATATGCACAAAGCCAGAACATTTTAAGGGGGTGGGGATCGAGGGGTAATTTGTTTGCCGGTGTGTGTTTGGGTGGGCGTGGGGAGGGGGTGGGTGGGTTAGTGCCTAATTATGTTAATTTTACACTCCTCCTCTTGATCTGTACATGATGTTAGATGGAAGGGGGGGGGGGATGTCACGCATTATCAGAACTGTAATGTGTTATTTTAAACCCATCTTTGAAAATTTACGTTGTTCCTCAAAATAAAAGTCAACCTACATGGCATGTTTAATTTTAGACTGATAAGATATTCATCACAGTACAATTGTAAAGATGTTGGTTTGTACATATGCATATACAATTATACAGTGCTTAATTAATTGGGTCATGGCAACTCCAATATCCACTGCTGTCTTCTCCACTACAGAATAAATCTCTATATATCTATTTGCAGTTTTTTTTCTAATCCATCAATCAATTAAATCAATCTTTTAATTATTCTCTTTCCAATTTTGGGTGTATATACTTGTATAAATCTAAAAACAAGACTTCAAAAACGCAGCAATTGATAATTTGGGTTTATTTGCAATATTTTGAAATTATTATATTAATATCCCACAGACACTTGTGTACAAAAATTAATAAAGCTTACACACAAACAATTAAAGCTTTAACTTTTAAACACAAAATTGCCTTTCAAAAACAAAATTTCATTCATAATCAAATAACTCAAATTTCAATACAACTAATTACCATAACTAAGACTGAACCCTATAAACTTACACAAAATCACAAACTAAAAGAACAGATTTAAACATTATAGTTTAAACATCAAACAAAGAGATGCCCTTCAGAAAACAAATTTCTCTCATAATCAAAATACACAAATGTGTGTAAATTTTCAATATACCACAGCTAACACTGAAACACAGAAGACAATTTATAGCTGGAAATACAATGTGTATTATAAAAATAAACTGAAGGAAGCAAAATACAAATATCATATACACTGGCGTCGGAAGCAAATTGAAAGTGGGGGGGCTAGACTAATCCTCAGAGAAAAAGTGGGGGGGGGGGGGGGGGGGGGGCTGAACCCTCTATCATGCTATGTTTCTAATGGTTAGGTCTAACTTTGCAAAAAAAGTGGGGGGGGCTAAGCCCCCCCTAGCCCCCCCCGGTTCCGACGCCTATGATATAGCATACAGTAAAGCACGGTTATTGCGAACATTCTTATAATGAATTGACGCTTACAGCAAAGTAATTTTTATCCCCGTGACTTTATTACATATTGTAAACTTGACTGTTATAACGAATTTCGCTTGTTACGAAGCAAAATTGCCAGTCCCTGGCACTTCATCATAAGCGTGTTTTACTGTACATAAAAAGTTACTCTCTTGGAGAGAAAAATTTTAAATTGTAAACATAATGCAACAATTCTGAGTGAAATCTAGACCTAAGGGAAAAATGAGACAAATATATTTGAAAATGCAGCTACAATATTCTATCACCATCACAGTACATTCTTCACCATAATACTAATTTCTCAATATCAAATTCTTTTTTTCTCTAATAGAATATACACAACCCCTGTGGACAGTTCCTTCAAACAATATGGTTTTAACATTGATCACAGTAGATGAGGGCAATACAATGCACATTGACCCCTGTTCAAACTATATGGCACTATTAATCGTTGAATGAAAAATAGTATACAATATCATTATTAATCATGTAAGAGTTATTGTAAAATAGTATGAATTATCATAAAGTCATATGAATGGCAGATAAAGCATTGATTACATGTACAGTCATGGGCACTGGAATTAATTGTATGCGCATGTATAAAAATGACCATTTACAATAACTTTCAGTGCCCATTGTGTACAATTTAGAGTTTAACACAAAACTGAAACTGTGTAAAAAGGCACTTGAATAACAATGGATATCCTGGAAGGAAAAAATTTAAATATCCCTCAAAAATACATTTTCTTGTTGAGAAAATATTTAAGAAATACCTTACATTTACAAAATCCAAATGAAAAACAAAATCTACATAAACAATTGCATTTTTCTTAAGATATTTTGAGATAAATTTTTTTTTTTAAAAAATCAAAGTTATCTATTTTTAATTAACTATCAATATCCAAATACAATAATTATAATAAATATTTTTTTTAAATGAATGTTTTCAGTCAAAGGCAATGCTATTTCTTAGTTTAAAAAATACTGCACCTATGATAATACATTTGTTTTTAATACATAAAAAACATTCAAAAGTACAGTAATTTTGGGGACCACTTCATTTCTAAGCTCCCTTTTCTGCTGACTTTACACTTCTCTTACATAGTGCCATAAATCATCAAGAGAAATGAGAATGTTAATATTAACAAACTATTGTAAACAAGTTCTTTTTTCTAAACCAATACTGAATTCTACATACAACCTAAGAAGTATCGTTGAAAAAGATGATGAATACTGAGAAAAACAACTAATGCTTTGATTATGTAAATATCAATGATTGTTTTATATCTGACTCCAGTTCGGTATATCAATTCATAATCGTTCTAAAATACACGTTCGTTGGAAAAACAATACTTGGAAAAAACAATCATAATTTTTGTAATACTTGTATAATGTTTTCTACGATTAAAGCCAGAACTCTGTAAATTGAAATACTTGATAATTTTTAAGTGTTTTCCTTTTACAAAAAAAAGAAATTCAATAAAAATACAAGAACTTCTACAAAACTGAATGAATTCAAAACAGTGCATTAACTTGTAAAGCAGCTTGACTTATATATATATATATTCTTGAAAAAAAGTTGTTTTGTCTTTATGCAACACACATTTATATAGTATGTAAACAGACCCTGACAAATATCAATCCTTACTCTTTCATAATTATATAAAAAACACTTAAAGTTATACTTCTTTCGACACTCCTATATCACCCTATTGTATATGCTGAGTAAAGTTTTGTAATATTTATATACAAATTCATTTTAAATTTTCTATAATAAGAGACAATTCACTCATGAGTAACTATACTCTCATGCTACTAAAAATTGTATACAAAAAATTCAATGTATACAAGTAAAGATTTTGAATTATACAAATTCACACAACACATTCAAAACATGTACCGGAAAAGAAATACAAACTTAAAACTTGATAAGAGACAATAATGATGAGTTTTCCCAAAGCCACATATAAAGAAGAGAATAAAAAAATTTGGGAAGTAATGCACCAAAACTGGAATAAAAAATGCACTATATACCGTACATCTAAGCAAATAGTTGTGGTCCTTCAAATAAAACATCAAAAAATTTGAAAAAAAGACAACAAACAACAAAAGGAATTGAATACACAACAGCCATTGTTATCACAATAAAATTCAGCACTATTTATTATCAATTTTTTTTTTTGCACCATAAAGGATTATTTTCTCTGAATTATGACAAATAAATTTTTATTCCACTTAGAACCACAGACAAGTCACCGATTGCCATTTTCTTCATTAGTAAGGAGTGGATCCATATTTCTTATAAAAGCTAATAATGCCTTCTCTGGTGTGGATCCAAGTTTATTTACTTCACCGGATCTTTTCATGTCTTGAATATACTTAGGATTTCTTGGTGCTTCCATCACTCAGTCCAAGCCTCATGGCCTTCCTGAAGAAACTCGGCCCATTCCAGTGTCCTCTGAATGAGAAAAAAAGTAGAACATAAGAAATCATAGTACAGTGTATTATAAATTAAGTCTAACTGCCGATATCGTTTGATGTCACTACCTGTCCTAGATTTTTTAACTTCAATTATAAAATATATATATATTACATGTATATCATTTCTCATTCATGTCATGACATTTTTCAGTTAAAGGCCAAAAAATATATTCAGTGTATATCTGTTCTTTGTCAATGCATTTGAAAGTTTGTAATACCTAAAAACTCTCAAAATAACAGGAGATGTTTGTAAAAGTATACCGTTAACTACAATTTCATTGAATATTTCCTTTCTTACATGGTCGCATAAAAAAGGGGGGGGGGCAACTCCATGTCAATTCGATTTTTTGTATGTAAATAAAAAAAAAAAATTTGCTGCGCAAAAAAGTGAGGGGGGGGGGGGGGGGCAGGCCCCCCTGATGCTACGTGCCTGTAATAACACAAAGTATTAATAAAACCAGCCACAAATTTAATATATATCCTTGAGACTGTGATATTTACTAAATCTAAGAAAATTGATATCCATTTAATGAAACCACGGTTACCATCTGTAGTATAATATTAGTTATCCAGATTCAATCAAGAATGTACGGGGATTTACCCTGGGCTGTATTTCATACACCCTGAGCCCGAAGGCCGAAGGTGGTATGAAATACAACCCAGGGTAAATCCAGGGTAAATTCCCTTGTAACCTTGATTGGACCTGGATAACGAATTTATTTCCTATGTAAACCAAATAAATCTGTTTCCAATGTCCAATAAGGGTGTACTACACTTTCAAGATTTATCATGTACGCATTTTATGCATTGTGACATCACATTATATACCTCGAACTGGCTCAAGTTGGATGTACGGAAATTTACAAACGACTTACTAGCCAATCAAATTTTGTGTTACAAGCTACATAGGAAATAATGTATTATCCACCCTTACGTCAGCATGGCGTTCCAGTACATGAACGGCAGGACATCAGCCTTCAGATGGTACATAGACCAGCGCTCCTTGCCCTGGTCAATTGGGAAAGTCTCCAGGGGATTCCCGTTGTAGTCAAACTCGGCCAGGATACAGCGCCCTTTGGAGGTGATGAGGGGACAGGAAGTGTAGCCATCGTACTGTGAACGGACATTGAAGAAGTGGTAAAATCATTGAATTAAAAAACTTCTAAAATTATTGTCAATTAGAAACAAGTCAGAAGCCTCAATAACATTGAACTCAAACTGCAATTCAAATTAAGTACATGTCAATCTGAACCAACCCCCCCAACAACAAAAAAAAAAATTCTGAATATTTATCCTTAAAGCTATTAAAAATTTAACCCTGAAGCATGCTTTTTCACCAAATGCACACTTTACTGTAGAGATATTGCTTGGAATTCACTCAATTAAACAATGTTTTCTGCACAGTACACCTTTTTGTATAATTATCATTAATTCAACAGGTATAAAATCACATTTAAGGATAGACAATATCAGAAAACTCTGGTTGATACTAATGTACATACCTTCTTGGACATTGGTTTACCATTCATCAGAGCTCCAAGATTCTTCATCACCACTCCACCCTGTGATGCTGCAACAAATCATGTCATTGATCAGTTTGACCTTAACCTTCATGAATGACTTTGGACTTTGACCTTGGGTCATAAATATTGTGGTTCTAACAAGTTGCAATCTAGTGAAAATGATTCTTTGCTTATTTGTATAAGTCATTTTTTGTGAGTTCCAAAGATTTATTATAGCACAGAAGTCAATAACAGTATTTTTTTCCCCCACAAGTTTTACTTTTTATGATATCACTATGATGGAGAAAAATTTATCCTCCTGAATATATAACTAATACACAGTTAAAACGTAGGACTTGAATCTATATACATCTGAATATTCACAATACATGATCATTTTCACAAAAATCAAAACTTAAATTTTTTATATGACAGCTAGTATAAACACTATACATACCCACAGCTGCAGCTGTTTTTGATGTAGGAGCACTGTTACAGTCTCCAATACTGAAGATGTTGGGGTACCGGGTGCTCTGGAGTGTGTCGTTATTGACCTCCAGGTATCCGGCCTCGTTGACCAGTTTCTTACACTGGCGGAGCTCATCAGGGGCACTCATTGGAGGGGTCAGGTGAAGCAGGCTGTACTGTAAACAGTAAATTGTACAATATATGTAATCAATAAATGGAGCAAATTGTTCTGTTAACTATAAAATAGGTAATGCAAACTGTAAAATATGAATCAGCAAGAGCATTTTGTACTGTTAATCAAAGGAAGCATGCTGTACTGTATATATACAATAAGGTACAGTGTGCTGATCTGTAAAAAACAAAAGGCCCAGGGGTCTAAGAAAGCTTTTCTAATGCCCGTAAATCGTAGAACTGGCAAAAATTTTCTTTTTTTCCTAAATTTGACAATGCTCTTGGGACCTTCAATGACTGATAATCCTAGGCCACTAAGTATCAGAATTATAAGATTTCACAATAAAAATGTAAAACGGCAAAAAAGTAGTTCACTTTGGCCTTGCATCATACAACTTTGACAAAAATTTTCTTTATACCAAAAACTATCAAAATTGGATAAAATCTATTCTACAGTCTTACAGTGAAGGTCTCTTTCTCTCCTGTATCAAGGTTCTCAAACACAGCCTCCTTTTTGTTCGACTTGACCTCAATAAGGTTTCTTCTATAGTTGACTTTAATATGCCTGAATTCAACATGAAAAAGAAACTGCAATTCTATACTTAAAAGACATGAAGATCAAAACTTTAATTGATTTTCTTAATTGTTTTTTTTTTTATACATTACAAGCATATGCAGACTCTGAATGAAACATTTTGTTTGTTCATTTTTTTTTCATGAGGGAAATGAATGCTTTATTCGTTTAAAACTCAAATCACAAATCATTACAAAAAAAAATGCTTTTCATTTACAATTTACATCTTCTTTTTCCACATTTACTGTGGTTTCAATATCCATTGAATACAAATTTTCATAGAAAGATGTTATTGCAAAGTTAATCATGCTAATCCATGAAATTAAATGTTCATCAAAGGGCAAATTTTAAGAACTCAAGATACTGGTAGATTTATTTTCGGCAATTTACATTATGATCGTTATATTGTGGTAGTCATTAAATCCATGAGTATTGACAAAACCACAGATACAAACCCACAAAATACTGATACACAGACACACACCTTTTCTCTACGACTTTCATCAGCCTCTCAGCGTATTTCTTGACTCCAAAAATCACACCTAGGGCAGTGTTATACAATACCGTCACTTTGTCCCTAACCCCGTTCTGTAAAAAAAATATAAAAACACTGCAACAACTCAAAAACTGAAGATCAACTGCATTTTACTGTACATACAAACTACTCTTCCTATATGTTACCTGGTGTTATTGTGTTTGATGGACAATTTTTGACACATAAAACATTTTTGGGGAATGATGTAACTTTGGCATAATGAGAGAGAGAGAGAGAGAGAGAGAGAGAGAGAGAGAGTTGAAATTGCATAAATAAAATTGATGATGCACAACAAGTGATCCTTTATCAAAGGTTATAAAAAGTAATTTTACTTGTTAAAATCATAATGAAACAGAGACACATTTTGCCCTGCTTGGGTTTGAACCCAGGTCCTCTGACATGCCAGTCCAGCACTCTCCTGATTGAGCAAAAGGGTTAACCCACAAAAAAAAAATTAAGTTCTGTTAATGATTTAAAAACTTAACCCTGTCTTGACCTTGATCTCTGAACTCTGACCTTTCTGAACTGTTCCTCGGCCAGGTACATGATTTTCTGGGGGGCACCTGCACACTTGATGGGGGTGTTGGGGAAGGTGAAGATGGCGTTACCGTCCTTTGTGTTTCTGATGGCGGGGAATGTCTTCTCCACAGTCCACGGGGCGTAGTTGGAGACGACCTGGGGGTCATTCTTCAGAGCTTCCAATGCGCCTGGGATCTACACAACAAAAGAATTCTAAATATTATGACCAATAACCATATGCATGCAACAGGAAAGTGTAAAAAATATGCTCCAATTTTATCTTGGTTGTATTGCCTTATTTGGCTGCATGAATAAAAATACCGGTAGTTTGTAGAATATAAAAATTGTTGCCTATGTCACAATTAAACTAACTAAATGCAAATACATGTATAATCTAATGATTATCCTCTGGCAAAAATTTGAATTTGCAAAATAGTAGCACCAATTGGTTTGCATATCAGCAACATTACAATTTGTGGTGTTCACTTTTGCATCCACAAAATTGCATCGCCATATTTAATAAGCTAAGAACTTACCATCCACGAAAATTGGCCCATACAAATTTAAATGATTCCACAGTATACATATATAAATTTATGCTTCAAACATTATATATATTTTTCATAAGAAATAACAGTTACTCTACAGAGACTAATGAACTCACCTGGTCAAAGTTGAGCTGCATCCCCATGCTCACTACCATAAAGTCATACTTAATCTGAAAAACACAAAAATCACAAGCAAATTAAATCTACTAACTAAAGATTTTTGCTGTACAAACATACATATATGTGGAGAGAAAATATAATTGATTTGTGATGAGACCTTATTATTTTCCTCTAAAAATCATATAAAAATGTCATTTTTAGTTTCATTTTAACGATAAATGTAGTCAAAAGAATTTGAAGAAATATAAGAGATTTTATTTAATAATCGAAAACAAAATATCCCTGCAATTACATTTACTTAGCCTTTGAAGTATTAATGACCATGAAGCTTTAAAATAGCTCGCCTATAAATCTCAGTAGAATACCACACAAAATTAAATTGCATGATGTTTTCCTAAAACCAATTAATAAATCACAATACACTTTAACAATAACATACAACCATAGTGACTAAAATATATTGTATGTCAGAGGATAAACATGTACATGTATATGTAACTTTAAAAAAAAAGAAAATTAAAGTAAAAAAAATTCAATTCAATGTTTAAACTTCCTCTTATGGGGTCTTCCTTCCCCCGGCAAATGAGTAATGTTGACAGTCACTATAAATCAAGCATCACTCTGATGTTAACTCCTGTTTCATAATTTAAATGTAACTGTTCATCAGTTTAACAACTAGAATTTTTCAGAGAATTTTTTTTATTACAGTTGGCTTGCTAACTGTGTTAGCAAAACACTAAAACAGTGTTTATCTCCTTTCATAATTTAGCATGACATACATATCATTAAAAAAATAAGCAATGAGGAAAATCAAGTTGATGACATTACCATGGAAACGACCTTCAAAAAAATAATTCCTCTGAGAATTACCTTCTGTCCATCACTGGTAACCACTGTGTTGTTGTCTGGGTCAAAGTTCGTGACCTTTGCTTTTATCCAATCACACTCCTTCGGGAGGACATCTTTCATGGATCGGACGGTCTCCTTGAACGTCTTGATTCCTCCCCCTACCAGTGTCCATAGTGGCTGATAGTAGTGAGTCTGCAAGAAGAATCATACTCACATGTATATACATAATGTATACACGTGGAAATGGCAATACTCGTAGTAAATGGGATGGGAGAAATGATGACTGATCAGACCAGGATTTTATCCCAGGCTCTCTGAATCTCTAGTAAGGTGCTTTAAATAACCAACTGAGCTTTCGAGCTGCCAGTAATCAATTGAACTGGTTTGAGTTGACTGTCACCATCCCCCACCCCCTTTTTAATGATCTTCCCCTGGTGATAAAGATCGATCAACATTCAAGTATCTTTTCTTTGGCAGCTAGTAGTTAACCTGTCAGTTCAAGGAGTTGGCACAATACTAACTGTAATATGGGATCATTATAAGTGAAACAATGATGGACTAGACTGGGATTCAAACCTAGGTCCCCTACATCTCTATATAGCTATCTGGCAACCCTTAACGAACCGGCCTGATCAATACACATGCATATATATATATACCGGTATAGGCTGATGCTCATAATTAACTTAAAGATAGTCTCTCAATGGGGCTGACAAAAGCTACATGTACACAAAAAACACTTACACACCAAAAAGAATAAACAAGGAAATATGCCAATGATTGAATCAGCAGTGTCTGAATGCCACTTATCATGCTTCACTGCCCCTTGTATGGAACTATAGACTTCCCATTCATTCCAACCTGTATAACTAAATTCTTTAATTATATTTTCTTCTATTCATACTTCCAAAGGACTGACTCAATATAGATTAAATATTCTTTTCAATCCATAATTATAAAAGGGTCAGTAGCCTTTAAGCAAGAGGTTTGATAATCTTGATGAACACAAGCAACATCATTTCAATGCAATACACAGAACTTTTCATTTACATGTTTTTTTTGTAACATGTAGCCACATTGTATCCGATGAACTGAATTTAAAAAAAAAATATCAACAGTGTAGAGGTGATTTAAAAAACAATCTTGAAAAAAAGATAAAATCAGGAATGAAGAATAAGACGCAACTTAATTAAATTGCATGCTCAAGATGTCAGTATGGAAATTCTCAAATAAAATTATCTGCAAGGTACGTACTATCATTCACATGAAAGTGATGGATGTTTCCTAGTAAACTGCTTCATATAACAGCAAATGAAGGAAATTTACCAAACAGCAATGCAATGCTTGCTGCATAAAAAAATACATAAAGAGCAGGCAAAACAGAGAGATTGCATAAAACCCACGAGATCCAAAATAATTTTGCTTCCAGTGCCCTTTTTCCCCATTTCTCAGTCTACATATATATGTACCAATGATACATAAAAATTATTCAATAATTTGAAAATGATGTTCAGATTAGAATGTATGTGCCAGTTATTAAACTTTTGATTATCTCATGGATCATGATATGTCAAGTGGCGGATTTTTAAAAATAAAATGGACAGAGCTACATAAGTTGTTAACACACTATTTAATTTCACAGCATAAACATGATAAAACGTGCACGCTCTCCCTTAAACATCCCATAATTTTCTTAATTAAGTAAAGAAAACAACCCACCAAGGCTACTCTGTGCATTGCATTGGATCATGGTGCGTTGTATAAATAATTCTGACCTACTTTCACTTTCAAATTGATTCTCGTGTGTATAATCGCGGCGAAGGCGTGTACGTTACCTCTGATGGCTCGATCACTGCTACTTTCCCTTTCCCGAGCTGGTGACAGAACCTAGCGGCCGTGCTACAGCCGCCCGTCCCACCTCCAACCACCACGAGTTTGTAAGATCTTTGATCCGCCGCCCGATGATGGGTCGTGGAAAACATTCGACATGTATTGATAATACACGCCCCTCTGTTGTGCTGCACGAAAACTCTCACTCCCTGCATGTTTCTTCTATCGATATTCCCACGCTGTGACAGTTGTCAACCCTTAACTTGATTAAGAAACCGGAAAATGAGACCTATAAACTCTATAACGCATTTAATCCCTTCGTATACAGCTGTGTCCTTCACCTTTGGATGAAACGTGAAGACTTTGTCATGCTGATTTTGATTGGTCCACGTATATCTGCGTCACATATTTTTGTTGGTGTGAAACACGTTTCAAGTTCATTGTTTGTTCGCGTGTGTAATTGAGTGTGGTGGCGCACGTTTCAAGGAGGGAATAATGTAAATGTGTAGTTCCCTTAGTCCCTGATTGTCATGATGCAATAAGCAGATTGTTTGCATTTCATTTCAAAACTCCGGTGTGTGTGTGTGTGTGTGTCTCTCTCTCTCTCTCTCTCTCTCTCTCTCTCTCTCTCTCTCTCTCTCTCTCTCTCTCTCTCTCTCTCTCTTCCACCAGATGTAACTTTTTTAATATGAAAAACACTATTATAATGAAACCAGAACTAATTATTTGATAAAACGACTTTAGCGGGCCACTTAAAAAAAAATTATCCTTCCACTTTCAAAAATGACGTTTTTAACCACCACTTGTCTAGAAGACATTTTTAACCCGCCACTTTTAAAAAGACATTTTTTTTATTATTATTATTTTTGAGGTCACTTTCCATATATATACACGTTCTTCCGATTAACATTAAATGTAAATTTTGTATCAAGACGTAGAACTTTGCATATTCGGAACGATAAAGAATTAGGGCTTCTAATCTACAATGTACATGTTGTGCCAAAAATTGCCGGGAAATTATTTTTTTTTTTTTAGAAAGGATAGATATGATTCAACGTGGATTTTTTATATAAAGTTCATATCATATTGGGTAGTTTCAATTAATCTAACAATAATTGAATATACTAATTATCTATGTTCAAAATGCCTAATGACGTTTACACTCACTGTTCTAAACATGGTTTAAAATACCACAAACAGAAGGAATTGAAAACAACCGCATTAATCCACATTTGATATAAAGCTTTTGTAAAAAGCGTTTGTATACAATCGAAAGCTTATAAAACTGTCGATCTATCAAGATATCGAAACAATGAACAACGTTTTCATCACGCATAACTCGTTCATGAATAGAGGTACATTAATTAAATCATATATTATCTTATTGATGTTTGCTATATTTTTTAAGTTATGTATAAATAGATAATTGCTGATAATGACTTTTGGGTGTTTCATTTGTTCATATACTTCTAACTCTCGGAAAAAATCCTCGAAACGCGGGATGTAATGTTAAATGACAAAAATTTCCATTAACCCCCTCCCCCCCCCCCCCCCTTTAGGGAGAAAGTTGCTGACCTCTGTGATTTTAGATTTGGTTTGAGACACTTCATTTGATTCCTTGATTTCCCTAAAATCCAACAAAGCTTGGTTTACTATAGCTGCAGAACTGTAGCTCTCCGGGAAAAAAAATATTGACAGACCGGAGAGCTACAGTTCTGCAGCTAGGGTTACTACATTGTTAATCCTGTTTACGAAAGTAAAATTCCTGTTATATTATATATATGCTTAAAAGAAATGCTTTTAACACTGTACACCTACGTTGGTGAGAATTATAAATGTTATAATGAAAAGGGAGCATACATACCGTGTTAAAATATATCAAATATTCTATACAGCTGTCTAAACTCCAGGCAGCCTATTAAAATTTCATATACTGTACATATGTACATGGAGCCTCTTGTACATATATTTCTTTGCGCGGACCCTCAAATTTTTTCCGGGGGGGGGTCCGACAGATAACTGTGTGGTTTCCGAGGCCAATTTTAATTTTGTAATTTTACCATTGAAATTAAAAAACAATAAAGCGCCTGGCGGTGACCATGTTATCAACGAATATATTAAGACAACAATGGAAACCTTCTTACCCTTATATGTAAACTTTTTCAATTTGGTTTTTAATAGTGGCCTAGTCCCAGACGATTGGCTATTAGGAATAATTAAGCCAATTTACAAAGGCAAGGGCGACAGGAGTCAGCCTGAAAATTATAGACCTATTCATTCATTTTCATTCATTTATTTCAATCTCAACACCATTGCACAATGGTACACAGAGATTATAATAATACAATATGTGGTATTTCTTAATAATTAACAATGCATGCGTAAGCGAGAGAGAGAGAGAGAAAAAAAAAACCATATACAACTCTGACTCGTTAATACAAATGTGAAGTATGGGGGTTCTAACCTGGGGAGCATTTTTTATTTATTTTTCTAATAAAAGCACATAATTTCCTCAAAGAACAGTGTTTTGTACTTGCCATTATAAATCTAAAACTAATAGCATTTTTTATTTTTATATTTATATTTGATAAGCATTGCTTGCGTTCTTGCTGCAACGAGTTACAACTAAGTATGTAGTGAAATTCATCTCCTATTTCACACTTATTACAATGAGCACAGAATTACATTACATTACTCAGTTGTTTAGGAAAACTTTTTACTAGTATAATATGTGACCGTTTAAACACCTTTGCTGACGAAACACACTTAATCAATGAAGCGCAAACAGGTTTTAGAAAGGGTTATTGTACATCAGATAATATATTTGTTATTGATTTTCTTTGTAAATATGCACTAAACAATAAGAGGAAACTATTCTGTGCCTTCATTGATTTTAAACAAGCTTTTGATACAGTTTGGCGAGATGGACTATGGACGAAAGTTCTTAAAAGTGGGATAGATGGAAAATGTTTGAGATTTATCATTAACATGTACAAGGGTATTAAATCAAAGGTAAAAATTGGTCAACATTTATCAGATTTTTTTATGTGTAACATTGGTGTAAGACAAGGAGAAAATTTGTCACCATTTTTATTTTCTCTTTTTATTAACGATTTGGAAGATTACTTATTAAGAAACCAGATAGAGGGTTTTACTTGTCCTTCTCTTCAAATACAGGATGATTTATTTGCTATGTTGAAACTCTGTCTACTTTTTTATGCCGATGACACTGTCTTAATATCTGAATCTGCGCCTGATTTACAAAAGGCTTTAGATGTGTTTGCAAATTATTGTGATATATGGAAACTTAATGTCAATATAGCCAAAACAAAAATCCTCATTTTTTCAAAAGGTGCAATGTCAAAGCGTAAATTTTTGTATAAAGGAGTAACAATTGAAAACGTTAAATCATTTTGCTATTTGGGTATTGTTTTATCAAGAAGTGGAAAATTTAATAATGCTAAAAAACATTTAGTAGAACAAGCGTCAAAGGCATTGTATGGTGTTTTACGTAAAATACGTTATTTTAGCCTACCAATTAATTGTCAGTTAGACCTATTTGACAAGGTCATTAACCCAATTTTACTTTACTCGTGCGAAGTGTGGGGTTACGAAAATTTAGATATTATTGAAAAGGTACATTTAAAATTTTTGAAATTTATTCTTAATCTTAAATCTAGTACTCCAAATTGTATGGTGTATGGAGAAACTGGAAGGTATCCATTGTCACTCTTTGTTAAAATTAAAATGATAATGTACTGGGCAAAAGTTTTGACAGCCCACGATTGTAAACTCACTAATGTAATCTATTGTTATTTTTATAGATGTTACAAAAATGGATCTTTTATACATCCATGGATGAAATGTATACATGATATACTCAACTCGTGCGGGTTGTCATATATATGGGAAAATCAAACAATATGTAGTTATTACTGGCTTAAGTCAATAGTTAAAGAAATATTACAAAATCAATTTGTACAAGATTGGAGAAGTATTGTAGATAACTCACCAAAATGTATTAATTATAGAATTTTTAAAACAAATCTCAATTTAGAAAAGTACTTGTTGATTTTACCTACAGATCTACGGATCACGTTTACAAAATTACGAACATGTAATCATCGATTCCCCATTGAAACAGGTAGATGGCATAATATTGAAAAACATTTAAGAAAATGTACAATGTGTGATTCTAATAGTATTGGGGATGAATTTCATTATATTTTAGAATGTACATATTTTGTAAACGACAGAAAAATGTTTTTACCCAAGAGATATTATGAAAACCCAAATATTATAAAATTCAACGAGCTCATGAATACTTTTAATGTAGAAAAACTAAAAAACTTGTCAATATTTATTAAGAAAATTTTCAAAGTCTGTTCTTCCAGAAACCAACTTTAACAACCTATTGTATTGTGATTTTAACTTTTTTTTTGTCATTATTACTTCTACTGTACATGTGATCCTTGACTGTATTCGTGTACATTTGTATATACTGATTTTGAACCTCAAATACCAGTGAACTGGTCTTGAGCGAATAAAGAATTGAAATTGAAATTGAAATTTAATAAGTTTGATTTTTTAAAGAGTATGTCTGGACCCCAACCCCCCTCAAGATCCGTGCATGATTACTGTTTTAACTTTTGTTTTCAAGACGAATTGATGGAGAAATTCATTTCAAAAACCTTTTGAAAAAAAAAATTCCATATAGAATGGTTAAGATAATCTTTGATACATTATGCATTGACTACTTTTTGAATAAACAATACAATATATAAAAAATAGTTTGGGTCACAAAAAACTCATTTAAAAGTAATACCATATGTATGCTGCTCACCAATTCAAAATATTATGATCTTTAATTTGCAATTGTTTTTATATATCATTATATTTGTGAAAACAAACCCATCATAGTATGTTATATTTTTCATTTAAGAATTACATTTGAATTGTTTGCTAGCGTGTCATAAATAGGTAATTCTGAATCGATAGGATGAGAGTAAATGAAATACCCAACTTATTTGTTTATTGGTTTTGTATTACAATTTTTCTATCAATTTTAATATTAAATTACAGTTTAATGAGCAAGCTGTTACATTGTACAAAGCTTACACTTATATTCTAGTATATATAAACATGAACTGTCTTTGAAATCCTACAAACATTTTGCCAGTTTGAACACAATCGACTTGTACATTGTGCATGTAAGTATTGAGGGATATTTTTGAAATATGTTCTCCCCTTCTTTTCCTCATTTTACCTCACCTAAACTAGATGGTCCCTATCTTTAATTTTACAAGAAAGGTTTAGTTTCATATTCGTAGCAGTAACATCTTTGTTTGTTTGCAAATTCACCGGACCATTGCTCTTTTAGATATTTTTGTTTTATATGCTCTTTTCTTTACTTTTTGCACTGAAAGAACTATATTCGTACCTATGTTCAGTACTTACAACCAATGAGTATAGTCGCTCATAGTCAAATTGATCTCAATGTGTTTGAGTGGAGATATGTCAAAAATCGTTAATAGTTATAGATTTTTCTATTGTTTGTGATTTGCTATGGATTTCAAAAAGAAAGTATTGTTTTTAATAAAAATGGTTTTGAATTATTAATCTAATATATATCACAAGCTTGTTATCCTCTCTATTCAAAACTGCCAAACATTGATCTTGGAAAAAGTTCTTTTTTTAAAATGATCTGTTCAATTGCATAATTCATTTTTTTAAAAATATAATTTGACTAGAATATCATTACTATCAATCTTCAGTTTTAAGATTGAAGTAAAAAAAAAAAGGAAGAGATATGTCTGTTCTCCATCACCGACGCATCTGGTTTTTTTAAAAAAATGAATTGTGTGAAGGTTTTGCCTATTCGGTTATTAATACATGTACATCTCTGATCAGATTTCAGTATGTTGTTGGCTCTAGCTTTCCTTTGGCTCTCAGTATTTTGGGCACAGTGTGAAAAAGTGTCACAGAAGCCAGGCTTGAAACTTTTCCGAGAGGATTATAAAAGCGTTCAAGAAACTTGCATTGCCGTCGGATTTGTGAAAAACAGCTGTGGAAATGATACAAAGATAGGTATTTACATTAATCACTATTTCACTACTTTGTATGAAAAAAATATCTTTATCTGTCTTTTCTGATATATGACGCTTTTATTATTATATAGATAACTAAACGGAAACAATAAGTAAAATTCTGAAACATTTTAATAGAATCAAATCAAATATTTCTGCCTCCTATTTACCATTTACAGTTCTCTGCAGTTTTTCTGGATTATATAACATGAAACAATATTGATTAAAAAACCCATAGTGAAATACATATTTAAGTAGTAGCTTTAAATATCATTTTGAAAGGGTTTTTTTTAAAATAAATGTACACCCCCTTTTTTAAAAATTAGGTATTGCCTTTGATGCTCGATTGGGAAAAAGTATAAGGAACCTTGCGACCAAAGGCCGAGTTGTTTTTGATACAGTAAATCTGAACCAAGGATTGGGATATGACGCATCTACTGGAGTCTTCACGGTCCCTAGTGGCGGAATCTATGTGTTCGAATGGACAGTTCTTGCATGGCATGGCTTAGAAGGCCACACCGCACTTACTGTGAATGACCAGTTTAAATCATGGAATCACTGCCACTCTGGAAAGTCCAATAATTTTCGATCCTGTAGCAAAATGGGAGTAATGAAGCTACATAAAGGAGATAAAGTCTGGATTGCAGTTTTTAATGGGTCAGCTAACATTTATAACACATACACATCTTTTTCTGGCTTTAAACTGTAAATTTATATGAACGCGCCCTTAAAAGTGATGGAGGGCTTTTATTAGACTACAAATCTAACTTTCCTGGGTTTTTTTTTGTGAAGAAAGAAATAAATGATAACGGGTTGTTTTTGTGTGTGTGTGTTTTTTTTTGTTTTTGTTTTGTTTATATATATATATATATATATATATATATATATATATATATATATATATATATATATATATATTATATATATAAATATATATATATATATATATATATATATATATATATATATATATATATATATATATAATTCAATAAATTACAAAATAAGCGAGGCAACATCTCCGCAGAGACCCTCAGGTATATCGTCACCTGGGGTTCCAGGGGCCCCCTGGATCCGATAAGTAATAGTTTTATACAGTTTTATATAGTCTTATATCAACATTCAACATGCATTTGCAGTAAATGCATAAATACATAAAATTATATTTTAAATGTGTAAGCAATAAATTCACAACTTTCATACATTGTATTCCGAATATGGAAATATATGTAGCAATAAAAATTTTTATATGATAAATATCAATCATATAATAATAATATGTAACTAGACACGATCTCGTTGTGAGCAACGAGGAAGTCTTCCGTGCGATTTTTTGAAGTTTATATGACCTTGACTTTGATATTTGACCCTTTATTTCCTTATCGGGGCAACAAAAAAAAATTGATGGTTGAATTTTGTTAGGAACATCATTCTCAGCATTTTATTCTATATTGATTTTCAAAATGATGCTTTTTAAAATATGTGTTCTATTTGATGTATGTTATCAAAGTTTTGTACTTCTGGCCCCTTAAAACCCATTCAAAACCCCTTAATACGGAACACATGATAAAATAATTATAATATATTGTTAAATAAATGTAAGATGAACATTATTGCTTCCTAAACATATTACAAAATATTTTTCAGTAAAGTGCTATGGAAGAAAGACTTGAGAGCCCTTTTGGCCCCTAAAAATAAAAAGATAGGTCTTTTGATATTAAACATATTTTGTTCAACAAGTGTTTAGAAATTCTTTGCCTTTTTTGAGCTATCAGGGATATGACGTTTTAGGGGCCGACCCCTAATCTCCTTATTGGGGCAATAACGAAACTTTACGATTGAATATTGTTTAAAACATCATTCTAAGCATCTTTTATTCTATATTGCTTTTCAAAATATTTGTCCTTTTTGAGATATAATTGATCGAAGTTTTGGACTTGTGGCCCCTTAAAACCCCTAATTACGTAACGCATAATAAAAAATTTATAATGTATAGTTTTATTAAGGAAAGATGAACATTTTTGCTTATTAAACATATTACAAAATATTTCTCAGTTAAGTGCTATTAAATAAAGACTTTAGAGCCCTTTTGGCCCCTAAATTGAAGGGCCAGCCCCTTTTCCTTGGCATCATACGAAAGTTCTTTTGATATTAAAAATAATTTGCTCAACAAGTGTTTAGAAATTCTTTGCAGTTTTTGAGCTATCTGGGACATGACGTTTTAGGGGCCGACCCCTAATCTCCTTATTGGGGTCAGATAACGAAATTTTTATGAATAAATATTGTTTAAAACATCATTCTTAGCATCCTTTATTCTATATTGCTTTTCAAAATATTTGTCCTTTTTGAGATATATTCAATCGAAGTTTTGGACTTGTGGCCCCTTGAACCCCCTAATTACGTAACGCATAATTAAACTTTTATAATGTATAGTTTTATTAGTAAAAGATGAACATTTTTGCTTCTTAAACATATTACAAAATATTTCTCAGTAAAGTGCTATGGAAAAAAGATTTTAGAGCCCTTTTGGCCCCTAATTTGAGAGACCAGCCCCTTTGTCTTGTTATCAAACGAAAGCTCTTGTAAATATAAATTTTATTTGCTCTATATGTTATGTTAAAATATTTTCAGGAAAGGAGATAAAGAACGAAAACCATTAAAAATGACGTTGTTTTTTCAAACTCGATTTTCGGGTCCAGGCGAGCTTCGAGGCCTTTGAAGCCAGACAACCATAAATGCCTTTAAACACATCTACAATCTTTTTTCTACAATCCCTGAAAATTTAAATTCAATATCTTTTTTCGTTTAGGAGGAGATAGCAGGACAAAATGGCCCTCTAAAAATCACTAAAACGTCAATATATCCCGAACGGAAATGACGTCATTAAAATAAGAAATTATATATAAGGTTTTTATCAATATCTACAAGATCTGAAATTTTCAAGAAATCGCTTGTACAAAAAAGCGTAAGAAAAAAAAATAATAAAAGGGAAAAAGAAACAAAGCAATAACAATAAGGTCTTCCGTTGGAAACGGAAGACCTTAATAATATTCAGTTTGAGTTTTGTCATTAAATCCATGTACATATTAAGAAAAATATTATGCATAGTTGATTTACAAAATGAGTTAGTAGGGGATTCAAAATAAAGTGTCCATAGAAACCCCTACTATAGTTATGCTCCAAAGGTCGGGTCACCCTTGGATTATTAGTTTTTCACACAATGTATCTAAAATTTTGAAATCATATGATACGCTTTTAGAGGATTTTGTTGTAAGGAAGAACTGAGTAAGAGCATTTTTCAAAAAACATAGAATACCATTATTTGATACATTTTCGCTTAATACTCTACATTTCATTTTATAGTTATACATCTTATATGCCACAAAGGATATAACGTTGTTTAAAACAAATGTATTCTCATTACAATATGCTGGAAAACCAACAACAATAATTTTCCATGACACGCTTCAATTTAAATCCTCAGATTTTTTTTTCCACAATGGTTGAAAAATATAACAATCAAAAATAAGATGTTTAACATCTTCTTCTAGATTACAATTAATACAATTTTTGTCTAGATCTGTTTTTCATTTACTTACATATTTGTTACATGTTATAAGGTTATGCAATAGTTTATAATTAAATTCTGACACATTTTTATCAAATATTTTCTTTATTTTTTCCGTATATATATTTTCCCACACATAAGTGTCATCGAGTAAAAAAGTATTTGCCCACACACTTTCCATGTTAGGTTTTTTTGAGTTTTGTTGAAGTAAGATACCATAGAAGAAGCTTGAATTTTGCCTTTCGATTGACTTAATATGACCTTGAAAATTAAATACAAATTTTGAATGCCTTCGTTTTGCGGAATCTCGAATGTTTGTTTTTGAAGCATATTTTTGAAGGGCACTTTTGACAGTTATATACTCACACAGGTAGTTGTTTGTAGTTTTAAGCGTGTTCTTAATTTCTTCTAAAGTTAGAAATCCATTTGCATCAATAACATCATTTACAAATATTAGTCCACTTTTAGCCCATGCTGGAAAAAACAGAGGTTTTCCTTAATATGTTATGTTTTTATTAAACCATATATTTTGAATTTGAAGTTTTTCTTGACAATTACTTTTGCACTCATTAAAAGCACATATCTCTTCTTTATAGAAATTTGGAAGGTGTTTTATGTTTAGGTCTTCTGTCTTTGTTATATTGGTTTTTTATAAGTAGGCTATGTCTAAATTATATCTTCTAATGCAAGAGTTTATTAATTTGTTTAAAACATTGTCAGATTGTACAAGCTTTGAGAACCATGCTGCCTTTATAGCTTTAATTTTTAATTCAAAGTCGGTGATACCAATTCCCCCCTCTGATATGGGTCGGATAAGTGTTTTACGTTTTATCGAGAAAATAATTCTATTTATTTCTTTGATTGTATTTTGTTCCAGATATTCAAGTACTGTTGCTACACATAAAAGTTTAGATACAATTAAAGAGTTGATTATTTGACATTTTCCAAAGATCGTCAATTTTCGTATTCGCCATGAATCTAGGAATTTTTCAAATTCTTTTAATTTGCATAACCAGTTTTTTTTTCATTGCATTCTTTATTGTTGTGTCCAATGTGGATCCCTAGGCATTTTACAGTGGTCCTATTTATAATGATATTTTGTATGAAATTTTCTTCTTTAAGCATATTTTTTAGTTCTCTTAAAAGTATACATTCAGTTTTCGATAGATTTAATTTCGTTCTCGAGACACTACCAAAATTTTCGATAATGTCAATTGTCTTCTATTTATCCTTTCGTTCAAAATTTCCTAAAACAAATAAGAATAATATCGCTGAGACAGGGCATCCTTGTCGTATCCCCCTGCGCATTTTACATTTTCGTGAGATCCACCCATTATTTTTAATGTAAAAATATGGGTTAGTGTAAAGAATTTTTATCCATTTGATAAAGTTTTCTCCGAAATTAAATTTTCCTAACGATTTAAAAAGAAAGTTCCATTCTACGGAGTCAAAAGCCCTTTGAAAGTCGGCAAATAGGAGAATTCTTCTTCAGTATTTGTATTTTCACAATATTCAAAAATATCTAAAATAATCCTGGCATTATTTATTGCCAATATATCGCCCTTTTATTTATCCTGATTGATTTTTACTTATCAACTTGTCGATAACTTTTTGCAGCCTTCTAGCAAATATAAAATCAATTATTTTATAGTCACAATTTGTGAGACTGATAGGCCGATAATTTTCTAATTTATCTAATTCTCCTTTTTTATGAATTAAAGAGAGAACTGAACATTTTTGTAATATTGTTAATTCTTCCTCAAGATAGATTTTTGATAAAGCTTCATATAAATAGTGTTTAAGATTCTTCCAGAACATTTTATAAAACTCAGTAGGTAAACCATCTATTTCGGGTGACTTATTGTTTTTCATTCCATTAACTGCCTCTGCGCATTCAGTTAAGGTTGGGAAGTTTTCGCACATTTCTTTTTCCTTTTCTGACAAAACTGATGATACATTTATGTTATCTAAGTACGTATCGATATCGTTTATTGGTACGTCGTTTGAGGAATATACATTTTCATAGAAATTACATAGCTGATCTAAAATATCTTTAGTTTTAATAAAATTTGATCCTGCGTTATTTATTTTATGAATGATATTTTTTGATTGGTGTTTGTTTTCAAGTCTTAAAAAATATGATGAATTTTTTTCCCCTTCGTCTATCCATTTGGCTCTTGACCTAATTTGAGCACCTTTTGATTTATTTTCATACAATTTGTCTAGTTGATTTTCTAACTCTTTTTTCCGTGTCATGTTTATGTTTAAGTAATGTTGACTTTCTATCTTCTCCAATTCATTTTCGATAAATAGTATTTTTTGTTTCATATTTCTACTTTTTTCTTTACAGTATTCTATGCTAAGGTATTTGACATTAAGTTTTATTAATTCCCATTTAATTTTTGGATTTGTTTCTAGTTTAATGTCATTGGGCAAATTAAGTAGAAATTGATTTATCATTTCGCAATATTTTAAATCATGTAGTGCGGATGTATTCAGTTTCCAGTATCCTTTCCCTCTACTAGTGGAAGAAATTTCACATTTAAATATGATAGCTATGTGGTCACTCATTCTTATGTTAGAAACAAGCGGTGGCCTTCGTAAGTATATATTTTCCGGTCTGTAGCAAAAATTTTGCGTTAAAAATATATAGTCTATTCTACTTTTAGCAGATCTGTTACCATCACACCAGGTGAACCCTTTATGTTTTGGTTTTATTTTTTGCCACAAATCAAGTAGTTCAAAACGAAATTGTAAATTTTTTAAACTGTTTAAACTTTTGTCTATTTCCTTTGACAAAGAGCAATTAAAGTCACCAACAAGAATTATATTATTTTCATTCATACAGTACATTGTTATCCATTTTGATACCTATTTAAAAAAGCTAACTCTATCGTTTTCAGTATTTGGAGCATATATGTTAACAAGTGTAATAGTTTCGTTGTTATCTTCAATATTGAGTACAATTATCCTGCCGTCGACCGATCTGTGTTGGTTTATGAGTTTAAAATGAAATTTACTACTAATCAAAATTGAAACACCCTTGCTATGCGATGAATTAGAAAAACAATGATAAGATGTACCATTCCACCTGGAATTGTAAACATATTCTTTTTCTGACACAAAATGCGTTTCTTGCAGAAAAAGTACGTCACAATCGATATCATTGATCCAATCATATAAAAATACCCTTTTCTTATAATCATTTAAGCCACAACAGTTAAATGAAGTAAATTTTACAGAAGTCATCGTTTTATTTGGTTGACAGTTACAATAGATTTATCTCAAAAAGTTATAAATACCTTGTTGTTTGGTTTTTGCCGCTCTGTGCAGAGAGACAGATCTGGGTTTGTTGGTGCTCCGGTTGCCTCGGTGTTTGTCCTCCAGACGCTGGATCAGCTTCCCGAAAATATTTTGCCCCGGCCACGAAACTGGGTCGGTATGCTTTGTTTGCTCCGTGTCTAAACCAGTGCCCCAGTAAAGATCATAAACAGAATGGGCAAACAGGGTGTTGGGTTTAGAAGAGGTTAGAAGATCTTTCAGTTCTTTTAACTGGTCGATCTTTGCGCACAGTATTTCATCCATTACCTTGTCAGCTTCGTCTCTCCATTGTGGAGTGTTGGTTAGGGTTTTCCCTATTTGCTTGCATTCTAGGGCCGTCTTGGCATCTCGGATCTTATCAGCGGCGACAATATTGCCCGTTCGGATAGATTTAGTAAGCTGGTACGCCTGCTCGGCTGAATTGAAATTTTCACTAAAAACCTTGATATCACATGGATAAAAATTAGATAGAACGTTTCCACTGCCTTGTATGGTGATGACATTTTTCTGCTCTGCGGTGTATTTCGAGCACATGTTTGATCCAGGTTCGTGACCCGGTTCCTTGCAAGCGGCGCATTTCCGCTCGTTTGGACATCTGCGCGCAAAGTGGTCGTTTTGCCAGCATTTGGTACAGGAGACGGTTGGCTTCTCCGCATCGTGTCCGCGATGATATATTTTACACTTCAATCCCGCACAGTAACTGAAGCGCGGTAACGGCTTGGACAGAAGTTGTTCTACATATATAAACCTGTTTCCGTTTAAGACACTTGTCATTTTGTTGTTAGATGGGTTTCTTATTTTGTCATATTTTAGATCGCTTTTAGGGCGCACACCAAGCTTAGACAGCATATGGAGTACCGCTGAATCGTCAACAGAAAGTGGTACTCCATAAATCGTGACCTTGAGAGCCTCGTCGGTAGGATTCTCTAGTCGGGCAGAGTATGGGTTCGAATCGTACACTGTGATGTGTTGGCTCTTAAAGTCAAACCCCTCCAGTAGAATATTGTCTCTGCTTGGTTTGTCAGTAAGATAGATTCGCCATAAATTTCGGTCGAGCTGAATGCATTTTATGCTATCTCCACCTACACATTGACTAACGGCCTCAAGAAGCACGAAATTGGAAATACGTTCATTTTCTTCGTGTAATTCATTGTCTTTTATATATATTGGTTTGAGTAATTTTGCCATCTTTGTAGAGCAAAACAGATAAATATGTACAGGTAAAGTTATTTTGGTTCAATATAAACAATAGGCGATAGGTAAACAACAGGTAAACAATGCTGAGTTCGTACTCACAGTTCAGTTCGTCTTGAAAAAGTCCTTCCAAGAACACAGAATTCATACAAAAATCTCAAATATATACATAAAGTATGATTCCAGTATGCATCAAACCAAAAGGTAGCTTTTGGAAATGCAGAAATGCAGAAATTGCAATATAATCAGGTCAAATGACAGAGAGCGGTGAAAATGCATCCACCCTGCTCAATGTCCCGTGACTTCGGTTGTTTTTGTGCTAAAACAATTTATTATGGCCGAAATGAGTTCAATTGCTATTTATGATTAAGAGTGATGATAAAAAATCTCAAAGGTATGTTCAAAATCTTTCTTCAGATCTTACCCTTATATTGGTCATGCAAAATAATCATAGTCGAAAACTTTAATGTAATTGTACATCACATGCAAGTAATAAAGAAAAAAAATATTTAAACTCATTCTAAATATATGAAACTTTATATCATTCTCTTGAAGAAAGAACAACTGTCTGTGATCATGTCTTTAGTTTTGATAACGGTAAATGTTATCAAAAGGGTAATGCTATTAAAGTTCCATACGGTTAATCCATTGAATAAATAAACTGAATATACTACTTTTATAAATCAAGAGTATGTGTTGTACCGTTTTCCCTTATATTTTGTGTCACATACTGTATATTCCTTATTTTACGTGAGTACTTCATTCCGCGACTCAACTGTTTTGAATCAAATCGCGAGAATATAAAATCACAAACGCCAAACTTTTAACATCGTTTCAATTAGTTGACATCTGTCCGAAAAATAAAAGCGAGCTTTTAAAACCCGCGATATGTGCTTCTTGTGATTTTACGCAGAAATTGGTTCCTCGAGTTTCATTAGGAACATTTTATATAAAGTGCCTGTTTGGGAGGGTAACGGTTGAACACCCGAGAAAACCATTGTCAACGCAAAGCGGGGGTTGGCAATGGTGTTGTCCACCCAAACAGGCACTTTTTTATTTTATAATACTTTCATGTTAAATACTGAAATCTGATTGGTTTAGACGCAGTTGTACATATTTTACACCCCTCGAAAACCATTGTCAACCTCCGCTTCGCGTCGGTTGACAATGATTGTCTCGGGGTGTCAACATCAACAGTTACCCTCCCAACCTGGCACTATTTATATAATACTGAATGTCTTAATTTTAGAGAAAATATGACTACTTTTATATAGAAATGACGTGAATTCTACAGCGAAGCGTACGCACATAATTTACGTGCGTGTAAAAATTCGTTGTGTTACCTGTTGCCAAGTGTGTTGCTAACGCTGAGGGTAATAGAACGGATTATCAACTGCGTCTAAACCATTCAGATTTAAGTATGAAGGTACAATTTACAGTATTTAGCTACTGACTTCTGAGGTTTTGTTATATGATAATAATCCCGAAATATTAGGTACATGTAAATCTGCATGCAAATGTATTTTTCAATTTTTTACCATAACCCTTTGTTTTTAAAATATGTGTAATGGTTTCCGCAGGTAAGTGTTAATTTAAATTATATAGAAATATCAACGGTAACTACTGATCGCAACTTTGTTTGCCTTTCGGAAATAACAAAAACAAAACAAAAACCCGTTTAAGTAAATCGATTATGGTAACATTATATAAATAGTGCCTGTTTGGGAGGGTAACAGTTGAAATTGACACCCCGAGAAAACCATTGTCAACCGACGAGAAGCGGAGGTTGACAATGGTTTTCGAGGGGTGTCAATTTCAACTGTTATCCTCCCAAACAGGCACTATTTATTTTGTTATACTGAATGTCTTAATTTTAAAATTTTTTTTTACTGCTTTTATATAGGAATAACGTGAATTCTTCAGCGAACCGTACGCGCATAATTTTCGCGCATGTAATACTTTTTAATGTTACCCGTTGCTAAGTGCGTTACTAACGCTGAGAGTAATAGAAAATATTATTAACTGCGTCTTAACCAATCAGATTTCAGTATTTAACATGAAAGTATAATAATTTATATTATCACCGTGTGAGATGTTTCCCTTGGACATGACACCTTTTCTCCTGTCACTGGCGTTGAGTGACTTTGACCGGACACCCTTAATTGACTCACAGTTTATCTTAGTAATCCGTTTATTGAATTAACTCTTTCTATTTACTTTTCTATTATTCTCTATTGTTAAAAATGTTTGTTATCTATATTGAATTGTTGGCCATGTTTAATTATTCGGCAGTTGAAGAGCGACGGTCAAGGCGCTCGTACCACCGACTCCCGATCTCGCGGAATATTGTAATAAGTTTGCGGAGTTTTAATAAATCTTGTAAAACGAATACCGATCGACTTGTACATTTCCGTAGGTCACAATATTTTCATGGGACACAAAAATTCTGAATATGATCGGAAAGTGCAAGATTAAGAAAACAAGCGGATTGTTTATGGCATAAATGCATTTATACTCAACGATTTCAGGCATGCATATCTCAAACAAGACGCAAACACCCAATAAAAAAAACAAGTTGTTATCTCTTCAACAAAAATCCCGATTTCGTATTTTGAAACTACACTGCGAGCCTTAATCCAAACGAAACTAGTTTGGATGCAAATTGAAATACGGAAATTAATCGCATTAAGTTTAATTGTTAAAGACTATAATAATTTACAATATTTATTTCTTTTAAAAAAGATATAAACCCTTTCAAAAGAGAATGTTTAAATGATGTAACGTAATTGTAAAGGCGGATGTGTTAACATTGATTTATATATGGAGTACTATAATTTGAGCTTTCCAGAAAAACATGAGATATTGGACTTTTCATTTACTGTGAATAGATATAAGTTAATAATTATATGTATATAATAATGGTCATTATACAACTTAACGTCTTATTTAGAGTTACTAATATGAGTAGTGATTCATATGAATTCCATTGCATACGTGTATAACGTTACGATGCTAAATGCAACGTCATTATAACGTGACTAAAATGACACACTCTCTGAGCAGTGGCACACACAAAAATTATGAAGAAATTATCAAAACTATTCTATTTCATGAAGTTACATATTAATGTCTACCTTTTAGTAAAATATCGTTTGATTTAAAGATAGGGCCATTTTTGGCATATACCGTACCTAGTTCTTTTGTATCAAGACGTAGAACTTTGCATATTCGGAACGAGAAAGAATTAGGGCTTTTAATCTACGATGTACATGTTGTGCCAAAAAATTGCCGGGACATTTTTTTTTTGAGAAAGGATAGATATGATTTAACCTGGATTTTTTTATATAAAGATCATATCATATTGGGTAGTTTCAATTAATCTACCAATAATTGAATATACTAATTATCAATGTTAAAAATGCGTAATGACGTTTACACTCAATGTTCTAAACATGGTTTAAAATACCACAAACAGAAGGAGTTGGAAACAACCGCATGAATCCACATTTGATATAAAGCTTTTGTAAAAAGCGTTTGTATACAATCGAAAGCTTATAAAACTGTCGATCTATCAAGATATCGATACAATGAACAACGTTTTCATCACGCATAACTCGTTTATAGAGGATAGCGGGAACATTAATTAAATCATATACAGACCAGGCTGGATTTTACAAACCAACTTTCGACAAAGTCGTAAATAAAATTATATTGATAGCCTCGTAAAATGATCTTTAATGAACACAATTGAACTAAAACCATTTGTTTATAAATAAATTCAAATCTTATTATTATATTTTTTAGCCATAAGAATAAATCATTGATTAGTTGGTGATTAATTAGCATTCATTAATTTGGTCGTAAGTCGTACGTTCTTTTGTAAAACGCAGCCCAGGGTATTATTTTATTGATGTTTGCTATTTTATTTAAGTAATGCATATATAGATGATTGCTGATGATGACTTTTGGGTGTTTCATTTGTTACCGTCAATCGCAACTTCTCGGGCCTTTCCGGCAAGCTCGGAAAAACTCCTCGAATGTATTAACATCACCGGATGTTAGAATTTTAAACAAAATGGAGTCGCTTCCCATTGAAATAAATATCGGCTAGACAGCATTGTAAGACACGTCTGTGGTATATTTTAGGGTATATCATTGACTTTAATAAAATGTAATTCACATTTCAACAGATCTTAAAATGTGTTGAATTTATCAAGTTTTACAAAAAGGGGGTTTGTCATGGACACCTAGGTAATACATTTGAGGTGTTTTTCCGAGCTTGCGGAAAGGCCCGAAAAGTTGCGATTGTTGTTACCGTCTTCCTTGGAAGACGGTATAAAGAGAAGAATTGAAATAATTTACAGTCTCCGGATTGTGCACTTCCTTTCCATTGTGATTGGTAAAAAATACATGATGTGAAAATTTACATTTATTTCATTGGTTGAAATACTGTTCGGCACTAGGGAAATAATTTTCTGATGATGTTTTTCATGCACGACTTAACAAATTTCGTAGATTTCATATCTAAACAAGTATTCCTTTTAAAGGTATGATCGGCAATGGTGATATATTGATAGCTAGAAGCAATCAACATGATCAGTTTGATGTAAAATAACAAAAAAAGTACTGTATTTTTACAAAATATAGAATATTTTGAGTCTGTACACCATAGTTTCATCATTATAAACCGTCAACAAATTTAATTTTAAAATAAATTTGGGGAAAGCCGTTCGTAAACTCCTTGTCTAGTTTTATATTTTTAACGTAATTATTAAATGTTAATGTATCTTCTTCTTCAGAATATTGAGTAGAGCTCTTCAAAGAGTATTAACACGTATCATAGGCGTCAAAACCGGGGGGGGGGGGCTTAATTATTTCTTTTCTTTTAGCATTGTTTATTCAAATATTTATACAAAATAAAAGAAAATTGATGCGGTATGCCTAATATCGGTAAAGTTATTTGCACCTTAAATGCAGTGGGATAGCTTTGATTTTATAAAAATAATACGAGTCTACGGCCTTACCTAAGATCTCTTTTACCCTATAGTCGATCTCAACTTACAAGCTCGGGTACGCAGTTCTCAATTTTAGACACGAAGGCTTAAACGACACATGACATAAAATGTTCCACTCGCCATGCTATGTAGAGGAAGGTGACATTTATATATAAAAAGAATTAAACTGTCTTTGATAACTAATTACTGTTTATGGTTTGTTCTAAAGACGGTAAGCTTTTTAAAAAAAGCTAAACTTCATTTTCATATACTTCTTTCTCTCGGGAAAAATCCTCGAAACGTGGGATGTAATATAATGTTAAATGACAAAAATTACCACTTGAACCCCCCTCCCTTTGGGGGAAGGTCTCTGAACTCTGTGATTTAAGATTTGGTCTGAGACACTTCATCTGATTCCTTGATTTCCCTGAAATCCAGGAGAGCTTGGTTTACTAAATCCTGTTTTCGAAAGTAATATCCCTGTTATATATACATGCTTAAAAGAAATACTTTTATCATTGTACACCATACGTTTGTGAGAATTATAAATATTATTATGAAAAGGGAGCATGCATACCATGATGAAATATAAAATATTCTATACGACTGTCTAAACTCAAGGCAGCCTATAAAAATTAAATATACTTGTACATAAATTACTTTGCACGGTCCTCAAACTTTTTCCAAGGGGGGGGGGGTGGGGGTCCTACAGATTACATGTACTGTGTTTGCCGGTTTTTTTCTTGGGGGGTGGGGTGGTTTCCGAGGCCAATCTCAATTTCGTAATTTTACCATGGAAATTTAATAAGTTTGATTTTTTAAGGAGGATGTATGAACCATCGACCCCTTTCAAGATCCGTGCATGATTACTGTTTTAACATTTGTTTTCAAGACGAAATGTTGAACAAATTCCTTTCAAAAACCGTTTGGAAAAAAAGATTTTTCCATAATAATAATAATAATAGACTAATTATGCAAAATATTATAATCTTTAATTTGCAATTGTTTTTTATACCACTAAATTTGTGAACAAAACCATGATATGTTATATTTTTCAATTGAACATTACATTTGAATTGTTTGCTAGCATGTCATAAATTGGTAATTCTGAAATGATAGGATGAGAGTAAATGAAATACCCAACTTCTTTGTTTTTCGGTTTTGTATTACAATTTTTCTATCAATTTTAATATCAAATTACAGTTTAATGAGCAAGCTGTTACATTGTACAAAGCTTACACTTATATTCTAGTATATATAAACATGAACTGTCTTTGAAATCATACAAACAGTTTGCCAGTTTGAACACAATCGACTTGTACATTGCATGTAAGTATTGTGGAATATTTTTGAAATATGTTCCCCCCTCTTTTCCTCATTTCACCTAACCTAAACTAGATGATCCTTATCTTTAATTTTACAAGAAAGGTTTTGTTCCATACTCGTACGTAGCAGTTACACATTTTTTTGTTTGCAAATTCACCGCACTTTGCTCTTTTAGATATTTTTGTTATATATGCTCTTTTCTTTACTTTTTGCATTGAAAGCACTATATTCTTACCTATATTCAATACCAACAACCGATAGCCAGTGAGTATAGTCGCTCGTAGTCAAATTGATCTCAATGTTTCTGAGTGGAGATATGTCAAAAATCGTTAATTGTTATAGTCTTTTATTGTTTGTGTTTTGCTATGGATTTCAAACAGATATTTTTTTTTAAGGAAAATGTTTTTGAATAATTAATCTAATATATATCACAAGTTTGTTATCTCTCTATTCAAAACTGCTAAACATTGATCTTCCAAAAAGCTTGCTTACTAGTATTAAAATTTATTGAAATTTTCTGTTCAGTATAGCATAATTCATTTTTTTAAAAAATATTTTGACTAGAACATTATCCCTAACATTCTTAAGGTTTTAGATTGAAGTTTAAAAAAAGAAGGAAGAAATATGTCTGTTTCCCGTCAATGGTTTTGAGTTGTTTGGAGGTTTTGTCTATTTGGTTATTAATACAATGTACACCTCTGATCAGATTTCAGTATGTTTTTGAACCTAACTTTCATATGGCTCTCAGTATTTTGGGCACAGTGTGAAAAAGTGTCACCGAAACCAGGCTTGAAACTTTTCCGAGAGGATTATAAAAGCGTTCAAGAAACTTGCATTGCTGTCGGATTTGTGAAAAACAGCTGTACAAATGATACAAAGATAGGTATATACATTACTTTTATCTTTCACTACTATTTACGAAAAATTTCTCTTTATCTTTGTGGTCTAATAACACTTTATTTGTTATATAGTTAACTAAACGGAAGCTAGAAGACAGATTTCAAATCAAATATTACTGCCTCCTGTTTGCGATTTACAATTCAATGTATTCTTTCTGGATTATATAACGTCAGGGAAATACATATTTAAGTAGTGGTTTAAATATCATTTTGACACCTTTTTTATATATACCCTTTTTTTTAAATTAGGGATTGCCTTTGATGCTCGATTGGGAAAACAAATAAGGAATCTTGCGACCAAAGGCCGGGTTGTTTTTGATACAGTTGTTCTAAACCAAGGATCAGGATATGACGCATCTACTGGAGTCTTCACGGTCCCTAGTGGCGGAACCTACGTGTTCGACTGGACAATTCTTGCATGGCACGGCTTGTATGCCCACACTGCACTCGCCGTTAATGACCAGTTTAAATCATGGAGTCACTGCTACGCAGGAAAGTCCAATAATTATCGATCCTGTAGCAAACTGTCGATACTGAAGCTACATAAAGGAGATAAAGTCGGGATTGCAGTTTTTAGTGGATCAGCTGACATTCATGAAAAATACACGTCTTTTTCTGGCTTTAAACTGTAATTTTGTAACATAACTTGCTACACAAAAAAATGGAAGGCTTCTATAAGACGAAAAATCTTACTCTAATGTTGTTTTTTGTGTGAAGAAAGTAATAAAAGGTAACGGGTTGTGTTTGTGTTAAAATAATTTAGCATGGCCAAATTGAGTTCAATTTCTATTTCTGATTAAACAGTGTCGGTCAAAACTCTCAATGGTATGTTCAAAATCTTTCTTTAGATCTGAACCTGTTGATGATCATGCAAAATAAATATAGTCGAAAACTTTAATGTAAGGGTAACTAAAATTACAAATAGAAAATTTGACATATTTAACTCCAAGTTAAGCAAATTTTGTACATCTTATAAATTTAATGTCAAATTACGTACGATCCTGTCATTTCTTTAGACGGCAATAATATCATAAAAATCTTCAAGCAAGTTGCTCAATTATTAAAAGCCAAATTCAGATGCGGTTTGATATAGTTGATTCATAATTCAATAAGTCAACACCAATTAGAGCATTGCTTTCATACTTAAAAACAACTGGCTTTTTTAATATTATAAAATAAGAGATGTTTTACAATTAACATTCTGTTTTGTGTGATTAGAGTTTTGTATGGTCATCCAATAGTACGTCTAAGTGGGGGTTTTCTGCGGGCAGCAATAATACTTATACATGTATCTTTTGATTGTCATAAATAAAAGCGTTTATGCATTACTTACGATAAATCTCTTCTTTGAAACTGACTCAAACCGGGAGTATACAGTTAATTTGAACCAAGGATCGGGATATCACGCATCTACTGGAGTCTTCACGGTCCCTAGTGGCGGAATCAACGTGTTCGAATGGACATTTCTTGCATGGCAAGGCTTGTATGCCCAAACTGCACTCGCCCTTAATGACCAGTTTAAATCATGGAATCACTGCCACTCTGGAAAGTTCATTAATTGGCGATCCTGTAGCAAAATGTCGATACTGAAGCTAAATAAAGGAGATAAAGTTGGGATTACAGTTTTTAATGGACCAGCTGACATTCACAAACAATACACGTCTTTTTTTGCTTTAAACTGTAAATTTGTATCATAACTTGCTACACAAAAAATGGAGGGCTTCCATAAGACGAAAAATCTTACTCTAATGTTGTTTTTTGTGTGAAGAAAGTAATAAAAGGTAACGGGTTGTTTTTGTGTTGAAATAATTTAGTATGGCCAAAATGAGTTCAATTGCTGTTTATGATTAATCAGTGTCGGTCAAAAACTTTCAATGGTATGTTCAAAATCTTTCTTTAGATCTGAACCTGTTGATGATCATGCAAAATAAATAAAGGCGAAAACTTTAATGTAAGGGTAACTAAAATTACAAATAGAAAATTTGACATATTTAACTTTAAGTTGAGCAAATTTTGTACGTCTTATAAATTCGTCATATGACGATCCCTGCATAGCAAATTACGCATGACCTGTCATTTCTTTAGACGGCAATAATATCATAAAAATCTTCAAGCAAATTGTTAAATTATTAAAAGCCAAATTCAAATACGGTTTGATATAGTTGATTCATAATTAATTAAATCGACACCAATTAGAGCATTGATTTCATTCTTAAAAACAACTCAAATTGTTTTTTTTAATCTCTTAAAATTACAGATGTTTAGCAATTAACATTCTGTTTTGTGTGATTAGGGGTTTGTATGATCATCCAATAGTACGTCTAAGTCGTGAATTTCTGCGGGCAGCAATAATACTGATATCTTATGATTATCATAAATCAACTTAAATTATCGTTTATACATTACTTACCATAAATCTCTTTTTGAAACTGCCGAAACCGGGCTTACATCAGTGACAACACGCACAAAATGCACGGAACTCAAAGTTCTATGCAATTAACTTCTTTTCTGACTTCACATTTCTAAAACCCGTCCCATTATATTTTTGCCGCATATTTTCCTAAATTTTTCAATATTTATAAATACCTATTGATTCAGACGATGTTCACTCAGTACTTTTAAAAAATCCCAAGATTTCCCCTACCTTGTCAAAGTTAAATACACGGCTTAAAATAGAAAGTCTACGGGGATTTTGCATCAGCCATAATGAAGCCCGGATGATAATGTTAAAAAATTGTGCGAGGTATTTAGAGTGACTTCCGAATATAGAAAAGATGTCAACATTCCCCATTATGAATCTCCGTAGGAAATCTGTTTTAAATGATAATGTGTAAATGAAGTTGTCTTGGAAAATTTCCTTTTCATCTATTTCAATAGCACTTCTTTCACAAGTATATGTATTTTTATGAAAAATCGCCCAAATGTGCAGCATAAATATCTTAAATGGGACAGACTTTAGTATACAGCAAACAGGATGATTGTGAAGAACGTTTTAAAACCAAAGACCTGTGAGCAGTATAAAATTTCCTAATTAATTAAAACGTTTTTAGTAGACATGTAGATTTGATTTTATCAAAAAATATAAGACTTACGTATCGGGTACTTGTAAAGTGCGAAATAAAATGGAAACGAAACAAAACGAAACCAAACTTGAGTGCTTATATACTTTGACTTGTCGTTGATAAGTTCTTAAGGTATATTACACAGGTACATGTAGTCACACGTACATACAACGGCAAATGAATTTAAAACATATAACATAAGTCGTTAGAAAAGTTCGCGGACAAGTTCAATCGTGAGCAGACTATTGCATGATACCAGGGAAACTTTTCATATTTAATCTTGACGTATTTTCTCAATAATTTGTTATGGTTTGTTTATTTTAAACGCACCATAAAATATATACAGATTAAACATTTTGATAAGATATGCTTCACGGAGCATGTCCGTTTTTAATTGTTTTATATTTTTACGCATTTTTCCTTATTAAGATAATGTGCAGTTTAAGTACAATGAACATTATAATAAACGATATTTCATATGCGATCACAATAAGTTATGAAGGTCATTTTGTGAAAGTTTCAATTAAATTGAAGAATTTCTAAGCGTCTTATCGCCGAATATGGACGATCAAAGCTAGAAAGTCAAAGTAGAAAGTAGAGAGTCAAAAACCTTGGAGTACCGGGCCGTCATTATATAAATAGTGCCTGTTTGGGAGGGTAACTATTGAAATTGACACCCCGGGGAAATCATTGTCAACCGACTCGAAGCGGAGGTTGACAATGGTTTTCGAGGGGTGTCAATTTTAACTGTTATCCTCCCAAACAGGCACTATTTATTTTATTATACTGACTGTCTTAATTTTGCAGAATTTTTTACTGCTTTTATATAGAAATGGCGCGAATTCTACTGCAAACCGTACGCGCATAATTTACGCGCGTGTAACAATTCGTTGTGTTACCTGTCGCTAAGTGTGCTGCTAACGCTGAGGGTAATAGAACGGATTATCAACTGCGTCTAAATCAATCAGATTTCAGTATTTAACATGAAAGTATAATAATGTATTTTGTGTGCACGCTAAAAAATCTACGATGGAGACCAAAAGGTTCTTAGATGTTGCTATTTTTATAAGACAAAGGTTTACACTTGGAATCATAATTGGAATTGGAGGTTTGAAAATGGAAATACTGATATCTTGAGCTCTTGCATTACCGCACCCCCCCCCCCCCCTCCTATACAACCCGGATCTTGCACCTCTGGATTTCGCTTTATTTCCTTATCTAAAGTCGAAACTGCTTGGACAGAGATTTTCGGACAGGTCTAAAATATTGTATTCCCACAATTGTTTATTTAAAAATAAAATTTGGTGCTATGACTATTTTAAAATAGCGACCATTATCGAGTATCAGTGTCTAGAAGACTAGTATCTACGTTATGACACAAAAATTTGACAAATAATGGTGTGAACGTGCATTTTATAGATAGGTTAATGGTATGAAACGTGTGTTAATTGCCTTACAGTAGTTTGACGTCACCTGAAGTCGTGAAAATATGACAAGGTGTTCCTTATATGCAATTCATGCAAATTATAAATCGCTGCGACTTTTAAAAACAACATCAAAATCATATGGTTTTTTCCATAGTTATTTTCAATTGGTAGTCATTGAATAAAACATACGTCATCCTACAAAGTACGCAGTAATTTTGCCGTAAATCACTTTGTCCGCAAACTTTTTTAACAACCCTCGTATGCACGATTCAAAACATCAAAACTGAAGGGCGTTGAAAACACAACAACTGGGTCCACATTTGATAGATTCTTTAATGAATAAGCGTTCACAGTTTTCGAAAACTTAAATTAAATTTTCGATTTATCAATATTCAGTTTGTTAATTTTCTTCGATTATAAAAGCTAAATATTAAGAAATACATGTAAATGCGCATAAATCCTTCATAGAGGATAACAAGTACATTAATTGTGTCACGCATTATCTTGATGATATATAATATATTCTACATAGATAAATATATACATATACATATATAAATATTTATACCCACAGAGAATGAATCCCTCTATTTCTTTCGGAAATTAATTGTAAATATTACTTCTGTAGAAACTGACAGGACTGAAATCTACACGCCCAGTTTATCGATCTGTCGAAACCATCAACCTAAGAAAAATCAAGGACTGCATGAATTAATTATGATTATGTCAGACTCAAATACCCATAAAAGACGATTTGGTTGTTTCTTTTATCTAACGGACTAATGTACATTAACAGTAATTTACTTAATTTTACATAATTTTTGCGATGATTTTTTAAAACATTTGTTATAACAAAGATGTAAATATAAACAATAAAAGCTTTTGTTGATAATTCTTGCAGGTTATGAACGTAGCAGAAAAATATTGCATTACCCGCTTATTGACATTGATTATGTATTTCTTCTGCAATATCTTCATGTTTCGCAGGAATCATCAGAGAAATCATTTCATTGTTTACATATTTACATCTAACTATTATGATTCCCTCTATTTCTAACCGAAACTTATAGTTAATTCATAGCTTGATTTTGCCCTGTCTTTAATCTAACGTACTGATTTACATTTATTAAAAGATACATGTAGATGTAAACATAATTAATAAAATGCTTTCTTTGATGATTCAGGCAGGTTATGACGGTAGCGATCATCGCAAAAAAATAAATAAATAAATACATAAATCGCTACAGTATCATCGCAAAAAAAATTAAAAATACATAAATCGCTATATAACGCGGGTTATGTATTTCTTCTGTAATGTCGCCACCTTAATATCCCGCATGCATCACCAAAGAAAACATTTAATAATTTTATATTTTTCATGTTTCGTATTCTTCAAACCTTCGGAAAAAAAGGGTGATCAAAATATCCCAAATTACTGTTATAAAATAAGGGAAAATAGACCCACCATATGTAACCCCCCCCTTTGCAAGCAATAAAAAAAACCTCAATTAATCACTGAAATTGAATTCAATTTATCAATAAATCAGTACATAGTTATTTGGAAACAACGTCTGCAAAAAATAAAACAAATACTATCTGAAGATATCATATAAATTTACTTATTGACTACAAAATTATAAATAACTACAATAAATTATTTAAAAATTATACCATTCATGTATTACAAAACAAAAATGTATGTTTGAAAATGCTCAATTTTAGAAAATCATAATGAAATAAATATCTTTTTTTTTCCTTCTGGTGGATTGAATTTCTGCATGCTTCATTCCACGAAAATCGATGCCCACGAATATCAACGAAACCACAGCATCCCGGTCACCAACCAATCTCGGAGTCTAAACAGTCTGTTTAGATGTGCTGAAATATGTTTGTTAAACGATCTAACCAAGGCAAATTCATATCCTGAAGTATGTTTAAAAGATGCCCTAGTTTGAAAGCCATTATTTCTTATTTATCAGGATGATAACATCATACCTGTACTGATTAATTAAAGAATAGTAATGTTTTGTTTTCTGTGAATGAGTAACAAATACCGTATAACGGGTATTTTCTGCGGCTTGAAATTTTTGCGGTTTAACCCCTAAAAAGTATCAAATTATATTCTGCGTTTTCAATTTCTGCGGTTACATTAGACCGCAAAAAAATACATATGTTTACCGGATTTGCCTTAGGGAAGGTAAACTAGAGAACCAACCGAGAACTAATTCCCGATTATGGCTCGGTCCCTGGGCGAATAGGTCGAATATGAACCACGTTTTTTGCTTGAATTTGGTGTTGTAGATTTATCCATAACTTCAGACAGCCTTGTGTTACACTCTTGGATCGATCTAGGGTAAAAACTTGCCGATAACTGTCCGTTAGGATTTGGAAGAATTCTTCCGCGCTTTACATATCTTAAAATCGACATTCTTACCGTGTTCACGGTGAATGAGAACTTACTCTCAATTGTTTTACAAGTCTACTAAATACTGCTTAGGAACTTTTCTCAGATCATTTTTATTTCATACTCGACTAAACACACAGTCCTTATATCTGTTCAGCTATAATTGATATCGCACAGGTAACATGAGATAATTAGGTGTGAAATACGACGCAGAGCCCCCTAATAACGGACTGATCACGTTTGAAAATTATAGCTTGTATTTTAAATAGTGTCAAAGTTAGTGATTTTTATAAAAGAATATTTTGCGTTTTGAATTTTTGCGGATTTTTCTTATCCGCAAAATACCGCAAAAAATAAAAAACTGCAGAAAATACCCGTTATACGGTATGTGTGACACTTAGACATTTTGGAAAGAGTTTACTGTACATAAAAAAACCATATTTATGACCCCCAGTGTGAATACTGTTTACACTTTTTTTGCCTTGTAATTTCATACTAAATAGCACAAATTATAGTTGTCTGTTGATATTTTGAAATATAAAGAACCCCGCTGTAATATTCGTTATTTCGTGAGAAAAAATTAACCCGACTATAATGATAACCAAATACAAATTCATTGTGTCCAAGGGTGAAACGTGCTCATTTACGTTATGTTCTATAACTAACAAATAATGTGTCCATTTCTAGACACGCCAATTTCCACAATAATTGATGAATTTTTTTATAATAAATTTTTTTATTCTTCAAAAAGTACAATTTCATTGATAAAATTATAACATTTACCAGCTAAAAAATTGCAAGAAGAAAATTATTAATGCTTCTATTTTTGTTTTCTTTCTGTAGTTTCGGTTTTGACTTAATTATAACGAAACATTCACGAGACAATTCGTTTAAAATAAATTTTGAATACGTTAATAAACCAACAAAGCTAGGTATCATCAGATTTTACCGTCCGGTTTAGGTGGTATGGGACAAAAATGTGAATAAAATATCACAATAATCAAAATACTTTCACAATTTCAGGACTTTTAAATTTCATAATACTTGATCAAAAAAAAAAAGAAGTTTTAAATTTTTTTGAAAAGGTTAAAAATTTAAAGTTCCAGCGGGATTCGAAATCGTGACCTACTTAGTCGCAGTTGACATGCTCTACGTCCCAATCTTGGGAAAGAAAAGATTACCAAAATCATACTTGATTTTAATGTTTATGTCAATCGAAAATACGTCACAATACGGTGGTGTCCCATCCGCCTTAAATCAATCAAAATTTATAGTTAAACAGTGTTTTGTGGTAAAATATACCGTCCGGATCCAGACGTAGAATTCCGGATAAATGAGACAAAATAACGTATAAAAAATTTGTTCCCAAATAAAATCATCCATTAACTGAAGCGTCCGAATATCTGGTGTCCGGATATTTGTAGCCCTACTGTATATATCCTAAAAGCCCGATAGTCAATTTTCTGTTCAGTGTTTATGGCGAATGTACAAAGTTTTGAGCAATTTCATTTATTTCAATCATTGGCCATGGATTTCATGTCTTGCCGAAAAGTGAGGCCGCACGGGCCGAAGATTCCATGATAGACATAGGGGTGATACGTACAAATAAAGTAAGTAGCTCTCCGCGGTCTATTGGCGCTGATTTATATGTTGGCGGTGTTACATTCACCTTGGGTAAAGACCTGTTGAATCTTCCGATCGTAGGCATGTATTCAATGGTCTGAGACATTTCATTCGATGTTGTGATGTCCCTTAATGCCAACAAAGCTTTCTTCATCAAATCTTGTTGTTGTTTGATTTTATTTAAATGTTCCTGTAATCTGTCTCGGTGTTTCTCTTTTATCACGCTTGTTTCATTTTTTTTCAGTTTTCATTTTGTTTATAACGATATCGATTTCTCTGTGCCATTGCTCTCCATGTCTGATAATTTCTGCTGTAAGTTTCTCATATATATTCATCGAGTTTAGAAAGTTGCGTTTCGAAAAAGAGTGCTTTTTCTTTGTATTGAGGAGAAGTAATTTCTTCTAATTTTCTTACATTATTTTCAAGGAGACTTTTGCTTTCCTCCTATACTTCTGAGATATCTATAAATATATGCCCCCTGTGTTGTTCAGATGCAATTGTTTTTATGTACCACCATATTTTTGAAAAAAAAACCCCATAATATGATAATATATTTTTCATTTGAGAAGTAAATTTAAATTGTTTGCTAGCGTGTCATAAATGTATGTCGCTTATCAATGCAGAATATAAATGTTAATTATTCATGTCAAGAAAAGTTAGTTATATATTTTGCAATTGTTTTAATGTACAACCATATTTTTGAAAAAAACCCATAATATGATTATATATTTTTCATTTGAGAAGTAAATTTAAATTGTTTGCTAGCGTGTCATAAATTTGTAATTTTGAATTTATAGGATGAGAGTAAAAAAAATACTTAACTTCTTTGTTTTTGGTATTGTATTACAATTTTTCTGTCAATTTTAATATTAGATTACAGATTAATGAGCAAGCTGTTACATTGTACAAAGCTTACACTTATGTTTTAGCATATATAACCATGAAATGATTTAAAAATAATATAAACATTTTGCCAGTTTGAACACAACCGTCTTGTACATTGCATGTAAGTATTTTAAAAGAAGATATTTGAAATATTTCCCCCTTCTTTTCCTCATTTTACTTTTTATTTCTAAATAAGATGATCCTTATCTTTAATTTTACATGCCTTAGCAAAGATTTAGTTTTATACTCGTAGTAGTATTATTAGTAATAGTATTAACATCTTATTTTTTTGCAAAATCACCGCAATTTGCTCTTCCAGATATTTCCTTTTATATGCTCTTTTCTTTACTTTTTTCACTGAATGAAATCTATTCTTACTTATGTTCTATACCTACAACCAATAGCCAGTGAGTATAGTCGCTCATAGTCAAATTGCGCTCAATGTATCTGAGCGGAAAAATGTAAAAAAAAATTCGTTTATTGGTATACAATTTTTTATGGTTTGTTGTTTGCTATGGATTTGCATAGATTTTTTTTGTGAAAATGTTACTGAATATTTAATCTAAAATACACCACACGTTTGATATCTTCTCTATTCAAAACTGCCAAACATCGATCTAGGAAAAAGTTTGCTTACTATTATTAAAATCTTTTTTAAAATGTTCTGTTCAGTTGCATAATTCATTTTAAAAAAATATATTATGACTAGAATATCATTACTATCAATCTACAGTTTTTAGATTGAAGTAAAACAAAAAAGAAGAGATATGTCTGTTCTCCATCACCGACACATCTGGTTTTTTTTTAAAGTGAATTGCGTGAAGGTTTTGTATATTTGGTTATTAATACATGTACATCTCTGATCAGATTTCAGTATGTTGTTGGCTCTAGCTTTCCTTTGGCTCTCAGTATTTTGGGCACAGTGTGAAAAAGTGTCACCGAAACCAGGCTTGAAACTTTTCCGAGAGGATTATAAAAGCGTTCAAGAAACTTGCATTGCTGTCGGATTTGTGAAAAACAGCTGTGGAAATGATACAAAGATAGGTATTTACATTGATAACTCTTTCACTACTTTGTATAAAAAAATTATCTATATATGTCTTGTCTGATATATGACGCTTTATTTATTATATAGAAAACTAAACGGAAACTAGAAGATAAATTTTGAAACATTATCAATAGAATCAAATCAAGTATGACTGCCTCCTATTTGCCATTTACCATTCATTGCATTCTTTCTGGATTATATTCCATGAAACAATATTCATAAAAAAAACTTCAGTGAAATACATATTGAAGTTGTGGCTTTAAATATCATTTTGACAGCTTATTTTTTTTTTATTAATATACACCCCTTTTTTAAAATTAGGGATTGCCTTTGATGCTCGATTGGGAAAACAAATAAGAAACCTTGCGACCAAAGGCCGAGTTGTTTTTGATACAGTTAATCTTAACCAAGGATCGGGATATGACGCATCTACTGGAGTCTTCACGGTCCCTAATGGCGGAACCTACGTGTTCGAATGGACAATTCTTGCATGGGAAGGCTTGTATGCCCACACTGCACTCGCCGTTAATGACCAGTTTAAATCATGGAATTACTGCCAGCCAGGAAAGTCCAATAATTGGCGATCCTGTAGCAAAATGTCGATACTGAAGCTACATAAAGGAGATAAAGTCGGGATTGCAGTTTTTAGTGGATCAGCTGACATTCACAAGCAATACACGTCTTTTTCTGGCTTTAAACTGTAAATTTGTATCATAACATACTACACAAAAAAAATGGAAAGCTTCCATAAGACGAACAATCTTACTCTAATGTTGTTTTTTTGTGTGAAGAAAGTAATAAAAGGTAACGGGTTGTTTTTGTGTTGAAATAATTTAGCATGGCCAATATGAGTTCAATTGCTATTTCTGATTAAACAGTGTCGGTCAAAACTCCCAATGGTATGTTCAAAATCTTTCTTTAGATCTGAACCTGTTGATAATCATGCAAAATAAATAGAGTCAAAAACTTTAATGTAAGGGTAACTAAAATTACAAATAGAAAATTTAAATATTAAACTTCAAGTTGAGAAAATTTTGTACATCTTAGAAATTTGTCATATTACGATCCCTGCATAGCAAATTACGCACGATCCTGTCATTTCTTTAGACGGCAATAATATCATAAAAATCTTTATGCAACTTGTTCAATTATCAAAAGCCAAATTCAAATACGGTTTGATATAGTTGTTTCATAATTATCAATTAGAGCATTGATTTCATACTTTAAAACAACTTAAATTGTCTTTTTTAATCTCTTAAAAAAACATATGTTTAGCAATTAACATTATGTTTTGTGTAATTAGGGGTTTGTATGACCATCAAATAGTACGTGTAAGTCGTGATTTTCTGCGGGCAGCAATAATACTTATATCTTATTGTCATAAATCAGCTTAAATTATCGTTTATACATTACTTACTATACATATCTTTTTGAAATTGACTGAAACCGGGCTAGCATCAATACATGTAACAACACGCACAAAATGCATGGAACTCAAAGTTCTATGCAATTAACTTCTTTTCTGCCTCCACATTTCTATAGCCTGCCCCGAAATATTTTTGCAGCATATTTTCCTAAAATTTTCAATATTTATAAATACCTATTGATTCAGACGATGTTCACTCAGTATAGTATTAAAAATTCCCAAGATTTCTCCTACCTTGTCAAGTTTCAATACACGGCTCAAAATAGAAAGTCTACGGGGATTTTGTATTGAATCAGCCATAATGAAGCCCGGATGATAATGTTTAAAAATTGTGCAAGGTATTTCGAGTGACTTCCGAAAAGAGAAAACATGTCAACATTCCCCATTATGAATCTCAGTAGGAAATCTGTTTTGAATGATAATGTTATTAATGTGTGAATGAAGTTGTCTTAGAAATTTTCCCTTTCATCTATTTCAATCGCATTTCTTTCACAGGTATAAGTATTTTTATGAAAAATCGCCCAAAATGTGCAGCATAAATATCTTAAATAGAACAGACTTTAGTATACAGCAAACAGGATGATTGTGAAGAACGTTTTAAAACCAAAAACCCGTGAGCAGTATAACATTTCCTATTTAATTAAAAATTTCTAGTAGACATGTAGAATTTGATTTTATCAAAAAATATAAGACTTAGTTATCGGGTAATTGTAAAGTGCGAAATAAAATCGAAATGAAACAAAACGAAACCAAACGTGAGTGCTGATATACTTTGACATGTCGCTGATAAGTTCTTAAGGTATATTACACAGGTACATATAGTCACATGTACAAGCACATACAACGTACGGCATATGAATCTGAAAAATATGACATAAGTCGTTAGAAAAGTTCGCGGACAAGATCGATTGTGAGCGGACTATTGCATGATACCAGCGAAGCTTTTCATATTTAATCTTGACGCATTTTCTAAGAAATGTGTAAAGATTTGTTTATTTTAAATGCACCATAAAATATATACAGATTAATTATTTTGATAAGATATGCTTCACGGAGCATGTCAGTTTTTAATTGTTTAATATTTTGTGCGCATTTTTTCTTATTAAGATAATGAACAGTTTAAGTACATTAAAATAAACGATATTTCATATCCGATCACGATAAGTTATGAAGGTCATTTTGTGAAAGTTTCAAATAAATTGAAAATTTTCTGACCGTTTTATCGCCGAATATGGACGACCAACGCTAGAAAAATGAGTCAAAAGCGTTAACATAATGCACACCTTGGAGCACCGGGCCGTCATTATATTTTGTGTGCATGCTATTTTTATAGGACAAAGGCTTACAGTTGGAATCACAATTGGAGTTGGAGGTTTGAAAATGGAAATACTGATATCTTGAGCTCTTGCATCACGTCAACCCCCACACATACAACCCGGATCTTGAACCTATGGATTTCGCTTTATTCCCTAATCTAAAGTCGAAACTGCGATGACAGAGATTTTCGGACCTAAAGTATTGTCTTCCCACAAATGTTTATTTAAAAATAAAATTTGGTACGTGTTATGACTATTTTAAAAAAGCGACAAGTGTCTTGAAGACAGTATCTACGATATGATACAAAGGACGTCCATTATACAAAAATTTGACAAATAATGGTGTGAACGTGCATTTTATAAATAAATCAATGACCTGAAAATTGTGTAAACTAAAAGATGTTTACTTTGAAAAAGAGTAACAGGTTTAAATTGCCTTTCAGTAGTTTGAAGTCCTGAAGTCGTGGAAATATGACATGATGCTCCCTAAATCCAATTCATGCAAAATATAAATCGCTGTATCTTTTGAAAACAACTTCAAAATCATATGATTTTTTGCATTTTTATTTTCAACTGGTAGTCATTTAATAAAACATAGGCCATCCTACAAAGTACACAGTAATTTTGCCGTAAATCACTTTGTCCGCGAGCTTTTTTAACAACCCTCGTATGCATGATTCGAAACATCAAAACTGAAGGGCGTTGAAAAAGCAACAACTGGGTCCACGTTTGATAGATTCTTTAATGAATAAGCGTTCACAGTTTTAGAAAACTTATATACAATTTTCGATTTATCAATATTCAGTTTGTTAATTTTCTTCGATTAGATTATAAAAGCGAAATATTAAGAAATACATTTACATGTATATTAATTGTGTCACGCATTATCTTGATGATATATAATATATTCTACATAAATAAATATATACATATAAATATATAAATATTTATATCCACCGAGAATGAATCCCTCTATTTCTTTCGGAAATTGATTGTAAATATCACTTCTGTAGAAACTGACAAGACTGAAATCTACACGCCCAGTTTATCGATCTGTCGAAACCACCAACCTATAAGAAAAATCAAGGACTGCATGAACTAATTATGATTATGTCAGACTCAAATACCCATAAAAGACGATTGGGCTGTTTCTTTTATCTAACGGACTAATGTACATTAACAGTAATTTACTTAATTTTACATAATTTTTGCGATAATTTTTTTAAAAAAATTTATTACAACAAAGATGTAAATATAAACAATAAAAGCTTTGTTGATAATTCTTGCAGGTTATGAACGTAGCAGAAAAATATTGCATTACCCGCTTAATGACATTGATTATGTATTTCTTCTGCAATATCTTCATGTTTCGCAGGAATCATCAAAGAAATCATTTCATTGTTTACATATCTACATCTAACTATTATGATTCCCTCTATTTCTAACCGATTTTGCCATGTCTTTAATCTAACGTACTGATTTACATTTATTAAAAGATACATGTAGATGTAAACATAATTAATAAAATGCTTTCTTTGATGATTCAGGCAGGTTTCTCAAAAAATAAATACATAAATCGCTTTCATCGCAAAAAAAAAATACATAAATCGCTATATAAGGCGGGTTATGTATTTCTTCTGTAATATCGCCACCTTAATATCCCGCATGCATCACCAAAGAAAACATTTAATAATTTTATATTTTTCATGTTTTATATTCTTCAAGCTTTCGGAAAAAAGGGTAATCAAAATATCCCAAATGACTGTTATAAAATAAGGGAAAATAGACCCACCATATGTACCCCCCCCCCTATGCAAGCAATAAAAAACTCAATTAATCAATGAAATTGAATTCAATTTATTAATAAAAAGTATATAGCTATTTGGAAAGAACGTATGCAAAGTATAAAACAAATAATATCTGAAAATATCATATGGATTCACATATTGACTACAAAATCATAAATAACTAAAATATATTATTAAAAAATCAGAACTACTATACCATTCATGTATGACAATACAAAAATGTAAATTTGAAAATGCTCAATTTTAGAAAATCATAATGAAATAAACATTTATTTTTTTTCCCTTCTGGTGGATTAAATTTATATGCAATCAAAAAGGAATCAAATGGCAAAAATAGAAGTATTTGAAGTCGTAGAGTGTAATTTATCCGTATGAAATATTCAAATGCATTGTACAATTCAGTGAAGATTGCGAATACCAATGCCATGTTTTTGTAACACACCTAACCTAAGCCAATCTTTTGGTATTGTCTCAACAAGATTGGGCAAGTGGCTCAAAACTGAATATCAGAGAGATCCATGATATGACCATTAACTTTGTAATAACTTTGTAATTCAGTCGAAAAAAAATTATGACACAGATCGATTGGGCTAAGTGGAGAAAATATGGTAAGGGCAATGAATTTACTCGTGGATCTACTATGACCTTAACGTTTAATTTAGAAATTTACTTGACACAGCACCTCCTTTACTAAAAGGCACTCTGTGAGGGTGAAGTATACGCTAGATTTGGTCAGGAGAATAGAGAAACAGGTCCAAACAAGTGATGTCTATCGAACAGACTAATCATACAAGGGCAACCACAGAACCCTAGAATATTTCTAACTACATATGTACGTTAACAGCTAGCAAAAGTCATAAAGAACTTGCGAAAAAAACCCATGTTTGCTATCTATGAATATTGCAAAGATATCTCAGAATTTAGTGATATCATAGCTATTATGAATTAAAACGCAAAAATCTCTCCATGTATCCTTATCAAGGATGTGTATTAACTACATGCGTCCATTGTAATTCTATGTTATAATTAATGGGAAAGTAGTCTTGAACCTAACAGGAAGGGACAAAAGCCCAAGCAACAAAGACCGACAATTTTGACACTAAGTGAAATACTATGGTTTTACAAATATTCTGTCAATACCGTTTTCATAGATACCAAAGGACTACTAGTATGTGCGGTTTTATGCATTTTTGCCCCCCAAAATCGAAGTTTTAAAAACAGCTTTAAAAATAAGGTGAAAGATAGTCAAAATCATACTGGAAATAAAGGTGTAAAAGGTTATCACAACAATGACGTTATAATGTAGAAATGACGTCATGAAGATTGCATTATTTTGATAAATTGTTTTTTTTAAAGCAAAATATGGGTGTTTTCCGATGGTTTTTCGACTGGGAAACATCGAGCGCAGGCTTGCTCAAGTACCATTTTTTAGTATAATGGGTATAACTATCTGAAGAAAAATAAATGTTAAAATCGCACTTGAGCAGACCTGCGCTATATACTTCCGAATGCAAAATATAGAGCAAAAATGAGAATATTTACATTCTACTGTGTTTTTCCATTAAATTTTTGTGATCTTCAAGTGCCTCTAAATGCAACAAGTAGTCAAAGGTCAAATTGACGAGTTTTATTATGACGTCACAAACGTTGAACGCTGTAAACTGCAACGTCACAAGCGAAAATCAAAGTTTACGCTTGTGGCTGTTACTGTGTCTCTTCTATTAATATTAACTTACCCATGGGATAAGATAGGAATTTAAAGGTATTAATCACATTTGCAGACAAGGCAAGAAGTTAAAAAAATGTAAATATAAGCATTAAATCATGATTTTTTAAAGTATACACTATTATAACTGCAGCGGTGTGTGCATACAAACTTTCATAACGCGCTAACGCGCGTTACTCAATTTGTATGCACACACCGCTGCAGTTATGAGAGTGTATACTTTAAAAAATCATGATTTAATGCTTATATTTACATTTTACAACGCAAAAATCTCTCCATGTATCCTTATCAAGGATGTGTATTAACTACATGCGTCCATTGTAATTCTATGTTATAATTAATGGGAAAGTAGTCTTGAACCTAACAGGAAGGGACAAAAGCCCAAGCAACAAAGACCGACAATTTTGACACTAAGTGAAATACTATGGTTTTACAAATATTCTGTCAATACCGTTTTCATAGATACCAAAGGACTACTAGTATGTGCGGTTTTATGCATTTTTGCCCCCCAAAATCGAAGTTTTAAAAACAGCTCTAAAAATAAGGTGAAAGATAGTCAAAATCATACTGGAAATAAAGGTGTAAAAGGTTATCACAACAATGACGTTATAATGTAGAAATGACGTCATGAAGATTGCATTATTTTGATAAATTGTTTTTTTTAAAGCAAAATATGGGTGTTTTCCGATGGTTTTTCGACTGGGAAACATCGAGCGCAGGCTTGCTCAAGTACCATTTTTTAGTATAATGGGTATAACTATCTGAAGAAAAATATATGTTAAAATCGCACTTGAGCAGACCTGCGCTATATACTTCCGAATGCAAAATATAGTGCAAAAATGAGAATATTTACATTCTACTGTGTTTTTCCATTAAATTTTTGTGATCTTCAAGTGCCTCTAAATGCAACAAGTAGTCAAAGGTCAAATTGACGAGTTTTATTATGACGTCACAAACGTTGAACGCTGTAAACTGCAACGTCACAAGCGAAAATCAAAGTTTACGCTTGTGGCTGTTACTGTGTCTCTTCTATTAATATTAACTTACCCATGGGATAAGATAGGAATTTTAAGGTATTAATCACATTTGCAGACAAGGCAAGAAGTTAAAAAAATGTAAATATAAGCATTAAATCATGATTTTTTAAAGTATACACTATTATAACTGCAGCGGTGTGTGCATACAAACTTTCATAACGCGCTAACGCGCGTTACTCAATTTGTATGCACACACCGCTGCAGTTATGAGAGTGTATACTTTAAAAAATCATGATTTAATGCTTATATTTACATTTTACAACGCAAAAATCTCTCCATGTATCCTTATCAAGGATGTGTATTAACTACATGCGTCCATTGTAATTCTATGTTATAATTAATGGGAAAGTAGTCTTGAACCTAACAGGAAGGGACAAAAGCCCAAGCAACAAAGACCGACAATTTTGACACTAAGTGAAATACTATGGTTTTACAAATATTCTGTCAATACCGTTTTCATAGATACAAAAGGACTACTAGTATGTGCGGTTTTATGCATTTTTGCCCCCCAAAATCGAAGTTTTAAAAACAGCTCTAAAAATAAGGTGAAAGATAGTCAAAATCATACTGGAAATAAAGGTGTAAAAGGTTATCACAACAATGACGTAATAATGTAGAAATGACGTCATGAAGATTGCATTATTTTGATAAATTGTTTTTTTTAAAGCAAAATATGGGTGTTTTCCGATGGTTTTTCGACTGGGAAACATCGAGCGCAGGCTTGCTCAAGTACCATTTTTTAGTATAATGGGTATAACTATCTGAAGAAAAATATATGTTAAAATCGCACTTGAGCAGACCTGCGCTATATACTTCCGAATGCAAAATATAGTGCAAAAATGAGAATATTTACATTCTACTGTGTTTTTCCATTAAATTTTTGTGATCTTCAAGTGCCTCTAAATGCAACAAGTAGTCAAAGGTCAAATTGACGAGTTTTATTATGACGTCACAAACGTTGAACGCTGTAAACTGCAACGTCACAAGCGAAAATCAAAGTTTACGCTTGTGGCTGTTACTGTGTCTCTTCTATTAATATTAACTTACCCATGGGATAAGATAGGAATTTTAAGGTATTAATCACATTTGCAGACAAGGCAAGAAGTTAAAAAAATGTAAATATAAGCATTAAATCATGATTTTTTAAAGTATACACTATTATAACTGCAGCGGTGTGTGCATACAAACTTTCATAACGCGCTAACGCGCGTTACTCAATTTGTATGCACACACCGCTGCAGTTATGAGAGTGTATACTTTAAAAAATCATGATTTAATGCTTATATTTACATTTTACAACGCAAAAATCTCTCCATGTATCCTTATCAAGGATGTGTATTAACTACATGCGTCCATTGTAATTCTATGTTATAATTAATGGGAAAGTAGTCTTGAACCTAACAGGAAGGGACAAAAGCCCAAGCAACAAAGACCGACAATTTTGACACTAAGTGAAATACTATGGTTTTACAAATATTCTGTCAATACCGTTTTCATAGATACAAAAGGACTACTAGTATGTGCAGTTTTATGCATTTTTGCCCCCCAAAATCGAAGTTTTAAAAACAGCTTTAAAAATAAGGTGAAAGATAGTCAAAATCATACTGGAAATAAAGGTGTAAAAGGTTATCACAACAATGACGTTATAATGTAGAAATGACGTCATGAAGATTGCATTATTTTGATAAATTGTTTTTTTAAAGCAAAATATGGGTGTTTTCCGATGGTTTTTCGACTGGGAAACATCGAGCGCAGGCTTGCTCAAGTACCATTTTTTAGTATAATGGGTATAACTATCTGAAGAAAAATATATGTTAAAATCGCACTTGAGCAGACCTGCGCTATATACTTCCGAATGCAAAATATAGTGCAAAAATGAGAATATTTACATTCTACTGTGTTTTTCCATTAAATTTTTGTGATCTTCAAGTGCCTCTAAATGCAACAAGTAGTCAAAGGTCAAATTGACGAGTTTTATTATGACGTCACAAACGTTGTAGTGTAAACTGCAACGTCACAAACGAAAATCAAAGTTCACGCTTGTGGCTGTTACTGTGTCTCTTCTATTAATATTAACTTACCCATGGGATAAGATAGGAATTTTAAGGTATTAATCACATTTGCAGACAAGGCAAGAAGTTAAAAAAATGTAAATATAAGCATTAAATCATGATTTTTTAAAGTATACACTATCATAACTGCAGCGGTGTGTGCATACAAACTTTCATAACGCGCTAACGCGCGTTACTCAATCTGTATGCACACACCGCTGCAGTTATGAGAGTGTATACTTCAAAAAATCATGATGGAATGCTATAATATTTTCATTTGTTTGCAAATTTGCGGGAATTATGTCATTTAGATGGCGTCATAGATAAACAGCGAACAAGCAATGATGACTAAAATTAAGATTAAAGTTATAGGAATCCTCTATACAATGATTTGTGAAGATTTGATTTTTATACGATACTATTTGAAAATTGGTTGAAATCGGCGGAAGATATTTGACAATACCGCACATAGTCCTTTGATCCACGAAAAATATATGTTTATTAAAATTATCACTAATTCCACTTTCACAATACTTGACCAAAAAAATAAGTTTTATTTTTTTGTTGAAAAGGTTAAAATTATAAAAGTTCCAGCGGGATTCGACATTGTGACTTACTAATTCGTAGTTCACACTCTTCGTCCCAATTTTGGGAAAGAAAAGATAACAAAATCATACTTGATTTTAATGTTTATTTCGATCGAAAATACGTCACAATGTGGAGGTGTCCCATCCGCCTTAAATCAAGCAAAATTTATAGTTAAATAGTGTTTTGTGGTAAAAATATACCGTCCGGATTCGGAACGTGGAATTCCGGATAAATGAGACAAAAAAACGTATAAAAAATTTGTTCCCAAATAAAATCGTCCATTAACTGAAGCGTCCGGATATCTGGTGTCCGGATATCTGTAGCCCTACTGTATATATCCTAAAAGCCCGATAGTCAATTTTATGTTCAGTGTTCATGGCAAATATACAAAGTTTTGAGCAATTTCATTTTATTTCAATCATTAGATTTCATGAAATGCCGAGATTGTCTCCTAAATTGTTGGTATATAGACAATTTCCTCACTAATATAGTATAGTTTTGTTAAGGACTATATCACATTTTTAATGTAAGCATATCAACTTCACTTAAACTGATTATTTGAAATAGACAAATAATTAGAATTTTTACGAAAATAACCACACGAGTACGTTCGTGCGTGTACAGGTGAAGCAAATACATTTAGATAAAAGTAAAACCCACTGTATGATTACAATTTAAACCACAAAACAGTTAATGAAAACAGAAGGAGTATATTCATTTTATAGGTGAATTCATAGATATATACAGCAATTTAGTGGAAAACTGACTTATAAAAAGGGACCGAGAAGGACAAAGGTTTCATGATAGACATTTTGGTGATATGTCCAAATAACGTAAGCATCTGTTCGCGGTCTATTGGCGCTGATTTGAATGTTGGCAGTGTTACCTTCACCCTTGGTAAACGCTCGCTGATTCTGCTGATCTCTGAGCTGTATTCAAGGGTATGAGACACTTCATTCGATTTCCTGATATCCCTTAATTCCAATAAATCTTTCTTCATCGATTCCTGTTGTTGTTGGATCTTATCCAAATGTGTCTGTAATGCGTGTCTGTGTCTCTCTTTAGTCTCCCTGATTTCAGTTTTCCTTTTGTTTATAATGATGTCGATTTCTCTGTGCCATTGCTCTCCATGCCTGGTAATTTCTGCTGTAAGTTCCTCATACATTCCTTCCAGGGTAGCAAGTTGCATTTCAAGATAGAATGATGATTCCTTATATGTATGAGAAATAAGATTTTCTAGTTTTTTAATATCATTTTCAACAATTGTTTTCCTTTCCTTATATACTACCAAAACTTCTGTAAATATATGCCCTCTGTGCTGTTCAGATGCCATGCACGAGGAACAAACAGAAATGTCGCAATCCTTGCACTGAAATTTGCAATTCTTGTGATCATGCTCTTTACATTTTGGATAAATGAGGGTTGATCTTCGGTCCTTGAATGGGACTATTTTATGTTTGTCATATCCATCTGAGATGTGTTCTCCTATGCAAGGCTTACAGAGGTTTACATGACAAAATTCGCAGTAGCTATGTACTACGGTGTCACAAAGGTCACATCTGTGTACATCCTGGGCTGTAGAACGTTGCTCCATGGCTGCTCTACAAATAACTATTGAAGTTTTTTATTTATGTGTAACTTAAGTATAACAAATGAGCAGATATAAAGATAAGTGTATAAAAAATACATAATGGAAATCTAACTATTTCTTTACATACAATGTAATTTAAGGTAATTATAATTTGTGCAGTAATGGTTGCCAATACGTCAGATTTTAAACTATTTGTGATTATGATTTAAAAATCGAATGAGAGAAACTTGATTTTTCGTCTTACTAACGAAGAGGTTGAAGATAAATACACAAACAATAAATTTGGTGCAGGGCCAAACTTAGTCATATTTACATATATATTGATTATTCGTTCTATGTTTGAATTACTTTTATTTAATTTCAATAATGGCTCATCTCAAAGATAACATTTTCATGTAAATAATTTTTTAAGGCACATTTAATGATAGTAATTACATAATCAAAACGCATGTTGACTGTTTTTGAAGCGATTCAACAACACACAAACTCATAAAGCCACACAAACAGCGTAGGCTCTGACACCGAACGTAGACCGAAAGTAGAATCCCGTTAAGTGTTAATAATGCTTTAAAATATCATTATACACTTAAGATTTTGGTGAATTAAACGTGATTATAAAAGAGAGAATACATACCTGTGTGAAAATAATAATGTATTCTATATAGCTGAACAGACTCAATTCAAGAACAAGAAAGAGCTTGTCTGAAATGCATGGTCATATGACATGGCATTGATTAAATATTCTGTTCCTGGAGTTACTTCCCGTCACTCTTTAACTGGCGTTTAACGGTTGAAAAAAATAGTGGTAAAGATCCTGAAAATGCCTTTTGAAAAAAAATTAAAATTTAAAATCATTTGAATACCCCCCCCCCCTAATAAAAAGCAACTATTTTTCAATCAATTTAAAATTCAATTCACATTTCTTCATAGTAATCTTGAAAATTTTATTATAATCTCAATTAAAAAAATCCAGTTTGTACAATTTTAAAATCATATAATTATTTTACCTTTGTTAAAGTTTGCATGTAAGTTTTAATTTTGTGTCTTGGACTATATCTCATTTCCAAAGTAAGACGATTGACTACCTCCCTTGTTTGTATGCTTAATATTCATAGTCCTATTGTGAATTTTGAATCTGTCTCATAGGTGCAGGAAAAATATTTAAAATATACATGTCTACTTGTAAATTTAATATTCACTCTTATTTAATCTTTAGATTTACATGTTTACGATAAGTGATGTTTGTGTAAAAACTACATTTGTACATGTACATAAATATTTTAGCATGTTAGTTAGTTATAATTTACTTTTTAGTGCAAATATCCTGGGGTGGATTGAAGCTTATCTTACCGATAGACAATTAACATAGAGTGAATTTAGAAGGATTTTCATCTATTTATAAAACTATACATGCTGGGATAATTGTTATTTAATTAGACAATCTCAAAAGTTTATGTATTTCATAGTCTCTTTATACCATTGTAAAGTGGTCTTGAGATTGAAATTAATGAATCTGCGATATCTCAAGGGTCAGGACATTGTATCAGTGCTTGACCCTTTTTAGTTTTTGATATATATTAATGATATTACTGATGGCATATTAAATAACATTAAAATATTTGCTGATGATACAATATCCCTGTTTGCCATTGTTGATGACATTATTTCCCCTTCTATGCCCCTAATTGAGGATCTTGAAAAAATAAAATTTATATGGTCCCAGTTTTTGGCTGTTGATTCTAATAGTGGAAAAACGATTAATATTAACTTTACAAGAAAGCAGAGAACTTATCATATCATACACATATAATTTCGCTATGGTGGTGATTTTATAAAAAAATCAAATGCTCATATACATTTAGGAATACATTTTTAGATTGATGGAACTTGTACTTATCATATACTATTGTAACAAATATACATGAAAAGGGCCTGTAAGAGACTAAATACACTTACAGTAATGAAACATGTCATAGATGGAAATTTGTTTATGAAAATCTATTTTGCTTTTAGCTTCAAAAAGATCATGTTTGTATAAATTCTTGCATCATGCTTTCAAACTACATGTTGACTGATATACTATTTTTAAAACAATTGTTGTAATTAAATCGAAGTGTTGAATTGTAAATTCGCCAATGCTGTTATCACTGTACTACATATTCATTACTATTACCATTTGTTAGTAGATCCATGTAATGTGCTGCACATATTCTTTTTAAAAAATTCCATATGCTATAAGGGGTATGTCTTACGCAATAAAGAAAGTTGAAGTATAATGGACTGGGCTGGGAACCTTTACATCTTAGAAGAACACAACATAAACTACTTTCAATGTACATGTATAAGATAGTTCTATATATGCAACCAATGACCAACGAGTACTGCCTTTAACAGACAAGCTTATGCTGAAACAAAGGTCCCTTTTCAAACTACCCTTAATATTAATAATTGTTTAGTGAGATAAAATCCTTTCTTGTTTTTGGTTTTCTAAGGGTAAAAAGTAAGGTTATATCCCGATAAATAATTTTTCTTTTTTTTTTAGATGTCCAATCCTTATATCTTTATATTTTACTTTGTTATCTTTTTGAAATTGCTCAACATTGATCTTGGACAGACATTGTTTATTATTATCTGCTGGAATAAATATATTTAAGCTTTGAATCATTATTTTTTGAAAGATATAGTCTCATAACTGCAGCGGTGGGTGCATACAAATTTTCAAAACGTGCTAGCGCGCTTTAAATGCAAATAATATTTGGAATGTAAATATTAATTATTGTCTGGCCAGTAGCAATGATTTGTTAATAGACCATTTGTTTATCAGATTATGTAAAGAGAAAAAAACTAAAATATTAATATGATACTTCTGTTTCCTTTTACTAATATACCATATTGTTTCTGAAGTTTGTTGTTGTTGATAAAAACATTTTGTTTAATCGTAATAATTAGTGAAATAATTTATACCATTTTTGATCAGTCTGTTTGTCTGTCTGCTTTCGTTATCCTGTCGTCCTCAGTACTATGGGGACAGTTTGATAAGTGTCACCCAAACCAGACTTGAAAATAAAAAAAGCGTTGAAGAAACATGCTTTGCCGTTAGATTTGTGAGGAAAAGTTGTAAAAATGGCACTAATACTGGATCTTACAGTATTCAGAATTTTATTTATAAGTATGAAATCTAATTATTGTAGTTTGGTAGTACATTCCAAATTTTTAACTTTGTTGCAAACGGAAACGGAAAGGTTAAAGACACAGTACGGCGCATCTTTAAAAAAAAACAACGACTTGAATAAATTTTCCGATTGGTTTCAGTATTTTTGTAGTACTCATAAATGTTTAAACTCTCGGAAAATGACAAATTTTTCCATGAAATAAATCTAGTTATTACATTAAAATTAATAATTACGAATAACTTAGGCATATTTACATCGCAACGTGTAACGATGTTACTTTCTCTTTTTTTCTGGCTACAAGCTGTAAATAAACACATGTTATAACAAAATATGTTTGGAGGAATAACATAGGTTTTTTGCAATCAAAGTCATTGATTGAGAAAAGAGAGATGAGAGAGAAAGAAAAAAACAAGAGAGAGAGAGAGAGAGAGAGAGAGACATACATATAGTGCAAAGAAATCAACTACTGAAAAGAAATTGCTAATATGCACAATACAATAAAATACTGTGACAAGATTTAACGTGGTTAAATGTCTGCTTGCCCCTCACAGAATAGCAGCATATTTAAATTTCATTTTTAATTTAAATCAGACTAAAGGTTTTTGATGGAACTATTGTTTTCGAAAATTAAAAGATTAATAAGGTTAAAATACATGTTTAAGAGAAAATGAACAGTTATACGGTAAACACAGTACAATACTCAATATAACATTTATAAGCCCATACTTTTTGCGTACTACGAGGGTATAGCATAGACAGAGACGTTATTCAGTTAATCGAAGACACTGGACGATGAAAAGTGTGCCAAAAGGTTTTATTGTAATTTGCATTCAAATAATATTTTGAAAATCAAATATTGTATGAGTTTAAATGAAATGAAACGAAAACATGTTAGATCATGAATTCGATATCCGGCGCAATGTAAAAATCGGAAATTTAAAATGAACTCAATGAAAATAAAATTGCAAATAAAACTACTTTTTCATTGAAAAAAAATCAAATAAAAATGCATTTGAATAAGGAATCATTCTTTGAGTATTATGAGGTCATAATTTTGGTTGGGACGTGATCAAATCCAATAAAGCCCGAAGGGCTTTTTGATAGATTTGATCACGTTCACGACCGAAATGATCACCTCATAATATTCAAAGAATGATTCCTTATTCCTTATATTTACATGACATTAAACCATCGTACGATTAAATATTTAAATTGAAGTAAGCAAACCCCGCTGGCGCCTCACTTTGGCGTCATTTGCAGTTATGGGTTATATAGTACAAAATCGATTCGTAGTATTATCACAAGCAAAGACACTGGAAATGTAAATATATTTGCTGATAATTCTAATATTAATTTTTGCCTTTAGCAAAGCTTTTAAAGATTTTATAGCGTGTTTCTGGTAAGTTTAAGTGTTAACGCATGATAAAATGACGACATCGGCGTTAAAGACAGCGCATCTTTATCTCTTCTCTAACCCCATCGTGCCCGCTGGCCCATAAGGCTCGGATACACTGATTCCAACTGTTCCTGTCTTTGACTGCTGCCCTCGGTGACGCCCCGCTATTACACCCAAGCTGTGATCTTTCTTGCTCTGTAGTTCTGTGCCATATTGGTTTTGGTCGGCCTACTTTACTTGTTACTTCTTGGCGTCAGTTCACATTCTGTTGTTCTGCATTCTTAATACACGGCCAATCTAATTTTGTTATTTATAAGTATTACGTCGATTACTTGGGTTGTTTTTGTTCTCAGGTAAAGTTCTTTATTTGAAATTTTATCTGGCAATCTTACCCTTAGGTAAAAATTATCTCATTGATGTTTGCTTTTCTTTTTAAGTAACGTATATACATTTAGATAATAATTGCTGATGAACTTTGGATAGTTCATTTGTTCATGTTCATTTGCTTCTAACTTCCAGAAAAAATCCTCGAAACGCGGGATGTAATGTTAAATGACAAAAATTACCATTTGACCCCCCTTTCAGGTGGAAAGTTGCTGAACTATATGATCTTTGATTTGGTTTGAGACACTTCATCTGATTCTTTGATTTCCCTAAAATCCAGGGAATCTTGATTTACTAGTTACTACAATCTTAATCCTGTTTACGAAAGTAATATTCCTGTTACATATATGCTCAAAAGAAATACTTTTATCATTGTATACCTACGTTTGTGAGAATTATAAATGTTATATTATGAAAAGTACATACCGTACATACCGTGTTAAAATATATGGAATAGTCTATACGGCTGTCTTAACTCAAGGCTAGTAAATTAAATATACTGTACATCGAGCCTCTTGTACATAAATTATTTTGCGCAAATATTTTCCAACAGATTACTGTGTTTGCCGGGTTTTTTTCTTGGGGGGGGGGGGTGGTGGTTTCCGAGGCCGATTTTAATATCAAATGCTCATATACATTTAGGAATACATTTTCAGATTAATGGAACTTGGACTTGTCATATACCAGTGTAACAAATATACATGAAAAGGGCCTGTAAGAGACTGAATGCACTTACAGTAATGAAACATGTCATAGATGGAAATTTGTTTATGAAAATCTATTTTGCTTTTATGCTTCAAAAAGATCATGTGTGTATAAATTCTTGCATCATGCCTTCAAACTACATGTTGACTGATATACTATTTTTAAAACAATTGTTGTAATTAAACCGATGTGTTGAATGGTACATTCTCCAATGCTATTATTACTGTACTACATATTCATTACTGTTACCATTTGTTAGTAAATCCATGTAATGTGCTGCACATATTCTTTTTAAAAAATTCCACATGCTATAAGATGTATTTCTTACGCAATAAAGAAAATTGAAGTTGAAGTATAGTGGACTGGGCTGGGAACCTTTACATCTTAGAAGAACACAACATAAACTACTTCCAATGTACATGTATAAGATAGTTCTATATATGCAACCAATGACCAACGAGTACTGCCTTTAACAGACAAGCTTATGCTGAAACAAAGGTCCTTTTTCAAACTACCCTTAATATTGATAATTGTTTAGTAAGATAAAATCCTTTCTTGTTTTTGGTTTTCTATGGCTAAAAAGTAAGGCTTTTATATGGAAATATATTCCGATAAATAATTTTATCTTTTATTCTTAAATGTCCAATCCTTATATCTTTTTATTTTACTTTGTTATCTTATCTTTTCGAAATTGCTCAACATTGATCTTGGACAGACATTGTTTATTATTATCTGCTGTAATAAATATATTAATTATTGTCTGGCCAGTAGCGATTGTTTGTCAATAGACCATTTGTTTATCAGATTATGTAAAGAGAAAAAAACTAAAATTTTAATATGATATTTCTGTTTCCTTTTACTAACATACCATATTGTTTCTGAAGTTTGTTGTTGTTGAGAAAAACATTTTGTTTAATCGTAATAATTAGTGAAATAATTTATACCATTTTCGATCAGGTTGTTTGTCTGTCTGCTATCGTTATCCTGTCGCCCTCAGTACTATGGGGACAGTTTGATAAAGTGTCACCCAAACCAGACTTGAAAATAAAAAAGCGTTGATGAAACGTGCTTTGCCGTTGGATTTGTTAGGAAAAGTTGTAAAAATGGCACTAATACTGGATCTTACACTATCAAGAATTATCTTTTTAAGTATGAAATCTAATTATTGTAGTTTGGTAGTACATTCCAAATTTTAACTTTGTTGAAGACTTAACGGAAACAGAAAGGTTAAAGACACAGTACGGCCCATCTTTTTAATAAAAAAAACGACTTGAATAAATTTTCCGATTGGGTTCAGTATTTTGTAGTACTCATAAATGTTTAAACTCTCAGAAAATGACAAACTTTTCCATGAAATAAATCTGGTTATTACACTAAAATTAATAATTACGAATAACTTAGACACATTTACATCGCAACGTGTAACGATGTTACTTTCTCGTTTTTTTTCTGTCTAGAAACTGTAAATAAACACATGTTACAAGTAACTCTCGATGGCTCGAACTTTGATCGCTCAAAATTCTTGATTGCTCGAAGTGAGTCTAGGGTCCCGATTTTTTCCCCTATATAACTAAGCAAATTTACTCTTGATTTCTCGAACTCTTGATCTCTCGAAACCCTTGATCACTCGAAGTCAAACTGCAGTCCCGTAGTTCATAATTTATAGTTTCTTACTCTCGATATCTCGAAGTCGCCGTGTATCTCCAAGCACTATACCTAATTAACACATACTGGCTCATTAAAATGGCTCCATGCGTTAGACGCGGGACCCGTGTCACGGGTTGTTTATTCGGGCAACACTTGTCCTGCACGGTGATAATTATTTGATGATTGCCCATGCCGATACCCAATCTATAATCAACACCAATTGTTTTACGATAATTTGGAGACGCCATGAAGATGAGAAATTAATTGAGACAAAACGATAATATTGAGCCATGGTCAGATATCAGAATTATAAAACTGTAAAAATTATGCTTATGAGCATCATTGTCATTCTGATGATTATTGCTGAACAAGTTCTTACAGCTGGTGAAGGACCCGTACAGTGGAAACAATGGGTGATACTCAGTTATCACATTTATGACATGTCGATCGCATCGCAGTACAGAGCAATCTGGGCTTTATATGATGCATTAAATAAATAATTATTAAGAAATTATTTAATAGTTGTTTGTGTTTAGTTAAAAACATCCATTTCTTTATTCAAAACGTTGTTTAAGCATGTGCGTAAGGTTAGCACTAAATAATGTCTTAATCATAACATCCGGTAAGACTAAATTTAAAACCCGTCGGTCAACCCGAAAAATTCCGAACTCTTGAAAACTCGAACTCTTGAAATCTCGAACTTTTTTCTCAGTCCTGTGAACTTCGAGTTATCGAGAGTTACCTGTTTATCAAAATATGTATAGAGGAATAACATAGGTTTTTTGCAATCAAAGTCATTGATAGAGAGAAAGAGAGAGATGAGAGAGAGAAAGAAATAGATAAGAGAGAGAGAGGGAGAGTGAGACATGTAGGGAGAGAGTACTGCAAAGGGAGACATATAGAAAATACTGCACTTTATCTCTGTGTTTGAACCTGATATTGATCGCTTAAAGACTGTGTTCAACTACTGAAAAGAAATTGCTAATATGCACATTACAATTAAATACTGTGACAAGATTTAACGGGCTTAAATATCTGCTTGCCCCTCACAGAATAGCAGCATATTTAGATTTTCATTTTTGATATAAATCAGACTAAGGGTTTTTGATGGGACTATTGTTTTCGAAAATTAAAAGACTAATAAGGTTAAAATACATGCTTAAGAGAAAATAAATACATGTAGTTATACGGTAAACATAGTACAATACGCAATATAACACTCATAAGCCCATACTTTTTGGGTACGACGAGGGTGGTTCCACAATAGCATAGACAGTGACGTTATTCAGTTAATCGAAGACACTGGACGATGAAAATTTTGCCAAAAGGTTTTATTGTAATTTGCATTCAAATTATGTTTTGAAAATCAAATATTGTTTGAGTTTAAAAGAAATGAAATAAAAACATGCTAGATCATGAAGTTGATATGCAGCGCAATGTCAAAAACGGAAATTTAAAATAAACTCAATGAAAATAAATTTGCAAATAAAACTACTTGTTCAATGAAAAAAAATTAAATAAAAATGCATTTAAATTTGCTGATAATTCTAATATTACGATATTTTGCCTATAACAAAGGTTAAAAGATTTCATAGCGTGTTTCTGGTAAGTTTAAGTGTTAACTCATGGTAAAATGACGACGTCGGCGTTAAAGACAGCGCATCTTTATCTCTTCTCTAACCTCATGGTGTCCACTGGCCCATAAGGCCCGGATACACTGTTTCCAACTGTTCCTTCTTTGACTGCTGCCCTCGGTGACGTCCAGCTATTACACCCCAGCTGTGATCTTTCTTGCTCTGTAGTTCTGTGCCATGTTGGTTTTTGTCGGCTTACTTGTTACTACTTGATGTCATGTCAGTACGTTGGTTCACATTCTGTTGTTCTGCATTCTTAATACATGGCCAATCAAATTCCCTTTATTTTTAAGTATTACGTCGATTACTTGGGTTCTTCATTTGAAATTTTATCTGGCAATCTTACCCTGAGGATTTATCTCATGCATTTATTTTGTAAGGTTTTAATCTTTTTCTTGTCCCTTCCTGTTGTTTTCCATATTTCACTGCCATATAATAAGACTGTCAAGACCAGGCTGTTAAATAATCTTACTTTAGTTTGAATGGAAAACGTTGTCGAGATCCAGGTATTCCTGAGCATTCAAAATTGTGATTTGGCTTTTCCAAGTCTATTGTTAATGTCCTCGTCAGCTTCTCCTTTTGTTGTTATCATGTCCCCTAGGTACTAGATATATGTTTCCACATCTTTTAGGTTTTTCTAGTCGAAATTGACTGCTTCTCTTATATTTGTCTCATTACTTTAGCCTTCTCTTTATTAATTCTGAGGTCATCTTGTCTTGTAATTTCTTTAAGTTTTGGTAGCTTTTGTTGAATTTCATGGAATGTTGAAGTGAGTAGGGCAAGGTCGTCTGCGAAGTCCAAATCTTCAAATTTAATTTAATATACTAGTATCTGTATTCAAATCCAAAATGACATTTCCCCTGTTTTAAACATGATTCAAAATACTACATGGTACAAACAGAAAGTTTTGAAAACAACTGAATCCACATTTGACAGGTTTTGTAAAAAGCATTTGTATACAGCTAATAATATTGTCGATCTATCAAGATATCAAAACAAAAAATAGCGTTTTCATCGTGCTTAAATCATTCATAGAGGATAGCGAGAACCATTAATTAAAATAAAAATTATCTTATAAAGTAACGTATATGCATTTAAATAATAAATGCTGATTATGACCTTTGGATATTTCATTTGTTCATGTTCATATCCTTCTAATTTCCGGAAAAAATCCTTGAAACGCGGGATGTACTAATGTTAAATGACAAAAATTACTATTTGAACCCCCCCCCCCTTTGAGTTGAAGGTTTCTGAATTATATGATCTTAGATCTGGTTTGAGACACTTCATTTGATTCCTTGATTTCCCTCAAATCCAGCAAAGCTTGGTTTACTAAATCCTTTTTACGACGTAATATTCCTGTTAAAAATATCCGCAAAAGAAATACTTTTATCATTGTACACCTATACGGTTGTGAGAATTATAAATGCTATTATGAAAAGGGAGCATACATACCGTTAAAAATTAAATATATTGTACATGGAGCCTCTTGTACATAAATTACTTTGCGCGGATCCTCAAGTTTTTTTTTCCGGGGGTGGGGGTGGGGGGGGGGGGGTGGGAAGGAGTCCAACAAATAACTTTGTGTGCCTTTTTTTTTGGGAGAGGGAAGTGGTTTCCGAGGCCAATTTTAATTTCGTAATTTTACCATGGAAATTTAATAAGTTTGATTTTTTAAGGAGGATGTCTGAACCCTTGATCCCCCCCCCCCCCCCCCCCCCCCAAGATCCATACATGATTACTGTTTTAACATTAACAACAGACGAAATGTGAAAGAAATTCCTTTCAAAAGCCCTTTGGAAAAAAAGATTTTTCAATAGAATGATTCAGATAATCTTTGACTAATTATGCAAAAAATTATAATCTTTAATTTATAATTGTTTTTTATACCACTAAATTTGTGAAAAAACCCATAATATGTTATGTTTTTCATTTGAGAATTACATTTGAATTGTTTGCTAGCGTGTCATAAATTGTTAATTCTGAATTGATAGGATGAGAGTAAATGAAATACCCAACTTATTTGTTTTTTGGTTTTGTATTACAATTGTTCTATCAAATTTAATATTAAATTACAGTTTAATGAGCAATCTGTTACAGTGTACAAAGCTTACACTTATATTCTAGTATATATAAACATGAACTGTCTTTGAAATCATACAAATAGTTTGCCAGTTTGAACACAATCGACTTGTACACTGCATGTAAGTATTGAGGAATATTTCTGAAATATGTCCCCCCCCCTTTCTTCCTCATTATATATAACCTAAACTAGATGATCCCTATCTTCAATTTTACAAGTAAGGTTTTAGTTTTATACTCGTAGCAGTTACATCTTTGTTTGTTTGCAAATTCACCGGACCTTTGCTCTTTTAGATATTTTTGTTTTATATGCTCTTTTCTTTACTTTTTGCACTGAAAGAACTATATTCGTACCTAAGTTCTATACCTACAACCAATAGCCAATGAGTATAGTCGTTATAGTCAAATTGATCTCAATGTTTCTTAGTGGAGATATGTCAAAAATCGTAAATAGTGTTAGTCTTCTATTGTTTGTGATTTGCTATGGATTTCAAACAGAAAGTTTTGTTTTTAATAAAAATGTTTTTGAATAATTAATCTAATATATATCACAAGTTTGTTATCCTCTCTATTCAAAACTGCTAAACATTGATCTTGGAAACAGCTTTCTTACTAATATTAAAATCTTTTTAAATTTTCTGTTCAGTATAGCATATTCATTTTTAAAAACGTAATTTGACTATAAAACATCTTTACTAACATTCTTCAAGTTTCAGATTGAAGTAAATAAAAAAGAAAGAAAAGATTTGTCTATTTTTCCGTCACCTACGCATTTTTTGTTTAAAAATGGATTGTTTTAAGGTTTTGTTTATTCGTTAATTAATACATGTACTTCTTTGATCGGATTTCAGTATGTTGTTGGCTCTAGCTTTCCTTTGGCTCTCAGTATTTTGGGCACAGTGTGAAAAAGTGTCACCGAAACCAGGCTTGAAACTTTTCCGAGAGGATTATAAAAGCGTTCAAGAAACTTGCATTGCTGTCGGATTTGTGAAAAGCTGTAGAAATGATACAAAGATAGGTATTTACATTAATCACTCTTTCACTACTTTTTATGAAAAAATCATCTTTATCTGTCTTGTCTGATAAATGATGCTTTATTTATTATATAGTAAAATAAAGTGAAACTAGAAGATAAATTTTGAAACATTATTGATAGAATCAAATCAAGTATGACTGCCTCCTATTGCCATTTACCATTCTCTGCATTCTTTCTGGATTATATTCCATGAAACAATATTTAAAAAAAACCCTCAGTGAAATACATATTTAAGTAGTGGCTTTAAATATCATTTTGACATTTTTTAAAAATAAATATACACCCCCTTTTTTAAAATTAGGTATTGCCTTTGATGCTCGATTGGGAAAACAAATAAGGAACCTTGCAACCAAAGGCCGGGTTGTTTTTGATACAGTTGTTCTAAACCAAGGATCGGGATATGACGCATCTACTGGAGTCTTCACGGTCCCTAGTGGCGGAATCTACGTGTTCGACTGGACAGTTCTTGCATGGCAGGGCTTAGATGCCCACACTGCACTCGCCGTTAATGACCAGTTTAAATCATGGAGTCACTGTTCCGCGAGAAAGTCCAATAATTGGCGATCCTGTAGCAAAATGTCGATACTGAAGCTACATAAAGGAAATAAAGTCGGGATTGCAGTTTTTAGTGGATCAGCTGACATTCATTATCTTTACACGTCTTTTTCTGGCTTTAAACTGTAATTTTGTAACATAACTTGCTACACAAAAAAAATGGAAGGCTTCTATAAGACGATAAATCTTACTCTAATGTTGTTTTTTTGTGAAGAAAGTAATAAAAGGTAAAGGGTTGTTTTTGTGTTGAAATAATTTAGCATGGCCAAAATTAGTTCAATTGCTATTTATGATTAAACAGTGTCGGTCAAAACTAGTAATTGTAAAGTGCGAAATAAAATCGAAATGAAACAAAACGAAACCAAACTTGAGTGCTGATATACTTTGACATGTCGCTGATAAGTTCTTATGGCATATTACACAGGTACATATAGTCACATGTACATGCACATACAACGGCATATGAATCTGAAAAATATGACATAAGTCGTTAGAAAAGTTCGCGGACAAGATCGATTGTGAGCGGACTATTGCATGATACCAGCGAAGCTTTTCATATTTAATCTTGACGCATTTTCTAAGAAATGTGTAAAGATTTGTTTATTTTAAATGCACCATAAAATATATACAGATTAATTATTTTGATAAGATATGCTTCACGGAACATGTCAGTTTTTAATTGTTTTATATTTTGTGCGCATTTTTTCTTATTAAGATAATGTACAGTTTAAGTACATTAAATTAACGATACTTCATATCCGATCACGATAAGTTATGAAGGTCATTTTGTGAAAGTTTCAAATAAATTGAAAATTTTCTGAATGTTTTTCGCCGAATATGGACGACCAATGCTAGAAAAATGAGTCAAAAACCTTAACGTAATGCACACCTTGGAGCACTGGGCCGTCATTATATTTTGTGTGCACGCAAAAAATTCTCCGATGGAGACCAAAAGGTTCTTAGATGTTGCTATTTTTATAGGACAAAGGTTTACAATTGGACTCACAATTGGATTTGGAGGTTTGAAAATGGAAATATTGATATCTTTAGCTCTTGCAACACCGCAACCACCCTTCCCTCCATACAAACCGGATCTTGCACCTATGGATTTCGTCTAAAGTCGACAGAGATTTTCGGACCTAAAGTATTGTCTTCCCACAAATGTTTATTAAAAATAAAATATGGTGTTATGACCATTTTAAAATAGCGACCAGTATCAGTGTCTAGAAGACAGTATCTACTATATGACACAAAAGACGTCCATTATACAAAAAATTGACAAATAGTGGTGTGAACTTGCATTTTATGAATAGGTTAATGGCATGAAAAGTGTGTGAACTAAAAGATGTTTACTTTGAAAAAGAGTAACAGGTTTAAATTGCCTTTCAGTAGTTTGAAGTCCTGAGTCGTGGAAATATGACATGATGCTCCCTAAATCCAATTCATGCAAAATATAAATCGCTGTATCATTTGAAAACAACTTCAAAATCATATGATTTTTTGCATTTTTATTTTCAACTAGTAGTCATTTAATAAAACATAGGCCATTCTACAAAGTACACCGTAATTTTGCCGCAAATCACTTTGTCCGCGAGCTTTTTTAACAACCCTCGTATGCATGATTCGAAACATCAAAACTGAAGGGCGTTGAAAACGCAACAACTGGGTCCACGTTTGATAGATTCGTTAATTAATAAGCGTTTACAGTTTTAGAAAACTTATATAAAATTTTCGGTTTATCAATATTCAGTTTGTTAATTTTCTTCGATTATAAAAGCTAAATATTAAGAAATATATGTATATGCGCATAAATCCCTCATAGAGTATGACAAGTATATTAATTGTGTCACACATTATCTTAATTATATATAATACATTCTACATATAGATAAATATTTACATCCATCAACAATGAATCCCTCTATCTCTTACGGAAATTGATTGTAAATATCACTTCTGTAGAAACTGAAATCTACACGTCCAGTTTATCGATTTTTCGAAACCATCAACCTAAGAAAAATCAAGGACTGCATGAATTAATCGTGAGGATGTCAGACTCAAATTCCCATAGAAGACGGTTTGGCTGTTTCTTTTTCTGACGTACTGATATACATTAACAATAATTTACTTAATTTACATAATTTTTGCGATCAATTTTTAAATTTTTTTTTATAACAAAGATGTAAATATAAACAATAAAAGCTTCCGTTGATAATTCATGCATAATAATTCATGCATAATAATGAACGTAGCAGAAAAAAATTTGCATTGCCCGCTTTATAATACTGATTAGGTGTTTCTTCTGCAATATCTTCATATTCTGCAGGAATCATCAAAGAACTCATTTCATTGTTTACAAATTTACATCTACCGATTACGACTCCCTCTATTTCTAACGGTAACCTATAGTTAATTCATAGCTTGATTTGGCTTTGTCTTTAATCTAACGTACTGATGTACATTTATTAAAAGATACATGTAGATGTAAATATAATAAATAAAATGCTTTCTTTGATGATTCAGGCAGGTTATGATGGTAGCGATCATCGCAAAAAAAAAAAAAAAAAAAAAAAAAAAAAAAAAAATACATAAATTGCTTCATAACGCGGGTTATGTATTTCTTCTGTAATCTCGCCACCTTCATATCCCGCATGAATCACCAAAGAAAGCATTTAATTTTTTTTTTATTTTTCATGACCATAAAAAAAAATATGAATTTAAAAAAAAACAACGAAACGCAGGGTGATCGAAATATTTTAAATGACTGTTATAAATTAGGGAAAATAGACCCACCATATGTACCCTCCCCCCTTTGCAAGCCATCGAAAAACTTATTCAAAATTAATCAATGAAATTGAATTCAATTTAATAATGAAAAATATCATATGGATTCACATATTGACTACAAAATCATCAATAACTAAAATATATTATTAAAAAATCAGAACTTTTATACCATTCATGTATAACAATACAAAAATGTAAATTTTTAGAACATCATAATGAAATAAACATTTATTTTTTTTCCCTCTTGTGGATTAAATTTCTGCACGCTTCATTTTGATTTACAATTCCATAAATTTTTTTTTTACGTTTACGCAAAAAAATATTTTCAATCAAAAAGGAATCGAATGGCAAAAATATGAGTATTTGAAGTCGTAGGGTGTAATTTATCCGTATATAATATTCAAATGCATTTTACAATTATGTAAAGATTGCGAATACCAATGTCATGTTTTTGTAACACACCTAACCTAAGCCAATCTTTTGGTAGTGTCTAAACAAGATGGGGCATATGGCTCAAAACTGAATTTCAGAGAGATAAATGATATGACCATTAACTTTGTAATTCATTGGACTCTATATAAGAAAATTATGATACAGATTGGGCTAAGTGGAGGAAATATGTAATGGCAATGAAATTACTCGTGGGTCTACTATGACCTAAACGTTTAATTTAGAAATTGATACAGCACCTCCTTTATTGAAAGGCACTCTGTGAGGGTGAAGTATGCGCTAGATTGAGTCAGGAGAATAGAGAAACAGGTCCAAACAAGTGATGTCGATCGAACAGACTAATCATAATAGGGCAACCACAGAACTCTAGAATATTTCTAACTACATATGTACGTTGCGTTAAGAGCTAGCAAGAGGCATAAAGAACTTGTTAAAAAAACCCATGTTTGCTATCTAAGAAAATTGCAAAGATATCTCAGGATTTAGTTACATCATAGATATTATGAATTAAAACGCAAAAATCTCTCCATGTATCACTATCAAGGGTGTTTATTAACTGCATGCGTTCAAACTTTTTGGTATATAGACAATTTCCTCACTAATATATACTATTGTTAAGGACTATTTCACATTTTAAATGTAAGCATATCAACTTTACTTAAACTGATTATTTCAAATAGCCAAATAATCAGAATATTGTATTTCATGAGTTTTACGAAAACAACCATACGAGTACGTTCGTGCGTGTTTGCTACAGGTGTAGTAAATACATTTAGATAAAAGTAAAACCCACTGTATGATTACAATTTAAAACACAAAACAGTTAATGAAAACAGAAGGAGTATATTCATTTTATAGTTGAATTCATAAATATATATAGCAATTTAGTGGAAAACTGACTTATGAAAAGGGACCGAGAAGGACCATGATAGACATTTTGGTGATATGTCCAAATAAAAAAAGCAGCTGTTCGCGGTCTATTGGCGCTGATTTGAATGTTGGCAGTGTTACCTTCACCTTTGGTGAACGCTCGCTGATTCTGCTGATCTCTGAGCTGTATTCAAGGGTCTGAGACACTTCATTCGATTTCCTGATATCCCTTAATTCCAATAAATCTTTCTTCATCGATTCCTGTTGTTGTTTGATCATATCCAAATGTGTCTTTAACACGTGTCTGTGTCTCTCTTTAGTCTCCCTGATTTCAGTTTTCCTTTCCTTTATAATGATGTCGATTTCTCTGTGCCATTGCTCTCCATGCCTGGTGATTTCTGCTGTAAGTTCCTCATACATTCTTTCCAGGGTATCAAGTTGCATTTCAAGATAGACTGATGTTTCTTTATATGTATGAGAAATAAGATTTTCGAGTTTTTTAATATCATTTTCAACAATTGTTTTCCTTTCCTTATATACTACCAACACTTCTGTAAATATATGCCCTCTGTGCTGTTCAGATGCCATGCACGAGGAACAAACAGAAATGTCGCAATCCTTGCACTGAAATTTGCAATTCTTGTGAACATGCTCTTTACATTTTGGATAAATGAGGGTTGATCTTCGGTCCTTGAATGGGACTATTTTATGTTTGTCATATCCATCTGAGATGTGTTCTCCTATGCAAGGCTTACAGAGGTTTACATGACAAAAGTCGCAGTAGCTATGTACTATGGTCTCACAAAGGTCACATCTGTGCACATCCTGGGCTGTAGAACGTTGCTCCATGGCTGCTCTACAAATAAATATTGAAGTCTTATATTTATGTGTAACTTAAGTATAACAAATGAGCAGATATAAAGATAAGTGTATGAAAAATACATAATGGAAATCTAACTATTTCTTTATATACATTGTGCAGTAATGGTTGCCAATACGTCAGATTTTAAACGCTTTGTGATTATGATTTAAATATCGAATGAGAGAAACTTGATTTTTCGCCTTACTAACGAAGAGGTTGAACATAAATGCACAAACAATGAAATTGGTGCCGTGCCAAACTTAGTCATATTTACATATTTATAGATTATTCGTTCGATGTTTGAATTACTTTTAAATAATTTCAATAATCATCGCAAAGATAACATTTTCATGTAAATAATTTCTTAAGGCACATTTAATGATAGTAGTTACATAATAAAAACGCATGTTGACTGTTTTTGAAGCGATTCAACAACACCCAAAGTCATAAAGGCACACAAACTGCGTAGGCTTTGACACCGAATGTAGACCGAAAGTAGAATCCCGTTAAGTGTTAATAATGCTTTAAAATATCATTATACACTTAAGGTTTTGGTGAATTAAACGTGATTATAAAAGATAAAATACATACCTGTGTGAAAATAATAATGTATTCTATATAGCTGACGGGACTCAATTCAAGAACATGAAAGAGCTTGTCTGAAATGCATGTCCTATGACACATTGATTAAATATTCTGTTACTGGAGTTACTTCCCATGACTCTTTAAATGGCGTTTAACAGTTGAAACAAATGGTGGTAAAGATCCTAAAAATGCCTTTTGAAAAAAAAATAAGATTTAAAATCATTTGAATACTAAAAAACTAACTATTGATCAATCAATTTAAAGTTCAATTTACATTTTTTCATAGTTATCTTTAACATCTTATTGTAATCTCAATTTAAAAAAAAACCATTTTGTACCTTTTTTAAGATTGTATAATTATTTTACCTTTGTTAAAGTTTGCATGTAAGTTTTGATTTTGTGTATTGGACTATATCTCATTTCCAAAGTAAGACAATTTACTACCTCCTTTGTTTGTATGCTATGTATTTATTGTCTTATTGTGAATTTTGAATCTCTTTCACCGGTGCAAGAAAAATATTCAAAATATGTCTATTTGTAAATTTAATATTTACTCTTATGAATTCTTCATATTTACATGTTTACGATAAGTGATGTTTGTGTAATAGATATATTTCAAATGCTGTCTACAATAAACATATTATCATACAGGGTCAAAATGAAATACAATTTATTTTAAAATTCAAAACTACATTTGATTTGTTTGCTATAGTGTCATATGTTTGTAATTTTAAATTTATAGGATAAGTGTAAAACAGGATATTTAATCTTTTGGATATATATTAAACTTTTAAAAATTATTTTAGATATTGAAGTACAAACTAATTAGCAATCTGTAACCAGGGTTAAACTTATACTCTAGTATATACATGTGATCGTTTTACATAAAATCATACACACCTTTTTCAGTTTGAGTATAGTCGACTTGCATATTTCATGTAAGTATTGAAGTATACTTTTTTAAAGACTGACCGTCCATTTTTTGTCTATTTTTAATTGCTCACCATTATATTAGTGCTATAAGACGTATGTATTTTGCAAAAAAGAAATTTAATTGAAAATATTCGAAATATTTTTCTTTTCTGTTCGTTATCTCTAAACAAGAGGATTCCTCGTTTTTCAATTTACTTTCAATTTACAAAAAACCCCGGGTTTTGTTTCGTAGCAATTATATTTGAGCCTGTTTTTAAAACCTTTTTTCTTTTATATACTGGTATATTTGTGTTACACAGTTTATTGAATTCATAACAAAGATATGCCTTTCTAGAATATTTGCACTTAAGGGATTACTATATTTACCTATGTTATTTACATACAACCAATGTCCAACGAGTACTGCCTTTAACAGACAGGCGTATGTTGCAACATTCTTGTCCTTTTTCAAACTACTCTTAATGTTGATGATTGTTTACTGCTATAAAATCTTCTCTTGTTTGTTGTTTGCTATGGTTAATAAAGTAGTGTTTTTATAAGGAAATATATTCCGATGATTCATACCATCTTTTAATCTTAAATGTCCAGCTCTTATATCTACCTATTGTACTTTCTTATTCTATTTTTTATTTCGAAACTGCACAACATTGATCTTTGACAAGATATTTTTCATTATTATCTGCTTGAATGTTTAGATTGTCTGGTCAGTAGCGATTATTTGTCTGCACATCAATAAAATATTTGTTTTTCAGATTACAGAATAAGGTGAAAAAAGTCTATATAAAATAATAATAAAATATTTTCCTGTTTCCTTTTACCAACACATCATATTGTTATTGTTTTCTATTTTCTTTTAGCTGTTGATAAAGTTAATATTGTTTTAAAATCATAACGTTGAATTAAGTTATACAATCTTTGATCACATTTCAGAATGTGTTTGGCTATTATTATCTTGTCGCTCATAGTACAATGGGGACAGTGTGATAAAGTGTAACCTAAACCAGGCTTGAATATTTTTCAAGAGGATTACAAAAGTGTTGCGGAGACTTGCTTTGCCATTATATTTGTGAGAAAAAATTGTAGAAATGACACAAACACGGTACTTACACTATTTATTTTTTTAATTATATGTATGAAATCTAACTTGTGTACTTTGGTACTACTTTTCAAGTAATTGAATTTTGTTGTTGCCTAAACAAAAGCGGAAATATTAGGTTAAAGCACAAAACAACAAATCATGCATCGTTATTTTCAATAATCCAGAGGAAAGTTTATTTTAAACATGCATTGATTAACTTTTATATAATAATGTTAAAAAATCTCCATCAAAATAAAATTGAAACAATGCTTTGAAATACAATTTGAACTGTAATTTACGTTGTTTAGCAATTAAACAATAACATTTACTAGGATTTCCATGCACATAACTTTTATTTTAGATGATCGGGTTTGTGCTTTTAATGCGCGAGTGGGAACATCCATTAAAAATCTTGCCGTTAAGGGACGGGTTGTATTTAATACAGTCGTTTCGAACCAAGGATTGGGATATACCGCGTCTACCGGAATCCACAGCTCCTAGAGGTGGAATATACATGTTCGACTGGACAATTCTTCCATGGCAAGGATCAAATGCACACACCACACTCACTTTGAACGAAGGGTTTCTGTCATGGAATTAATGCGATTCTGGAAAGTCTGCTCGATCTTGTAGCAAAATAGCGGTACTGAAGCTTCAAGAAGAAGATAAAGTATGAATTGCAGTTTTCAGAGGACAAGCTGTCATACACTCAACATTTTCGTCTTTTTCTGACTACAAACTGTAAATAAACACTCGTTGTATCAAAAAGTATGATATGTGTAGAGGAATAACATATAATTTTTGCAATAAAAGTCATTGAGAGAGAGAGAGAGAGAGAGAGACAGAAAGAGAGAGACAGACAGAGTACTACAAAAGGACAAATATATATAAAAAACCGCGAATCTGCACTTCCTCTCTGTGTTTGAAACTGAAATTGATCGCCAAAGATTTTTAAACGCATTTGCATAACAACAGACAAGAAATCTTTATTCTGTATGATAGCAATAAAATATTGGGAATAGATTTAATGTTGTGCGGATTTGTGAAAAAAAGCTGTAGAAATGGTACAAAGATAGGTATAAACATTATTATATCTTTCACTACTATATACGAAAAATTAACTTTATCTGTGTGGTCTAATAACGCTTTATTCATCATATAGATAACCAAACGGAAACTAGAAGATTGATTTTAAACTTTAGAATCAAATCAAATATTACTGCCTCCTATTTGCCATTTACGATTATCTGCATTCTTTCTGGATTATATTACATGAAACAATGTGTATAAAAAAACCTCAGTGGACTACATACAAATGTATTTAAGTAGTGGCTTTAAATAACATTTTGACACTCCTTTTTAGCTCACCTGAGCTGAAAGCTCAAGTGAGCTATTCTGATCACATTTTGTCTGTCGTCCGTCTGTCTGTCTGTCTGTCTGTCTGTCTGTCTGTCTGTCTGTCCGTCTGTCTGTAAACTTTTCACATTTTCAACATCTTCTCAAGAACCACTGGGCCAATTTCAACCAAACTAAACACAAAGCATCCTTAGCCTAAGGGGATTTAAATTTGTGAAAATTAAGGATCACGCCCTTTTGCAAAGGGAGATAATTAGGAATTTATGAAAATTTTCGAGAAATTTTCAAAAATCTTCTTCTCATGAACCATAAGACCAGGAAAGCTGAAACTTGTGTGGAAGCATCATCAGGTAGTGTAGATTCTAGTTTGTGAAAATCATGACCCCCAGGGGTAGGCACAGGGCGAAAAACCATCTTTAAGCAAGTCCTTAAAGGTGGCTTAAAGGTGACTTAAAGGAGCTAAAAGGCTATACAACCTTTAAGCCACCTTTAAGTCACCTTTAAGCAAGTGCTTATAGGTCCTTAATGTCCAAACTTCTTTAAGCTACCTTTAAGCCACCTTTAAGCATCTTTAAGTGGCATTTACGCTCTCTTTACACTGCCTTTACACTGTCTTTAAGTGGCCTTTAAGTTAATATTGATCAAGCTGAACAATAAAAACATATATTAAATGCAAAAGCTCTTTTATAGAGATGGGAGGGGGTCATCCGAGTGATAATATAATTTCCAAGGAAGGGGGGGGGGTTCCAGGCGGTTTTAATCGTCGCTCCATTAAACACAGATCGCTATCATCAGCACCGCTCCGATGGACACAGATTGCCGTTATAAAATTCTTTATAATTTTTTGGGGGTTTCAAAATTATTGTAGGGGTGAGCGCAGTCTCTGTATCTTAATATGTGCATAAAACTAATTAAAGTATGTTTGTTTCCTATTATAAATTAATCGGTGAAAAAAATCTCTCTCTCTCTCTCTCTCTCTCTCTCTCTCTCTCTCTCTCTCTCTCTCTCTCTCTGTTCATCTGGTTATTAAACAAAATAAAGATAACTAGAGCAAAGCTCGTTGCAAAGCAACGAGTGGGTTTTCCGTGAATGTCGGAAGTAAAGCTGGAAGTTCCTGTAAGAAGCAGATCTCTTAAACCAATAACAAGAGTAACTAAAATATAAAAGATGAAAAAATCGATTTATTCCTGGTACGACTTAACAAAATACGAATGATTTTATGTACGACTTTGCAAACACCTTTCCGATTTCAAGAACGACTTTTTAAAAAAATCCGAATGTGTTTAAGTACGAATTAACAATTATTTTTGGTACGAGTTAATTATACTTTAAACATTACGCTATTTTTTAAACCAAGGACGCGGAATCAAAATTTCCGGAAAAAACAATTTTTTAAACCCCGATATCTCTGTAATGCATCGTCCGATTTTAAAACGGGTTTCGGTTTTAAATTAAACTTAATAAAAGCTTCTTTGCTGCTTGATGATTAATATCAAATTATTGGTCAGAAAAGAGTTATTATGAAAAGACTTAGTAGCCCTTCTATCCCCTAATTTGAGGGGTCAGCCCCTTTTTCTTGATATCAAATAAAAGGTCTCGCTAATATAAACATATTTTGTTCTACAAGTGTTTATGAATTGTAAACCGTTCTCCAGATATCTGTACAAATGCGTTTTAGGGGCCGACCCTTTAACCCCTTACCGGGGCCACTAACAACAAAATTGTTGGTATCATATTGTTAAGAACATTATTTTGAAGAACTTTTGTTCTACATTGCTTTTAAAAATATTTCTCCTTTTTCAAATATGAATGATAAGAGTTTTGAGTTCTGGCCCCTTGAAACCCCTAATTATGTAATTTATGACTTAGGTATGGTAATGTATAGATGAACAGCTGTACAATGAACATTTTTGCTTCTATAATTAATAACAAAATATTGTTCAGTAAAGAGTTATTGTAAGAAGACATTAGAGCTTTCTTGGCCCCTTATTTGAGGGGCCAGCCCCTTTTTCTTGACATCAAATGAAAGGTCTTGTAAATATAAACATATTTTGTTTAAGAAGTGTTCACAAAATGTTTACCGTTCTTGAGATATCTGTACAAATGTGTTTTAGGGGCCGACCCTTTAACTCCTAAATGGGGTCATAAACAAAAACATTTAAGGTAGCATGTTGTACAAAAAATTATTTTGAACAACTTTTGTTCTACATTGCCTTTCAAAATATTTCTCCTTTTTAAGATATTAATGATCAAAGTTTTGAACTTCTGGCCCCTTGAAACCCCTAATTACGTAATATATGACTTAAGTATGGTACTGTATAGATAAACAGCTGTACAATGAACATTTTTGCTTCTATAATTGATAACAAATTATTGTTCACTAAAAAGTTATTGCAAATAGACTTTAGAGCCCTCTTGGCCCCTAATTTGAGGGGCCAGCCCCTTTTTCTTGATATCAAATAAAAGCCCGTGCAAATTGAAACAGCTTTTGCATTACATGTTTTAACAAAATATTTATACGTCAAAAGATATTACGGAAAATGTGCGAAAATTTTGTGAAAAAATTTGGTGCTTATTTTCAGGTTCAGGCGAACTTCTAGGCCTTGCGCATTTTTCGCAATTGGAAGCATGGAGGGAAATCTACAGACATTCATCTACAATCCCTGCAAATTTCAAGCTTTTATCATGATTAGTTTCAGAGGAGATGCGTGGACAAAATGACCCTTAAAAATTTACAAAATCGACCGTATATGAAACCGGAAGTGACGTAATCATTTGAAATTTTAATAATCAGTAGCGACATTGATGCCTTATAACTCCTAAAAATTTGGTGTAAATCGGTTGAATAGTTTCTGAGAAATAACGCTCCAAAAAAGTCAGAAAAAGAAAAAAAAGTATAATAATAAAGAAAAAGAAACCGTAGAATAACAGAAGGGTTTTCCGTTGAAAACGGAAAACCCTAATGAACCAAAAATGCATGATTTAATTTGTTAATCGGTTTAAGGTTTGTATTTTTTTTTTTCAATTTTCATTGTTTCTAACTCTAGATCTGCTAGATACATGTTAAAGATGAAAAGACTCTCAACTGCCTTTGTTATATCGGGCAGGATATTACTGCTTTGTTTGTCTAGACATAGTTTTGTTCGTTTGTGTATATCTAATTAGAGTCTATTGTTTGTCCAACTTAAGAAAACCCCTGGAACTAACACAGAATATACAAGATATACACAACAGTTGTGTCGTGTGCCCAGGTGCATGTTTGTGTATATCTAATTAAAGTCTATTGTTTGTCCAACTTAAGAAAACCCCTGGAACTAACACAGAATATACAAGATATACACAACAGGTGTGTTGTGTGCCCAGGTGCACGTCAGGGTTTCTAAAGGCGTTGAATCTTAGTATGTACGAGTATACGATAAGTCTAGTGAATAAAAGTTAATTTACATTTGTAATTCATTTTCAAAGTATTATTTCCTAGCTCTGGGTTTCAAATATGTTACGTCTACAAATTAACGATACATGTATGAAAGAGTAAAATCTTGAGGCTAATTAATTAATGTACCGGTGATCATAAATAGGGGTTGATTATTTAAATATATGTATAAGGGTAAATATGTCAAATATACCCGGCCTGGCACATCATACAATTGTATGTACAAGTCATTTGCAATTGCCACATGCAATAAATACGTCACCGGTAATTGGTAATTTTGTTGTTATAGAATTGATAGTTTAAAAATCCTGTACATACAATTACATGTAAATATTTAAACATATTGGAACGGCGCCGCGATCATGAAAACCGGGAAATTGCGGGAAATTGAACAAATACCCTAATAGTATCAATGCATTTAATAAAAGAAATGATTTCATTTTCTTTCTTACATTTTTATAGCTATAAATTAGATGAATTACGTATATCTACTCGGTTTAAATTTATTAACTAAGAACTGAAGACTACTGTAGTGAACCTAACGGTTTCCATTTAGGTATAATATATTTTTGTTCACTGAAGACCAAGTTCCGTATTTCATTCTAAATACATGCATGCATGTAATTTATAAATTAGATATAATTGATTGTTACAAACTGAATGGTTTGTCAAAATCTTTTCAAGTAAACACATTCAATACAGTGATTCAATATCCACTGATATATAGGATATAAAAACGCTTATGAATATGTAAGTTGCCGTGGCGCAGAGGATGTGTGGTGATGCTAGTAAACTAAGGGTCCCGGGTTCAAATCTCACCGCGGCCGTTTTTTTTTTGGTGTTTTTTTTTTCATGTTTCTTTCTAGAACAAAAACCGTTTTAATACCTTTTCTTTCATAAAGTGAATACATTTTGTTGGAAATTAAGCACAATATTGAATTAAATTTTTTTAATGGCTTAAAGGTGGCTTAAAGGTAGCTTAAAGGTGGCTTAAAGGTGGCTTAAAGAAGTTTGGACATTAAGGACCTATAAGTTGTCCTTAAAGGTGGCTTAAAGGTGGCTTAAAGATAGTCTTTAAGCTGCCTTTAAGCCATCTTTACGCTTTCTTTAAGCCACCTTTAAGCAATACATATAGCTTAAAGGTAGCTTAAAGGTGGCTTAAAGATCGTCTTTAAGCTACCTTTAAACACCTTTAAGCTATCTTTAAGGAGGACTTAAAGATGGTCATTCATCCTGTGAGGATGGGGCCACAATGGGGGGTCGAAGTTTTACATAGGGATATACAGAGTAAATATTTAAAAATCTTCTTCTCATGAACCATAAGACCAGGAAAGCTGAAACTTGTGTGGAAGCATTCTCAGGTAGTGTAGATTCAAAGTTGTGAAAATTATTATCCCTGGGGGTAGGGTGGGGCCACAATGGGGGGTCGAAATTTAACATAGATATATTTATAGTAAATCTTTAAAAATCTTCTTCTCATGTACCATAAAGCCAGGGAAACTGAAACTTGTGTGGAAGCATCCTCAGGTAGTGGAGATTCTAATTTGTGAAAATCATGACCTCCGAGGGTAGGGTGGGGCCTTAATGGGTGGTCAAAGTTTTACATAGGAATATATAGAGTAAATCTTTAAAAATCTTCTTCTCAGAAACTAATCAGCCAGAAAAGCTGAAACTTAAGTGGAAGCATCCTCAGGTAGTGTAGATGCAAAGTTGTGAAAATCATTATCCCTGGGGGTAGGGTGGGGCCACAATGGGGTGTTAAAGTTTTACATAGGAATATATAGAGTAAATCTTTAAAAATCATCTTCCTCTCATGAACCATAAGACCAGGAAAGCTGAAACTTGTGTGGAAGCATCCTCAGGTAGTGTAAATTCAAAGTTGTGAAAATCATGACCCCCGGGGGTAGGGTGGGACCGCAATGGGGGGTCGAAATTTAACATAGGAATATATAGAGTAAATCTTTAAAAATATTCTTCTCATGAATCATAAGACCAGGAAAGCTGAAACTTGTGTGGAAGCATTCACAGTAAGTGGAGATTCTAATTTGTGAAAATCATGACCCCCGGGGGTAGGATGGGGCCACAATGGGGGGTCGAAGTTTTACATCGGAATAGACAGAGTAAATCTTTAAAAATCTTCTACTCCTGAACCATAAGACCAGGAAAGCTGAAACTTGTATGGAAACATCCTCAGGTAGTGGAGATTCTAATTTGTGAAAATCATGACCCCCGAGGGTAGGGTGGGGCCACAATGGGGGGTCGAAGTTTAACATAGGAATATATAGAGTAAATATTTAAAAATCTTCTTTTCATGAACCATAAGACCAGGAAAGCTGAAACTTGTGTGGAAGCATCCTCAGGTAGTGTAGATTCTAATTTGTGAAAATCATGACCCCCCCAGGGTAGGATGGGGCCACAATGGGGGGTCGAAGTTTGACATAGGAATATACAGAGTAAATCTTTAAAAATCTTATTCTCATGAACCATAAGACCAGGAAAACTGAAACATGTATGGAAGCATCCTCAGGTAGTGTAAATTCAAAGTTGTGAAAATCATGACCCCCGGGGGTAGGGTGGGACCACAATGGGGGGTCGAAATTTAACATAGGAATATATAGAGTAAATCTTTAAAAATATTCTTCTCATGAATCATAAGACCAGGAAAGCTGAAACTTGTGTGGAAGCATTCACAGTAAGTGGAGATTCTAATTTGTGAAAATCATGACCCCCGGGGGTAGGATGGGGCCACAATGGGGGGTCGAAGTTTTACATCGGAATAGACAGAGAAAATCTTTAAAAATCTTCTACTCCTGAACCATAAGACCAGGAAAGCTGAAACTTGTATGGAAACATCCTCAGGTAGTGGAGATTCATAGTTGTGAAAATCATGACCCCCGAGGGTAGGGTGGGGACTTAATGGGTGGTCGAAGTTTTACATAGGAATATATAGAGTAAATATTTAAAAATCTTCTACTCCTGCACCATAAGACCAGGAAAGCTGAAACTTGTATGGAAACATCCTCAGGTAGTGGAGATTCTAATTTGTGAAAATCATGACCCCCGAGGGTAGGGTGGGGCCACAATGGGGGGGTCGAAGTTTAACATAGGAATATATAGTGTAAATATTTAAAAATCTTCTTCTCATGAACCATAAGACCAGGAAAGCTGAAACTTGTGTGGAAGCATCCTCAGGTAGTGTAGATTCTAATTTGTGAAAATCATGACCCCCCCGGGGTAGGATGGGGCCACAATGGGGGGTCGAAGTTTGACATAGGAATATACAGAGTAAATCTTTAAAAATCTTATTCTCATGAACCATAAGACCAGGAAAGCTGAAACATGTATGGAAGCATCCTCAGGTAGTGTAAATTCAAAGTTGTGAAAATCATGACCCCCGGGGGTAGGGTGGGACCACAATGGGGTGTCGAAATTTAACATAGGAATATATAGAGTAAATCTTTAAAAATATTCTTCCCATGAATCATAAGACCAGGAAAGCTGAAACTTGTGTGGAAGCATTCACAGTAAGTGGAGATTCTAATTTGTGAAAATCATGACCCCCGGGGGTAGGATGGGGCCACAATGGGGGGTCGAAGTTTTACATCGGAATAGACAGAGTAAATCTTTAAAAATCTTCTACTCCTGAACCATTAGACCAGGAAAGCTGAAACTTGTATGGAAACATCCTCAGGTAGTGGAGATTCTAATTTGTGAAAATCATAACCCCCGAGGGTAGGGTGGGGCCACAATGGGGGGTCGAAGTTTAACATAGGAATATATAGAGTAAATATTTAAAAATCTTCTTCTCATGAACCATAAGACCAGGAAAGCTGAAACTTGTGTGGAAGCATCCTCAGGTAGTGTAGATTCTAATTTGTGAAAATCATGACCCCCCCGGGGTAGGATGGGGCCACAATGGGGGGTCGAAGTTTTACATAGGAATATACAGAGTAAATCTTTAAAAATCTTATTCTCATGAACCATAAGACCAGGAAAGCTGAAACTTGTATGGAAGCATCCTCAGGTAGTGTAGATTCATAGTTGTGAAAATCATGACCCCCGAGGGTAGGGTGGGGACTTAATGGGTGGTCGAAGTTTTACATAGGAATACATAGAGTAAATCTTTAAAAATCTTCTTCTCAGAAACTAATCAGCCAGAAAAGCTGAAACTTGAGTAGAAGCATCCTCAGGTAGTGAAGATTCAAAGTTGTGAAAATCATGATCCCCAGGGGTAGGGTGGGGCCACAATAATGGGGATCGAAGTTTTACATAGGAATATATAGAGTAAATCTTTAAAAATCTTCTTCTCAGAAACTAATCAGCCAGTAAAGCTGACACTTGTGTGGAAGCATCCTCAGGTAGTGTAGATTCAAAGTTGTGAAAATCATGACCCCCCGGGGGTAGGGTGGGGCCACAATGGGGGATCGAAGTTTTACATAGGAATATATAGAGTAAATCTTTAAAAATCTTCTTCTCAGAAACTAATCAGCCAGTAAAGCTGACACTTGTGTGGAAGCATCCTCAGGTAGTGTAGATACAAAGTTGTGAAAATCATGACCCCCGAGGGTAGGGTGGGGCCAAAATGGTAGGTCAAAGTTTTACATAGGAATATATAGAGTAAATCTTTAAAAATCTTCTTCTCAGAAACTAATCAGCCAGAAAAGTTTAAACTTGTGTGGAAGCGTCCTCAGCGTAGTGTAAATTCAAAGTTGTGAAAATCATGATCCCCAGGGGTAGGGTGGGCCACAATGGGGGGCCAAAGTTTAACATAGGAATATATATGGTAAATCTTTAAAAATCTTCTTCTCAGAAATTAATCAGCCAGATGATTCTTTATAATTGTTAAGACTTTGGCCCCAGGACAATTCTTTGGCCTCATAAGAAGGTTCAGAGTTTATGTACGTTTATATCCCATATATAAACAATTGTTAAGGATCTTTTTGAGAACTGCAATACTCAACATATGATGTGACTATAAAATCATCCTGTTAGAAAAGGGACTAATGATTATAAACATAAGAATATCCAGGGGAAAAATGGATTTTATTTATACAGGATCAACATGTATTATTGTACATTGTCCAGATAGTTTGTATTATGACTCCATTAAGCTGATTTTATCATACCTATTGTTCCTCAGGTGAGCGATGTGGCCCATGGGCCTCTTGTTTGAATAAGGGATTGCCTTTGATGCTCAACTGGGAAAGCAAATATAAGGAACCTTGCGATCAAAGGCCGACTTGTTTTTGATACAGTTAATTTGAACCAAGGATTGGGATATGATGCATCTACTGGAGTCTTCACGGTCCCTAGTGGCGGAATCTATGTGTTCGAATGGACAGTTCTTGCATGGGAAGGCTTGTATGCCCTCACTGCACTCGCCGTTTATGACCAGTTCAAATCATGGAGTCACTGCTACTCTGGAAAGTCCAATAGTTGAAGATCCTGTAGCAAAATGTCGGTACTGAAGCTACATAAAAGAGATAATGATCATTGTATGTAAGTATTGAGGAATATTTTTGAAATATGGCCCCCTTCTTTTCCTCATTATATATAACCTGAACTAGATGATCCTTATGTTTAATTTTACAAGAAAGGTTTTGTTCCATACTCGTAGCAGTAACATCTTTGTTTGTTTGCAAATTCACCGCACTTTGCTCTTTTAGATATGTTCATTTTATATGCTCTTTTCTTTACTTTTTGCTTTGAAAGAACTATATTCTTAGCTGTTCAATACCTACAACCATAAAGTATAGTCGCTCATAGTCAAATTGATCTCAATGTTTCTGAGTGGAGAATTTATAAAAAAAAGTCGTTGTTATAGAGTCTTCTATTGTTTGTGATTTGCTATGAATTTCAAACAGAAAGTTTTTTAGGAAAATGTTTTTGAATAATTAATCTAATATATATCACAAGTTTGTTATCCTCTCTATTCAAAACTGCTAAACATTGATCTTCTAAAAAGCTTGCTTACTAGTATTAACATCTTTTAAAATTTTCTGTTCAGTATAGCATAATTCATTTAATTTTTATTTTACTAGAACATTATTACTAACATTCTTAAGGTTGTATATTGAAGTTAAAAAGAAAGAAAGAAGAAATATGTCTGTTTCCCGTCAATGGTTTTGAGTTGTTTGAGGTTTTGTCTATTTGGTTATTAATATATGTACATCTCTGATCAGATTTCAGTATGTTGTTGGCTCTAGCTTTCCTTTGGCTCTCAGTATTTTGGGCACAGTGTGAAAAAGTGTCACCGAAACCAGGCTTGAAACTTTTCCGAGAGGATTATAAAAGCGTTCAAGAAACTTGCATTGCTGTCGGATTTGTGAAAAACAGCTGTGGAAATGATACAAAGATAGGTATGTACATTAATCACCCTCTCACTACTTTGTATGAAAAAATTATCTATATCTTTAAAAAATATAAACCCCTTTTTGAATTAGGGATTTCCTTTGATGCTCGATTGGAAAAAAATATAAGGAACCTTGCAACCCAAGGCCGAGTTGTTTTTGATACTGTTAATCTAAACCAAGGATCGGGATATGACACATCTACTGGAGTCTTTACGGTCCCTAGCGGCGGAATCTACGTTTTTGAATGGACAGTTCTTGCATGGGAAGGCTTGTATGCCCTCACTGCACTCGCCGTTAATGACCAGTTCAAATCATGGAGTCACTGCTACTCTGGAAAGTCCAATAATTGGCGATCTTGTAGCAAAATGTCGGTACTGAAGCTACATAAAAGAGATAAAGTCGGGATTGCAGTTTATAATGGGTCAGCTGACATTTATCATCAATGTACGTCTTTTTCTGGCTTTAAAGGGGAAGGAAAGTCAAAAACAAAATTTATTTATTTTAATTAAGTGGTAAAAATTATCACATGTGGTCATGCTGTTTTGAAAATGAAATACGTAATTTAGCTTTAATGAACGTTTGAAGTTGGAGAAATCGTATTTACTGGAGGCTGACATGATGTAGAACTCTTTCGTATTAAAAACAAAAAAAAAAATAATTATTTTGACCTCACACCATCTATTCCGGTTTGGTTTACATATACAAATGAATGTACACAGTGCTCTGAATATAATTAATGCTGGTTTATGCCTTTCTGTTACTCAAATAATCGACTAAACAAAATTGATATTGTTTGAGTTCACACGTCAATCTAAAGAATAAATACATGTATCATTGTATGCATAAATATATGCATTTTTTAAAGTAAATGACAGCTGTTAATCTGCTATCATTTAAAGTTGAAAGCGACATCGATTAAATTTTTTATTCCAAGTCAAGTTCTTCGCTAACTGAATAAATGTTATAATTGTAATCGGGATGTTTAAAATTCATTCTTTAAAGTCGGAATTACCATGTCGAAATAACGACGGCAGACATTTTCTATGATACTTAGCATCCGTTGACAATTTCCACCTTTACGCGGAGATTTCTCCGACACTAACCTCCGCTTTTAGATTTCAACGAACATGCTCCATTGGACGTTAGTTTGTAGTTTGCAAAGGTAAAAGAACGGTCTCAAATCAATATTGTTTCAAATTTTCCAGAACTTGTCATTTAGAGCGAATATCATGATTTACTAAATAAATACTGAAGTTATGTTGATAAGACAAACCGGAATAGATGTTGTGACCTCATATATTAAAGTTCAATGGCAGCCCTTATGGCGGCGGGAAATTTAAATTAAGCGATCGATTTTCTTGATTTATTCATTGTTCCGGGGTTTTTAATGAAAATAAATACGATTTACAATTATAGAAGATGATAATTAATTGATTTATTGAACAACATATTTTTAGTTTCCTTCCTCTTTAAACTGTAAATTTGTATCATAACATGCTACACAAAAATTGAAGGCTTCCATAAGACGAAAAATAGTACTCTCATGTTGTTTTTTTAAAAGAAAGTAATAAAAGGTAACGGGTTGATTTTGTGTTAAAATAATTTAGTATGGACAAAATGAGTTCAATTGCTATTTATGATTAAACAGTGACGGTCAAAACTCTCAAAGGTATGTTCAAAATCTTTCTTTAGATCTGAACCTGTTGATGATCATGCAAAATAAATATTGTCGAAAACTTTCATGTAAGGGTAACTAAATTACAAATGGAAAATTTGAATATTTAACTTCAAGTTGAGCAAATTTTGTACATCTAATATATTTGTCATAATGAGCTCATCATAGCAAATTGCGCACGACCTGTCATTTCGTTAGACGACAATATCATGAAAAAGTTCAAGCAAGTTGTTCAATTATTAAAAGCCAAATTTAACTACTGTTTGATATCAACACCAATTAGAGCATTGATGTCATACTTAAAAACAACTTGTTTTTTAATGTCATAAAGCAATTGACATTCTGTTTTGTGTGATTAGAGTTTTTTATTGAGTTCAAGCCGGGATAATACTAGTGACAACATGCACAAATTGTACGTAACTCAAAAGTTCCATGAAATGAATTTCTGATCTGATTTCACATTTCTAGAATACAACATGCAGTATGATTGTCAAGAAATTTTAAAAACTATAGACCTGTTAGAAGTATACACTTTTCTTACTTAACTAAAACGTTTGTAGTAAAGATGTAGAATTTGATTTTATTAAAAAAAAGGGAGACTAAGTTATCTAGTAGGACATAATATGATATAAAGTCGCAAAGATCTTGTAGAAAATTTCAAATCTTTTTTTATGAACAAACATGCTATGCTTCGGTAAATTTATTTTGTGATTTAATAGTATATAACAATGCAATCCCAGCAAAATTGCATCATTGTAATGGCACGAGCCGTTGTTGAGTAGTAACTATAGTAATATGTGTGGCATTTTAGCACCTTCGAAAACGTAGCATTTTTTTCAGCTAAATCTTGGTATATTTGTCATGATACTGCAATTTTGAATGATAATCTAAAGAAACATACCTTGTGGTGCACAAGTGTTTACAGTCAAAACCCGTTCGGGTTCGGATCTTTTGCGGAACTAGGAAAGTAAAAAAATGTTAAGAATCAATAAATGTCTTTGCATTCCGGTGTCATAAAATATTTTGAACAACATGATATACTGAACACGGGTTCATAATATTGCATCAATATATTGACCCCCCCCCCACCATATAATATTGAACCCCGGGTTCAATAACTTATGGCCACGATATTTTGAACCCTGCTCTGATTTTCATTGCAATTTGAGAGGAAATTCAAATTAGTTTTGCCGCGATATTTTGAACCCCCTCTAATTTTTTTGCTATTGAAGAATATTTTGAAACCCCTTTCCAACAGGCATTGAAATAGGTAGGAGGTTCAAAATATCACGGTCATAATATTTTGAACCCCCTCTCCAATAGCACTGAAAAAAAGAGGTAGGTTCAAAATATCGTGGCCAAAATACTTTGAACCCGTTCTACAAAGGAAATTGAAAGAAGGAGGGGTTTCATTATATCGCGGCCATAATATTTTGACCCCCTATCCAAGAGCAATGAAAAATAAAGGGGCGTTCAAAGTATCAGGGCAATAATATTTTGAACCCCTCTCTAATGGAAATTGGAAATAGGTAGGAGGCTCAAAATATCACGGCCATAATATTATTAACCCCCTCTCCAATGTGAATTGGAAATAGAAGGGGGTTCATAATATCGGGGCCATAATATTTTTACCCCCCTCGTCAATTGAAATTGGAAATAGGAGGGGGGTCAAAATATCACGGCCATAATATTTTGATTGGAGAGGGGCTCCAATAGCAATGAAATTAGGGGGGGGGGGGCAAAACATTGCGATCATAATACATATACATGTATTGTTAACCCCCTCTTTAATTGGAATAAGAAATCGGAGGGGGGTTAAATATGTTTGCGGCCATACTATTTTTAACCCCCTCTCCAGTAGCACTGAAAAAAAAGTATTATATTTGACCCCCGTATCCAAGAGCAGTAAAAAAATAGAGGTGTGTTCAGAATATCGCGACCATAGTATTTTGAACCCCCTTTCTAATGGGAAATGGAAATTGCAGGGGGGAGGGTCAAAAATCGCAGTAATAATATTTTAAACTCCCTCTCCAATAGCAATGAAAATTAGAAGGGGGTTCAATATATCGAGATCATTATATTTTGAACCCCCTCTCCATTGACATTGGAAATATGAGGAAGGTTAAACAAATTGGATTGAAAATTGGTGGGGGGGGGGGGGGGTTCAAAATATTGCGACCATAAAACATGTATTGTGAACCCCATCTCCAATGGGAATTGGAAATAGAAGGGGAGGGTGGGTCAATATTTGCGGCCATACTATTTAAAACCCCCTCTCTAATAACACAGAAAAATGGATGGGGGTCAATATACCGCAGCTTTAATATTTTGAACACCGTCTCCAATGGGAATTGGAGGTACAAATTGTAGGAGATGGATCAACATATCGCGGCCTTAATATTTGAACTACCTCTCCAATAGCAATGAAAATTATGGGGGGGGGGGGTGTCAACATAACTATGGATTCGTCATATAATATGTCTCACAGTTTTGACACATTATGATATAATGCTTAATATGTTCAACTATTTCTTTGGGTTCATTTTTGTAAATACTTTGTCCTATTCTTTTAAATCGAAATAAAAAACAAACTGCATTGTTTGATATTTAGAGGAGAGGTCAGGGATGGAAAATCTAAACTGAAATGGATAATATATACATGTACGTGGTCTTAATCCTGTTTGTCCCAGCTGACTGAAAAAAACCCCTTTTTATTGTATTTATTTCAAACTAGTGAATGCGTATTAAATTTAGTGTCATTCTCTCTCTCTAAATTTGGTTCTTTAGGTCAATTTTCAATATAGAGTCTATTACTGTTCCAAAGAAAAAATGACAAGAACAAACCGTGAACCATCTCAAAAATCCAAATAAGAATTTCAGATAAAATACTGTTTTGAAAAACAATTTGGAGGGGGGGGGATTCCCATTAAACTTCCCGTTTTATGCATACATAATTTATTCATATAGACGTAGAATACAACAATCTGTTCATTAATCATTCATGTTTACCTATTAATATTTAAGTTTTACGACCAATCTGTCGTGATACACACAAATTATGAAATTAAAACATGCTAGGTTATGCATTATTATCCCTTTGTATGCATAGTTTCAAACCAAAGTTGTCAGATTCAAAGTGTCTGCCCAATGGTTACTTGCCCTACACTTTCCACCATGATGTCAATTTAGGCACCCCGTTCTGGAAAGTTCTTTCCATTAATTCTTATATCGTTTTAATTGTTCCATTTTATTTATTAACTTTTCGTATTAGCCAAAGTACGATCCAAGGTATCTGCCTGCGATGCATGATGAACTCGTCCTACACTTTTCGTTAATTAGTCAATCCGCGTTCTTGGTCACCCCGTTCTGGAAAGTTCTATCCCATTCTCTCACCAGCGGTCGTGCTTCGCAAGTGAATGAGTATCAAAACTAAAATCGCCTACTAAAGAAACGAAATGACTTATTTTATTTATTCAACATTTGTCAAATCTTAACTTTATATATTCTCTAAGTAGGCTCACAGTAAATATATTTACTCTATACATAATCATTCAGTTTTATTTAATTGCAAGTATATATTTTGATAAAGACTATCCCTGATATGGATCCGCCAAAGCGTGTTCACCACCTTACTTTCATTTTTGCTATTTCGGGCTTGTTTATCGAAAATGAAAGTAGGTTTTTGATTAATTACACAATAATAACTTATCAGTTAAAATTCATTTATACCTTTGGGCAAAATCTCACCTGTGTTGAAATACCAAAGGTGTAAGTACCCTGGTGCAGGCATTTTGTAGTTTTTTGGCAATATGCCTTAATCTATAAGTATAGATATTATAAGAAAACATTGTTAATCAATATGCTATTTCATTTCAATTTACATTTGTCTTGTTTGCAAAACATGTATTGTTATAATATATTCTGTAATATAAACTTACTGAATGAATGTAAATAAGACAAATCACTAGACATTTTGAACTTTGTATTGCATTTGTTCTATCCAGTTTGGTATCAATTTACCGTTTAATGAGTCAAGCTGTTACAAAGCTTGCATTTATATATTTCAAATAAAAATGAAAGTTCTTTTAAAAACCACGCGTACAGACGTTAGTAAGGTTGAATACAATCATCTTGTACATTGCAAGTAAGTATTGAAAATTAAAGATTTAGGTATTATCTATTTTTTGTCAATTTACCATAATATGATTGCAATTTATTTCTAAAGTATATGATTGGCCGTTTTTATTTACATAAATGTTTTTCGTTTCATATTCGAAACAATGATAGTTTGTTTACAAATTTACGCACTTTTATACATACTTTCGTGTGAAAAAGTGCATTGAAGTTATAAGAATATTATTGCTTTTCTGTACCTTTTGCATTCAAGGAATTAGAGTTACTGTTACAGTTTTACTTATGTTCTACTTCTGTAACTAATGGCCATCTCTAGCTGTAACACAGTTCCGCATTCACAATACTCTCAATTCTGATGAGCGAATATTTGTCAAAGATCTTTTTATGCTTTAAAATCGTTTATAAATTATGGTTGTCTAAGGGCGTCAAAAATGATATGTTCTATAATAGGAGATCTTTAGATTCATGTGATTCATCGAAGGGAAAGATGCCTTTAAATCTAATTGATACATGTATATTGTTTTATTTTTGTTTACATAAATATGTGTATATGTTATTGAGAAAAAAAAATCTCACCGATCCTCACAGAATAAGTAAAAAAAAGAAATAAATAGATGAATAAATAAATATAGCCACGACAAAAGAATATCTGCATATGAATAGATTACTATTTACAAATATGAGAGAAAAGTAAAATAGTTGATTAAATATCTTTTTCCTTTTATCAGCATTTGTTTATGTTTTCTGACGTTTTCTGTTGTTGATAGAAATAGTTTATTCCTAACATTGAATTAAATTTACCATTTTTTATCATATTTCAGTATGTTTTTGGCTATCGTTATCCTCTCACTCTCAATACAATGGGGACAATGTGATAAAGTTTCACCCAAACCAGGCTTGAAAATTTTCAGAGAGGATTATAAAAGCGTTGAGGAGACTTGCTTTGCCGTTGGATTCGTGAGAAAAAATTGTAGAAATGAAACGAACACTGGTATTTACACTATTTAGTATTTAATGATATGTATGAGATCTACTTTGTGCAGATTGGTACTACTTTCCAAGTAATTGAATTTTGTTGTTGACTAAACAAAAACGGAAAGATAAGATTAAAACACAAAACAGCTAATCAGGCGTTTTTATTTTTAAAATTCCAGAGCAAATTTGATCAGTTAATTTTAAACATGCATTGATTAACTTTTATATAATTATGTCAAAAATCCCCATAAATAATGAAACTGACACAATGCTTTAAAATACAATTTGAACTGTAATTTATTTTGTTTAGCAATTAAACAGTAACATTTACTAGAATTTCGATCATGCATTTAACTTTTATTTTAGATGATCGGTTTTATGCCTTTGATGCGCGAGTGGGAACATCAATTAAAAATCTTGGTGTAAACGGACGAGTTGTATTTAATACAGTTGTTTCAAACCATGGATTAGGATATAACGCGTCTTCCGGAATCTTCACAGCCTATAGAAGTGGAATATACGTGTTCGACTGGACAATTCTTCCATGGCAAGGATCAAATGCACACACTGCAATCACTTTGAACGACAAGTTTCAGTCATGGAGTTACTGCGATTCTGGAAAATCCGGTATTTTGCAATCGTGTAGCAAAATGGCGGTACTAAAGCTACAACGTGGGGATAAAGTCTGGATTGCAGTTTTCAGAGGACAAGCTGTCATTCACTCAACTTTCTCGTCTTTTTCTGGCTATAAACTGTAAAAATAATAAAAATTATTGAAAAGTTCTCAGAGTATTTTTTATGATAAATGAATTGTCAAATTAATTGTTTTTATTTTGAGATTGTAACCTAAAATAATGGTTGCGATTTTAGCAGTTTGTTGTAACCAAAACTTTGGTTACACAACTGTACAAAATCATGATGCTTAAAAAATAAATCGATGCTAAAATACCAGATAGCATATTAGTTATGCAATCGTGCACATTAATATCAATGATACAGAGAGAGAGAGAGAGAGAGAGAGAGAGAGAGAGAGAGAGAGAGAGAGAGAGAGAGAGAGAGAGAGAAGAGAGAGAAAGAGAGAGAGAGAGAGAATATCAAACCTTCAGCATCGTCAGATAATTAAATTGAAATACGGTCAGGGGTGATTGAATCCATTAAAGCTTAATCAGGTATATGATAGATTTTATCACACCCGAGCGTTTTTGAGCGAGTGTTTGATCACCTCATGATATTCACAAAATGACTCCTTATTATTTATTATATTTTATATCTTTTCATATATTTTCAGTAATTAAAATAAATTGAATGTAAAATATTTATTGATGAAATGTATTGGAGTATATGTTACAACATTGATTCGGAGTGCTATCGTAGACAAATACACTGGACAATGTAAATATGAAATATATTAACTTGCATTGCCAAAGTTGAATTTTTACCCAAATGGCTTATCTAAAAATATATATTTTTAAAGCAAGTATACATATTTTGAGGAACATTGAATTAAAGCTTGAAACGAAGCTGAGAAGTTCAACGATTTTTTTACTTCAGATTATTAGATGTTTTAATACAGAGTACATCTACACGCAATTCTAGAAATATGTGAAGTTTAATTTTATCTTAATTGATCAAATTAATGGTGAAAAAACCCCCTAAAGACTGATCTCTAAATCTACTCTTAAAATGTAACTATTTTTTTTTCGATTGGTGGTATTCTTTAAGATGGATAATGAATTGAACAAATTCGGGGCAGAGTAACCGAAACTTTTGCACAGGTATTTTCTAAGATCAGCATTAAATTAATAAATTTGCGTCGTTTTAACACATCAGTTTTCAATTTAAAGCTATAAAATCGCTGAATATAAAAACACAGTGCAAATACATACAGTATAACTTATATCCAAAACCTTTTCCAAAAATCCGTTACACTATGGTGTTCACTAATCGCTTTTAAGTTTTTTAGTGCATACCTTGATAAAATATTTCAGTCAAATAACAAACGAATATTAATTAGTAAACACATGTTGTTTTTCGCGATGATGAGAACTGGGTTCTATTGCTGATGTCACTACTGTATTTCCATTGTTTTAATGATGCAAAGAGAAATCCCCCCAATAAAAAATAGTTTTGACTTGCAACCTGTGTCATAAGTTATGCGATATTAGTAAGATTGTATAGTAAAATCTAAGTAAGCAAAACCGGAAAAATGTATACATCATCCAAAATATTATACAAAGCCTTTCTTAAACCAAGTTAAAGATAGGGGCCTTCTTCTCGTGAACACATGAATTTAATCGGATAACTGTTAATATTGTATGAATATAAAAAAAATGAGGAATCCGTCTTTGAATATTGTGTATATTATGAAATACAGTTGGGCGTGATCAAATATATCATAATGTCCTTCGAGCTTTTTTGGATTTGATTACCCCGTACCTTATTTGGTCATTTCCTAATGCTGCATTGCATGTATGTTTTACCAAAATATTTCCTTTTTTTATTCTTTTTATTAATCATCCATAATTTAAAGATTGTTAACAATGAAAACTTTCAGTCTCAATAAATCCATTTGAATGCTAAATTCAATTTTTGGCCTAAATTTTGCTTGGCGTCTCATTTTCTACAGCGAATTTTATTGAATAACCGTTGTAGTTGCAATTAAATCATTTTGTAGTTTAAAAAGTAATGCATTGCTAAATCAATTATGTCATGTACTGTATTGCTTTTCATCATTTATGTCAGTAGGAGTCAGCCAGAAATTATGCTTGAGTGTATACATTTAGATATATTCATAAAGATTAAAAAGCAATTTGCCCTTATTATCTTTATCTACATGGAAATGGACAGATACATGTAGTAACTCACAAAATATATCTTCTTGACAGTCATATTTTGAATTGAATATGATATTAACAATTGCCAAATATGCAAAATTTGAGGACAACGCCACATGCTCAAATATGAGCCATAGTTGAGAAATGCATCCACTCCCAACCGTTATATACATTTATAATTTAAATTTAAAGCCAAGGTTATCTTCACAGTGTAGGAACGGAAGTGTACATTTTTGGGTAGCGCTATTCGTCTAAGCGAGTAAACAAATTTAACACGTAGCTTTGCGTACAGTTAAAGACAGTGTCAGTGTAATATTATAATCAAATGATTTGAACAGAGGATTTAAAAAGCTTCTGGAACAATTCAATACGTAACGATAATGAACTGGCAAAAGTATAAAAGTTGTATATATTCTTTATGCAATATGATTTATAAGTGAACAAATAAGCAAGTGAATGAGCAAGTGAATTTTGATAATCAGTACTCAGGTTCACACTTCAAGACTGAAATCATTATTATGTACAAAATACAATCATTACAACTGAATTGAGGACATATAAAGGTATACATCTCAAGAAAAAAAAACCCCTGACCTTGCTTTTTATGCTATTGCAAATAAAAGTAGAAAAAATCACCAGAATATCACGAGCTGTAATAATTTCATACTGTATGCGTAGTGCAAAACATTGTCATTTTACTGTACGCGTAGTTCTGTTAAAAGCATTGTAAAGTTTGTTTTGGAGAAGTTTGGTGTAGTATGGTAAGTTAACTAACTAACTAAATAGAATAACAATGGCATGAATGGACTATTTTCAAATAATTTTTCAATGATGGAAAACAAATATTGACGTTGCAATCCCCCCAAATAGGTAAAATAACACAATATATGTAATCACTACAAATAATTTGAGAAAAATAATAAAGCGCAAAGGGTGTTAGGAGTTAAAAGAATCCCTTATGTAGGTACTTGTGGTCATTTGTTGTTTGGTGCATGCTAGGTACCCCCAGAGAATTGCAGGTTGCAGTATTTATTTTCCCAGAATAAAGTTTGTGTATGTGTTTAAAAATTATCACCCCAAAAATGGTTAAGCAAACAGAAATCATTCACGTTACCTCGTGTTATTACGAATGTTGGGGAAATCAGGATCGCCTCATCTAACTGAGAAAATTAGATTACTTCAGAATTATGCACTCGTCTTTCATTTATTTGAGTTGAGAACTGAGTTGAGTAATTTCAAAATGTGGGTGACGTAGGGACGATATAACTTACATGCTGTTTTTTAATCTATTTTTTTTCAACACCCCTCGCAGGCAGAATCACCTTTCATTTTAAGGGTGAATTCTGAAATGATTTTTCTCAGCTACATGTATAGGAATGAATCTTTCGGGAAATTATGTTTGACATCTAAGTTACGCCATGCAGGTTAAGATACTGATGCAAATAGTATTTTCAGAGCATGGGTGTTTACGTTGTTGATTATTGTTAAACGGTATTTTAGATAATAGCTACTAAAAAAAATAATTTACATGTATTTTTAATGTTATAAAAAGCGAGTTATTAATGGAATAATAGTAATTCTGCAATAATCATTTTAAATGGGTAGGGAGTCTTCGTGAAATCTAAAACTAGTTTTTTGTCACAGATACGTTGCATTGTTTTCAAAGATTGGGGGGGGGGGGGGGGCATACAGGAATTGCAAGGAGAACTCCGAAAACATATTTTAACAAAGATGAATATAAGAAAGAACTTTCACATACTGAATCGTTTTATGTGTGTAATGTTGTTAAGGTAAGCGAAATGACCTATGAGTATGACCCACAAACATCAGGGTTTCTGTGAGTTTAATATTATTTTTATTAATATAAACTTTTCTTCCATTTTTTTTGCGACACAACAAAATGTCTTCTTTGCGACGTCCACGCAAACAAGTGTTTATTGCAGAAAAAGTGCGGAAATGTACAGTATTTTGCTCCAGATAAAAAATTATAGGCATTTAGCTCAAGCACCTGACGTTATGTATGTTTCTCACTATCAATAAAAAAAAAAAAATACACAATGTACACATCGTCGCAATCTTTTTTTTATTTGAATCGGTCACATCAGCTGGAAGTTTCACTTAAAACTCATCGGTAAAATAATCTTGCAATGCTCTTCGTCTCCCGATCGGTCCATCAACATCTATACATGTACTTACAACCAGGCTTGGGGCGAATTACATTGTAAAGTAATGCATTACATTACCATAACTTCATGAATTTGGACATTAAATTACCATTACCATTACTTGATTTTCTTGAAATGATGCATTACATTACCATTGCATGAGTAAAGTAATGCATTACATTACCATTACATGAGTAAAGTAATGCATTACCATTACCGTTACTTTATTTTAAAAAAGTAAACCAAGTAAAGAGGATTTGCAAATATAAAACACTTTTTAACATATCTTCAGGTTCATGTTCAGTATCAGGTTCAAATTCAATGACTAAACAAGGGTCATTCTTTATTTGCTCAATATATCATCATCTTGTGGCATTATGAACAACAAAATACATAAGTAAAAATATATTAATAGACATCTAGCATGGTACAATGTCATGTATGAAATAGAGACACATAATTACATGCATAACAGAAAACAATTTATAGAATAATGTTGTGGTTATTAAAGGCTAATTAGAGATGTGTCCCCAGATTACACAAATCTTTATTATTTTGCACACTTAACTGTATCAATTTATAAACATAGGGTTTCCCCCAGTTATAAACCTTTCGGATTCCTTTATTCTGAGGACACTTTAAGACAAAAGATTGCTGTTGCACTTAATGATCAAAGTTTCAAAGGTTTCATCTTTTAACTGCATCCTGTTAGGTTTTAAAATCTTCCCAGCTATACTAAATAAATGTTTTACAGGAGCAGTGGAAACTGGGACTGAATGATTGTTTGGCAATCTCTATCGTAGGATATAGTATGTGCAATAATAGAAAAAATACATGAATCTTGTATTTTCTATCAGTCCAAACTAATGTACACAATATAAAACACAGAGAGAGAGAGAGAGAGAGAGAGAGAGAGAGAGAGAGAGAGAGAGAGAGAGAGAGAGAGAGAGAGAGAGAGAGAGAGAGAAGAGAGACAGAGAAATTATTTTCAAATGGGTAATAATATTGGAAGTGATTTTGATTTTCATCATGGATGGACAGTGCATTCATTTTGTTTTAAAGATGCATGTCTGTCCTCTATTCTATTGGGACATGGCGTAGTGATGGGGATTGGGATGTTTAGCACTTCTTATAACAATAGATTGTTTTGATACTTAGATTATCATGGGGGCATAGTGTGTTGTTGACACATTCTTTATTGAAAGGGCAAACTAATTGGAGTAAATTGTTTAAATGATTTAAAACCCTTTATAAAAACACTCTTATTTTTTATCTATTTAAAAAAATTTTTGAGGTCAATACATACTACGTGTATAATTCACCTGTAATTGATTTCCTTTGTTCTTTGAAACCCTTACCTGTGCACCATTTCCACTTAGCTAAAATCAATCACCCATAACAAATTCAGAATTTTAGTTAAGTGGGAAGACACCGTGTTGTTATATCTAGTAATATTAACAATTTAAAATGAATTTTTAAAATTCTTTTTTAATAATACAACTAAAACATTTTTATCTCAAGAATAATTTTTTTTCTTTAAAAGAAATTTAATCAAATACAATTTCAGCTATTCATCACATTTTATAAAGTGAACATGCATAAATAAGCATAGTAATGCATTGAAATGCCATTTAATGCCAGCATTACACTAGATTTTGGTAAGTAATGAATTACATTACATTACTTGTAATGCTAATTTTGTGGCATTACACATTACTAGCATTACTTTGAAAACATGTAATGCATTGCAATGCATTACCATTACATTTAGCATTACCCCAAGCCTGCTTACAACCGGATTAACCAATACGGCGCATTGCACCTGTCATTAATAAAAATCATCTTTCAATCAGCATCATGCGTCTGTGGCATAAAGAAATCAAAATGCAAACTTTATTCGTCATTACAATCGTTGAGTTAATCAAGGAATAATCGTATTAATCGTATTTAATCTCAAAGGATTTTGAGGTAAGTCGGGACTGTTGAGTAGTCATTCGGGCTATATACATGTAGATATGGTGGTCGGGATCCAATCGTAACTAAAATCGTGGTCATCTTCCATCTTGATTGTGAAAAAAATCGCCATCATGCAACAGAGGACATCGGTTTGTAATGAGCGTATCGTAACATTTACGAACTTATATGCACGTACACAAATCGGGGACTCGTGTTTTGATGTTCGGATCAGATCGAGGTCACATCGGAAATTATATGTGAGCAATTTTAACGACACATTTTATATCGTATCTAAACGGACAATGAGATCGTGACAAATTGCATCACCTGAAATATGTCTATTTGGACTTTACTGTTTCAAACCTCAATAAATCACATAAGCACGTATCGACTCGCATCACCTCGTACCTAAGTCTAAATTATAAAAAGGTTCCACGATTAGTTTTGATTTGTCAATGTAGTATTAATTATCGCACGGCAGTGTGAACCTAGAAAAGCCCATTGTAATGTTTGGAACTACGCGTGCAGTTGTTTTACTGCGAATCAGAGCTACCCGTAGAGACAGGTAAGAGCTACGCATACAGTTAACAATATCGAAGTATGGTCAGAAAAACTTCCATTTTCAAAGAATTTATTGCTTTCTTCATGCATGTAACTTTATTGTCTCAGAGTTAACATATTAGGAAAATATTTTTACAACAAGAAACATTTATTTGTGAAAGAAAATGAGAAACACTTCTTTAGGTATTGTAATTCAATTTCTTATTCAATTTTTGAATGGTTTTGATCCAATAAGTTTTTTTTTTCTAAAGAGAAACTTGATGATATAAGGATGGAAACGATTAGTTTACCACCGTATATAAAATCAAGACACTGTCCGTCCAGGTATTAGTTATTTACGTATTTTCAATCTACGATGAAAGTATTGTACGCAGTGCTACGTATTTGTTTTCTTGCTTCGACGAACAGCACTACCCAAAACTGTACACTTTCGTTCCTATACTGTAACCTTTTTCAATTCATTAATATCCACTATTTGTTGTTAATTTTAGAACCAAATTCATGATCAAAACTTTACGATGCGACTCAACATAAATTCAATGGTCTAGGGTCCAACTTTTACCCAAGTTAATTGTCTTAATTTTGAATATTTAAAAATGATAATCGGGTAAAGTTTCAGTTTGGGTCGAAATTATTACTCCTGTTCTAAATCAACAACGTAATTTCATGTATGTATTTATGGTTTATGAGTTAATATTTAATATTTACGATTGATTAGATTCTTAAATGTAAATGTATTTATATAAATTTTTAAGTTAACATGTTGGATAAAAAATATGTGCAACATTTATAATTTTTAACGTTTGCCTGAAATGAAGATATTTATTTGTAGGATTTCTAAATCTACCACTAGGTTAAGGGGTATATCTGTCTTATTTACATTAGTGTCATTTATTTTTAATTTTGAACTTACTGGAGAGACGTAACCAAAAAAAAATCACTAAACGTTTTAAACTTGTATTACATTTGTTCTAACAACTTTGATATTACATTACAGTTTAATGAGACGAGCTGTTACAAGTTTATTTATTCTATAAATATCACACAAACAGTTACCAGTTTGAACACAATCGTTCCTTACGTTGCAAGTGAGTTCTGATAACATGTATTTATATATTTTACCTTTTTGTCATTTACACTTTTTTGAAATACTTTAAAAACAAAATAAGCGCTGGTTTTTAATTTTACATTTTTTTTAGTTTCACGTTTGTAGCAATGTATCTTAGAATGTTTGCAAGTTCACAGCGCATTCTTTTATAGATACAATTGTGTTACAAAGTGCATTGATGTCATAAAAATATGAATGTTTTATTTTACTTTTTGTACTCAAGGAATTACGGTTTTACCTATGTTTTTTTTTACTTACAACTAATGACCAATAAATATAGTCTTACACAGACACGTTCCTGCTGTGACAAAAGTTCGCCATCAAAATGATTTAATGATGCGATAGTTTGTTGATATAAGGTAAATGTTGTTTGTGGTTTGCTATGAATAAAAAAAAAACTTAGAGAGAAAAAGCACAAAGAGAAGTATTTACCAAATTTACTATTCAAGTTTCAATATGCACTCGAATTTTTGTAGTTTGATGAAGCTTTCCTATTTAATAATTTTCTTGTTTGATATACAGAAATCATTATATCATTATCTAGGACATTCCATAAAAATCTTTTTCCATTGTCGTTGCATACATTTTTGACAATTAAAGGATAATATGTATTCATTAAGATTACTAGTACGTATGTGATACCCCCTCCTCCCAAAAAATAAAATTAAAATGAATGAAAGTAATTTTCTCAAATATCATTTTGATAACTTCAATTTACTAATCTGAACAATAAGGACATCACGATTTTCGAAATTTTTATAGGGTTGATTTTAACATAATAGTTCATGTACAATTAATATTTATTCAAGGTAATCATGATGTTGCCTTTGATGCTCGATTGGAAAAACAAATAAAGAACCTTGCGACCAAAGGCCGGGTTGTTTTTTAAACAGTTAATCTTAACAAAAGATCGGGGTATGACGCATCTACTAAAATCTTCACGGTCCCTTGTGGCGGAATCTACGTGTTCGACTGGACAATTTTTGCATGGTTTGGCTTAGATGCCCACACCGCACTTACTGTTAATGACCAGTTTAAATCATGCAATCACTGCAACTCTGGAAAGTCCAATAATTGGCAATCCTGTAGCAAAATGTCGATAATGAAGCTACATAAAGGAGATAAAGTCTGGATTGCAGTTTTTAGTGGATCTGCTGACATTCACTATCCATACACGTCTTTTACTGGCTTTAAACTGTAAATTTGTAACATAACTTGCTACACAAAAAAGGAAGGCTTCCAATAGACGAAAATCTTACTCTCGTGTTGTTTTTTTGTGAAGAAAGTAATAAAAGGTAACGGGTAGTTTTTGTGTTAAAATAATAAAGTATCGCCAAAATGAGTTCAATTGCGAATTATGATTAAACAGTGCCAATCAAAACTCTCAATGGTATGTTCAAAATCTTTTTTTGTTTTAGATCTGAACCTGTTGATGATCATGCAAAATAAATAGAGTCGAAAACTTTAATGTAAGGGTAACTAAAATTACAAATAGAAAATTTAGATTATTTAATTTCAAGTTGAGCAAATTTTGTCATAATGATCCCATCATTGCAAATTGCGCATGACCATGTCATTTCTTTAGACGGCAATAATGTCATAAAAATCTTCAAACAAGTTGTTGAATTATTAAAAGCCAAATTCAAATGCGTTTTGATATAGTTGATTCATAATTTAATAAATCAACACCAATTAGAGCATTTATTTCATACTTAAAAAAACTTGTTTTTTTAATCTTATTAATAGATGTTTTGCAATAAACATTGTTTTGTGTTACTAGAGTTTTGACTGATCATCCAATAGTACGTCTAAGTGGTGATTTTCTGCGGACAACAATGTTATTTATATCTTAAGATTGTCATAAATCAACCTTGAGTTAGCATTAAAACATCAATCTCTTTGTAAAACAGACTCAAGCCGAGATAACTACATTGACAGCACGCACAAAATGTACGGAACTGAAAGTTCCATGCAAAAACTTCTTTTCTGATTCCACATTTCTATAGTCTTAAATTTTTCAATATTTATAAATACCTATTGATTCAGACGATGTTCACTCAGTAGTATAAGAAACTCCCAAGATTTTCCTTTTAAAACGCCCCTCTAGCTTCTCAAGTTTCAGTACACGGCTAAAAATAGAAAGTCTACGGGGATTTTGCATTGCATCAGCCATAATGAAGCCCGGAAGATATTCGAGTGACTTCCGAATGGAGAAAAGATGTCAATATTCCCTATTATGAATCTCCGTAGGAAATCTGTTTTAAATGTTTTAAATGATAATGTGTGAATGAAGTTGGAAATTTTCCCTTTCATCTATTTCAATCGCACTTATTTCACAGTTATGTGTATTTTTATTAAAATCACCCAAATGTGCAGCATAAATAGCTTAATTGGGACAGACTTTAGTATACAACAGGCAGGATGATTGTTAAGAACGTTTTAAAACCGAAACCCAAGTCCAAATTCAATCGATGCAAAAATAATTGACAAACAACTATTGACATAATAAGTTTCTACTCGTATAAAGTATTTGGTTTCAGCCAAAAGAATGTGAACTGTTAGAACTGTAGTTGAAAATACAGAATTTATAATTGTAAAAAAGTGAAAATAATACATACAGTTCAATTAATTTACTTATCTAAACACGATTTTAAATGGAGGAATTCCAACGCATTCTCAAACCTTATAGAACAAAATGTACCAATATGAGTCACGTATTTAAATTTTAAGCACTTGATAATTATAAATGTTTGTAGAAACTACATTTAAGCTTGTTGAAATATTTCCTTTTATGTTTCTAAAGATAATTTGTCATTTTAAAAAATTGTATAAGTTTGTTATGAAGGTCAACTCTTTACGTCGAATCCTATACTGACGTCAGCAAACCCGCAAGCTACATTAACCATAACAAAAGAACGCGATGCAATGGAGTACATACCATTTACCGAGGATGAAATATTGAGCTATTTCAACGAGCTTTGAATAGTTGATATCGATATCCTGTAACAATTTCGGGAAGACTAGATATTTTACTGGTTATTTCTGACTGAAAGCAACGCCGTCATTATTTGTATGTGCATATTTTCACATGAGGCAAGCATCATATTCAGTTTGTTTTCATGCGTGGAGTAGAGAAAAATCTAATGCCAAAAGTCCACTCTCATGTTAAGATGATCCTTTATTGTTCACCCCTATTCGGTTGTCGGAGGATATCATGCGATAAAATTATCTTACATTATAAAATATCATTTGTATAGCTAAAAACTAATATGTTTTACGGTTTGACTGTTTAGAGGGCGAAGCCATTAGCATATTATTATTTCCCATTTGGCAAATTATTCTGAATTTTTTTTTTTTTTTTTTGGGGGGGGGGGGGGGATTTTTATCTATAACTTTTATGCGTTTGCAGTGTCTATCTCCAAAAGCCAACACAAACGTTTAAATGACTCTAACGAGATTTCAGCGCAAGATTCAAAATGGCAAGAGTACGGACCGCCATCTTGAACGATGATTTTCAAGTTATATAGAGTATAGTTTTATATCCAAAATTCTCATTATTCTCACATATGAACGCTATATATATAGAGAGCTTCGCTCTCTATTATTTAACAATGAAAATATAAATATTTCGGGTCCCAATTTCTATGTTTGTTCTGTATATTTACATATGTGAAACCCTTCTCAAGAAGATTGATATTAATACTCTTAAAATGGCAAAAGACAATCCAACCTTCACAAGACTGTTACGTCAATTTTATGATTAACCAAGTAGTTTACTTAATATTTTTGACTTGCCAAACGTTTTGCCAATTGGCAGGATTGAAAGTGGTACTGATTATCAATATGCTCAATAATATCCATACTCTAGAGATGCACATCTTTCATTGTACTAGAAATCGGTAATATACACTCTCGAATCAGCAGGTTGACCAAACGTAAATATTGTCTACTAAGGGCAATCGCGATGCACTATTGATCCAAATTGTTCAGCTTTAAAATTTGAGCACGTTCTAATATGTTTTAACAAATCTCTTCTTCACAAGGAGATAAATATAGCCCTAAAATTGGTCACGACCATTCAGTCCTCTTAATAGGACAGAAAAAACAGGAATAGTTTTTTAAAAAACAGGGTAATACACAACCCCACATTGATCTGAAATGTCACCATTGTAGGATAATTTGTTGTCGAACTAAAGTTTATTTATTTGACGACTCATAATTAAATCATAACAACTTCCAGGAATCTTTTTTTACAGAATGTTTACAGAATATTATTGCAAATAAATACAAAATTAAAACCGAAGTGCAGAGTTTGCATACACCATTCATCCATTTAGACGTAGACACCAATAATCTGTTCATTAATCATGGCATTCATGTTTACAAATATCAAACGTTTATATCTAAGGTTCCCAACCAATCTGATCTGTCGCAGTATAAAAATGTATGAAATTAAAACACGCTAGGTTATGCATTATTATCTATTTAAATGCATATTTTAAACGTTTGAAATATGTCCGCAATGCATGATGAACTGGTCCTACACTTTTCGTTAATTAGTCAATCTTGGTAACCCCGTTCTGGAGAACGCTAGTTCTATCCCATTCTCTCACCAGAGGTCGAGGTTCACAAGCGAATGAGTATCATAACTTTAATCGCCTACTAAAAAACCGAATTGAATTATTTTTTTTATTCCAAATTTGTCGAATCTTAACTTTTATGTATTCTATAAGTAGACCAACAGTTATTATATTCACTCTTTACGTAATCGCGTCTATGTTAAGTCTGTCCGATTAATTTCACAGCGATATGCAGAAAGTCACTTTCTGTACTTCATAAGATATTACGTCATAGTTAATTTTGACGTCACGATCTGCATTCCTTTCCATCGTTCCTAGGGAATGTATCGTAAAGTAATAAGTGATATTCATTGTGCATAATAAAACCGCTTCATTCCTTTACATAGATACTGTTGTAAATACTAGTGATACTAAATTCAATATCACCGATATGGAGTATAAAAAAATCAACAGTTTTAAAGCTTCGTAATAGGTAAATAACTATTCATAAACTAATGGTTTTGAGACTCCCCCTGACACGTGTAATCTAATGAATGGTGAAATGTATATGCAAAAAAAAAAAAAACGGCTTGGCGCAAGTGAAAGATAAAAACAATCTCAGTATATTTTACGTGAAATTGGAAGAGAAAATAAGTACCAATGTGAATCTTGCTGGGGGAACCTACCGATTGACCCGATTTTGTGTAAATTGAGTCTACAAGGTAAAAATGTGCCTAATTTCGATGGCGGTGCGAAATGTTTTGACAATATTTTAAAAAAAAACGAAATATTTATATGATCTCCCAGCAAGAACTGTAAAATACATAACTTATCGAAAAATTTTTCATAAAAATATTTTTGATTTAATGTCATTATTGACTTGCACCGATGCGATTTTTATAGATTATTTACTGCGTTAAAATACATTAAATATAGTGTTGGATGTCACTGTTAATTTATGTAATAAAAGGTTAAAGAAACTCGCTTGGTTAAAGTATGTTTCGATCATTAAAAAGGTATCATTTTTAGATATATATTTACCTTCGGACCGCCTTAACATAGCCGCGATCATTTAAAAGTATTTCATTGGAAGCATATATTTTGATCGAGACTATCCCTTACTTGGATACATCAAAGTGTGTCCACCACCCTACCTCATTTTTGCTATTTCGGGCTTGTTTATCGAAAGTGAAAGTAGGTTTTGGTTAATTTCACAATAATAACTTATATATATATATATATATATATATAAATATATATATATATATATATATATATATATATATATATATATATATATATATATATATCAGTTGTCATACTTAATTTAAAACGCGTTTGTAAAAAACCTCATGTCCAGTGTAATCTGTTTGGGTGAATAAAATATATACCTGTATGTGGTGGGCATGAAAAGTGTTTTCCTTCCAATACTGTAAATTATAGGTATGTATCAATAAACTTTCCAAGAGTAGTTGAAATATAGTAAGGCGCTATTTGACGATGAAAGAAGAATAACTCGCATTTATAAATCTTTGTCAAATTTTTAAAAATAAAATTCAATATATATCTATATGTAAAGACTTTTATTAGAATAACAGATTAAGAAATATATCATTTAAAATCTATTTTGTTAAGCGCTAAATAATCCTATTATATAATGTATTCATAATCAATATGAAAATGCTTATCGTACAGCCTATTAATTAAAGGTAATTTTTAAGCCAAGTACACCTTCATTTAATTAGCCACCAAAATAAATAAAACAAACAAACAACAAACAAAACAAAACAAACCCCCCCCCCCCCCCCAAAAAAAAAAACAACAACAATTAAACAAACAGGATAAACACAGAAATCCTCCATAAAATCGTCGTGGAATCATAGGTTTTTTGGAAGGCTTCGACAAACCTGATTAGGGAAGTATATTTACACTTTATCTCAGTAAAATACGTTATAAAACAGCGTGATTCAATTTCCCAGACAAAATCAATGCTACTTGCCTTACAGTTATCATGAATATTAATATTTTCAGAGGATTCATCTTCGAGAACAAATCGATTTCATTTTTCTTAATGTTTTAAAAATCAATGCGGGGACGAGATAACAAAGAAGTACCTTGAATAATCAAAATGATCAATGGATTGTTTTCTTTGTAGACAAAACTTATGAACAAACAATGACATTACTTTTCGTACCTAATTCCGAGTGAAAAGCAAGTAAAGTTTTTGAGTCGTCAATCATGCGCGTTACAACTTTGCAAAGTTGGATTTTATGTTTCTGATAAAATTATTTATTAAGAAATATCTCCATACTGGGTTCACTTTGGGTTTACTCTGGGTCCAGCTCAGTAAAACCAGAGTAAACCCAGCAAGTAGTCAGGGTTTAGTTGAGATTTACTTTCTGTTAAGTTGTGTCTGATCGGTACTGTACTTAAAGTTTTATTTATAACATCAGGCTGAAAATAAAACGAACGAAATCTTTTATTCGCTTTACAATTTTGTTCGTTTAAAGTTAAAACGCACTACACGTCTCGCCTCTTTGTTTTGACTTAATTCTAAATATTGATTTATCGAACACGATTTTAATGTCTTCATAAATTTTGCTTCCACGGGTCTTACCTTTATTCAGAGGTCAAAAGTTTATTTTCTCACAAATAAATGGGTTTTCATAAGAGCAAGGTCTGTCATTCCATTCACCAGTCCTATACATGTCAACGCAGTCACGAGTGTGAGCATCGGCCGGATTATATAGGCTTGGTTCAATTCTATGCCAGTTTGTAAAGAATACGGACGTGTTCGAGTGGTCCCATACGTATTGACCTTCAGTGTCCAGATCGTTAAGTCCGGTCCATGCCGTGCAGCCCCTATAAAGTTGTGTAGGGCAATTATCTACAATACAACAGTGTTTATTGTTAATGTTATGTATTCACCATTTAAGAAAATACATTGTAGCTTTCATTCTCAAGAAGTAATATTGTAATCTATTGGAAAATATTACCAGTGGCATATTTAGATCGTTGACATTTGTGTATATTTGGAAGAGGCGGAGTGTATGATTTTGACTTTTTAAAGGCTTATTAGGACCAGAAAGTTACAACCTTAAATTTAAACATTTTTTTACATTAAAAACACATATAGGACTAAAGCTTGTTATGATTTAACAAAAGGAAATCACTGTTAAAGATTCACCAATGTGTAATATACTTAAAATAATTATGGAAAAATTTAATGTCAAAGTTTTTGTATATATTTTTCACTCAAGGATGACTTTTATTTTATTTTGATACATTATTTAAAAAAATGAGACAGAGGGATCCACCTTCGTTCAGAAACACTAAAAAATATAAAAAAAAATATGCAATCAAGCTATCTATAGGTTTTTTGAGTTAAGTTTTTTTTTCTAAGGTTGAAAGTTTCTTAATTTATATACTGACCGTTTATTCAATTTTTTTTTAAATGAAAGATCTACTTTTTTATCAACTTCTATATGCATCACATTATATATAGTTATTACCAAATTTGAAGTATCCCATAATATAAAGACAAATTTGATTTATATTATTTCTAACATAATATTAATTTTCTTGTAAAGAATGTAAAGAAAATTACTAATACAATTTAATTACCATTGTATAGAAACGTCATGGCCAACCAGTCAGCTTCTTCTTTGTCTTCAATCTCTACCAGGTATGAACACATGTTCTGACACTCAAACTAGTATCAAACAGTAAATCAAACTCTTAGAATACATTTTCTGGAAATGTGCATTGTCTGAATTGAACTCATACATATTGCTACCTCTGATGCTAGTTAAAGTGTGTAAAACATCCGTTTACTGTAAACGAAAATGTATATAATTTACTTTACTTTAAAATTTATAAACAATAATCGCTTTTACATTGGGATCACGCCTACAAAATATTTAGTGCTATGATTTAATATCAATTTATGATAGCTAAAAGTGATAATTTAAAAAATTAGATAAATTTTCGATGGCATCGAAATTATTTTGTCGCTTTTTTTCATTACGTACAAATATGGAACGCCAATACTCCTGATTATATAAGATATCGGATGCTATGGTCTAATTTTAACAAGTTTACTCAAATTTTGTTTGAAAAAATCTGCATTAAACGTGTTTCTTCCTATCTAAAATGTAATCAAAGTACTGAAGTACTGACGGGAGTTGATTTTATCGATTATCATTTATTTTAAAATCAACTTATCTTGCATGGCAATTAGTTTCTAGTCTGTATTTGAATAACGCGCTTTTTTAAATATAGATTTTTAGACTTTTTTGACAAGAATTTCGAAAAACCCCATTTGAATCATGTTGTGTGATATTTAGTGATGAATTTTAAACTATGTATTAGTAATCGAAACAATTCTAAAAATGGTATGGATCCAAGCACTATTGATCTCGAACTCTCGTCTCGTTCAACCAGACGTTTGGCTGTCTCCGTTAATCTCCGATATTAAATCTCTATATTAAACTCTGGCGTAGGAATATATGAGACTACAAAAATATTTAACTTGTTCGTAATATATAAAATCTTGCTATTTTCAAAGTGTTTACAGATAAATTTCCTTGAAAAACAATGCTTCAGCATACATTACATTATTTTTTTCTATTATTTTCAAGAACTAAGTCTTATCAGCGGCGATGATTTGTGCTGAGGTCCAAACACTATTTCACTTTCGGTTTGCCAGAATAACTGCATAGGAGAGTTGATTAAAATCAACTCCCAAAAATTAAAGCCATAAATGAAAATAGAAGAGTAAAACACAGATTAAGTTATCTGTGAAAGACACTTGTTACAATTATTTGTTTTGTATGCTGTAATGATATTTACTTATCTTATGAAAAACGTTGTTATTTCATCTTCTAATCCATAATTCATTATAAATCAAAAACTTACATATAATACAGTAATCAAGGGCACCGCAAAGCGAAGCATCCCTTCGCAAAATGAAAATATTGTGCGGGGAAATGCATTATTGAGAAATAAACAAGTAATTGAAGAGGCAAAATATTTAACTGGTTTAAAACTATTTGAATTAAAATATTTTGTTTTTTCCTATCCCCATGCACGCTCTGTGTGTATCCATGGGGGATGGGTGTATTTGCGTGGTTGTACAACTGTTCCCATTACTAGGGAAACACACCACAAACGTGTTAAACTTATATAAACTTATGTAATATACTTTAATAAATTCTCTTTATCCAGTGATATGAATTACGCATGTAGACAATCTTAGTGTAGGCAAATTTAAGTTTCATATTGAAAAGGAAACGTAGCTAGGATCTGGCGATTTATAGTCTGCTCTATGAGAAAATTAGAGTTAACATGTCGTAAATTTTAAAAAGAGTAAAATATTTTCAGCGATTAACATGAAATGAATGCCCGGTTAATCATGTTAACGATATTGGACAAAGTCTCTTCTGAATTATGAACCTGTTCTTCTCTAAAGAGTTCGTTATATATAGCCCGAAATTCAGCTCAGACGGCTGCTTGATTCGATAAAATCAGGTTGAACTTAATCTCCTGCTTCCCTTCGTTTTTTACTTTGGACATCCTTTCAACTCACCATTTCTCAAAAATGTTTGCTTCTTTCCTTAACAGGGCTTCCATCTAACAATATATCAAGTTGTTGATTTGAAATGTTTACTTTCACGAACCGGAAGTCGTACATAAATTTCTTAGTGTTGTAATTTTAACGATATCATAAAAAAATATATAATGGAATTCCTTGAAAATAAATAGGATGTTGTCCTTTAAACATGCTTATGAAGTGTACGAAGTTTGATATACATGCATGCGAGGGTTTTCTTTAAATTTTGCTAAAACAGCTGAAATGGACACACACACATATATCCATACATACACACACACGCACAGCAGCGATGTTATATCCCCCTCGCAACAAGGTGTGCGAGGGGATAATAACAAACATTCAAACACACATTAAGCTATTAACTCTATTAACTCACCGTGACGTTGTTCTGTCACGCTACTTTCGCTTTAGGTGATTGATTACTCTTACTCAGAAATTTCGATTGATAACTCGTATACAAAAATGATTATGACATTGATTTAATGAAATAATAATTTGTGATAGTATTAATGTTTTGGAAAGCCACATGCATTTTTTATTTTTTATTTTACAGAAGTGTGCAATCTATGATAAATATTTTTAGTTTTGAACGAATTTTGTCATAATGTATACCCCCTTCCTTTACAATGGTGTAATTTTATCTAAGTTTATGCAAAAAAATTTGACCTATTAATATGACATTGCATCTGTTTTAATTTTTTACAATGAGGCATATTTGTGCAAACGTTGAGGACATTCTATTGGAAGGTTTTTTTTTTCATTTGCTAGAAAATTGAAATGGAGTGCACACATACATACATACATACATACATACATACATACATACATACATACATACATACATACATACATACATACATACATACATACATACATACATACATACATACGAACAAACACACACACGCACGGTAGCGATGTTATATCCCCTTCGCAACAAGTTGCGCGAGGGGATAAAAAGCATAACAAATTTAAGAAATAAATTGATAATGATAAGAATGTTATAATTTACTTTTGCGTCTGACCATTTGACTGTCTGCTGTCCATAGAAATAACAGTGTCCTTTAAACTCTACCCAGTCAGAAGCACAACCTTAAAAATATCAAACAAATATAAAAGCTTAAACGATACAAGTATGCCAGTAAATTGAACTAGTATATGTGAAAAAAATGTAAAGATTGCAATTGCATAAAATACAATTCCAATTAGAAATTTACGTGGAATATATTTTAAGATGTAAATAAAAATACATTGGCTTTGCAAACTATATGATACAGTGCATACCAGGCTTAGGGAAAATTACATTGTAAAGTAATGCATCACATTACTTTTACATAAGTTAAGAAAAACACTATCATTACATTTACCTTGTGAAAATTGTGAAAAGTTGATCAGTTTTAAAAAAGTAAAACTCAATAAAGATTTCTTTGTGTAAATGTTTAATACATGTATAAATTTTCATTTACGAATGATTCCCCTTATTATAAGAAACAATTGTTCATGCAGGTTAGGAAGGTACCAATCATAGCAGATTAAATAAGCCACTCAAGCGGGTTTGTATTTTTTTCTCCAATGTCGCCCACATTAATCACCAAAACATATCAACATGATATCTTTAGATTCATCCCCCCCCCCAAAAAAAAAAATCAAATTGAATGTTTTATAAATAAAGATTATCTCTTCCTTTTTATAAAACTTTATACTCTTTTAAGCGACCAAGAAAGTTTTTTTTTCTAAGAAATAAAATTTAAATAATATAAAGGATCAAGATTTCAATTGACAAAAAAAATCCTTAATGTTGATAAAATCCAGTTTAAGTCGGTAATTGTTTTTACAGAAGTAAACATTAAACAGCAAAAATCTAATAAAAGAACAGGTAGTTTTTGTGTTTTATGAAGAATAACTTCTTTGGTACTTTAAACTGGGTAAATTTATAGTAAATCAATTACCTACAGTAAATCATACTGTAGGTCATTCGTTCATTAAAAGTATACGCATAAAAATAAATTGTCCAAAAAAATTGTTAGAAGGGAATATTGTAGTCGAAATCAAAGTTCAATGAAACAATTTTGTTTATTCGCTAATGTTTATACATGTATAGGCTCCAAATTAAGTATGGAACTCAGTATTTTTTTTTATCAAACATAGAAAAATTGCTTAAGCATCTCAACAAGCAAGAAAGAATTGGCTATCTATGAAATAAGCAACAATGCATTTCACTGAAATCTTAACCTGAGTAATTCTAAAGATATGTATTATCATAACATATTTGGTGATTTGCGTCCAACAACAAGACGTCTTCTGGTCCTTGAAACCAAGACATTTTTATGATTATAGGGTTATAATATACCTTTCTATAAATGGGAATCGATAACAACAACTACGATCGTTCAATGAATTCCATATTGTTCACCTTTTGATCTAAAACAATATTTTAATGTACTTTTTAAAACGCGTTAAAATGCTGACGATAATAATTGTGTTCTACGTCGTCTGTTTCAGAGAGTGGTAATATGAATTCTGAAAACCATACTTGGGAGACGTGGTAAATCAGATCACACTCTCAAAAGTTGACAATATGAAGAAAAGAAAAGAAAAATGGCTATATGATAAAAGAAAAAAACTGCTTTCAAAATCTGTTTTTTTACCTTTTCTGAACTGTTGCATTTCGGAAGACCAGGAAGGCGCCTGCTGGTAAAAATAAACATCGCTCTCCACAACATGAAATCCCATGCATTGTTTACCTATCGTGTTGTAGATAAACCTAACACAACAATTGTCATTAAAACACTTTACACCACAAGAGATGACAGTTGAGGCACGCTCATAAAACACTACTAAGGAGGATGGTGCTTCTTTGTTGGCCAAATCTGAATAGTACACCTCCCTCTGTTCACAGTAACATATGAACGAAAAAGTCAAAAGAAAAAGAATTGAAAGTCTTGTCATGATCTTACTTCCGTGAACTTGTTTAACTAAATTTCGCACCATCCTTGCTTTTGGAGAATATAAAATTTTATTGAATGCTCAGATATTTATATACATATGAAATATTGATTGTAATCAATACTTAGAGAGCTAGCACTTTATGAAAAAAAAAGGAAAAGAAAATCGTGCTACGGTACTGTTAACATAGGAAAAATTCGATACACTTGCAGCGTAACCAGTTGTTTTTTACTGTTTTCAATTACAAGGCTTTGTTAAATGTTTGTCATTAAAGCCTGCTTAACTTATAGTTAAGAGGATACAAATGTAACCACCCCTCTATCGTGTTATTGAGTATATTGAAATCATGCATTTATAAATAAGCAATTTTGTCACATATGTTTCCTTTATGATATAATGTTGTGACATTATTTTTTTTTACTGATTGTTTTTTCTGTATATGAAAATTACAATATTGCGAATGTAGAGAATTTATTAGTTCTATTGGATTTTTATTTGAATTATCTTACGACTACTTTATCTATTTTGTACGATTAAATAAAGATTTGACTATAACATTGTCTTTTTTTCTGTATATGAAAATTACAATATTGCGAAAGTGGAGATGTATTAGTTCTATTGGATTCATATTTGAATTATCTTACGACTAATTTATCTATTTTGTACGATTAAATAAAGATTTGATTATAACATTGTCTTTCCATGAAAAAAAAATAGGAGGCAAATGGAAAGAAATTAATACGATTTCAAATTAACTTATACGAGTGAGAACTTGATTAAAATAGCATATCTTTATAATTGTACAATTATAGTTGTAAAACGTACACTGTCTAACCCATGTTTTTAATCGAATAAATTGTGCTGTGATTAAATTCATTTCTCATTAAAAAATATGGTCATCTCAAAAATATATTCTTTACTCTTATATATTATTTTGTCAGGAAAATGTTATTATGAAATAAAAATATGAAACATAAAATCAAAATCAGTTCATAAGACTTAATTTTGAAAAAAAAGGAAACTTTAAAACTATTATTATTTACCTATTCAGTGTTTTATACGAGCTATTTCAGAGCTGTTTAACATTACTAAGGATGTTTTTTTTTACTTTAAAAACCCATATTTCGAATTTGTCATGCATTTGATTAGTTTGGATATCGTGGGATTATTTACATCCTTTTATTCAGATGTCCTTCTTTTGAAAACACCAAGGTAACTCATTACCACACATCAATTCATAGGATAAAATTGAGTTATCTTTCTTTATTGTTATAAAATTCTTTTGTTTTCTTTTGGTTGATTTACCTCTTCTCTGTACCTAGAGTTGAAACATCATCATACATTGATTTCATAGTATTCCTTTTTTTAAATAATTTCCAATATTACATTTTTTTCGCCAGATTTTAATCAAATGGTTAGGGATAAGAACTTAGATACTATGAATTATAAAGACTTGAATGATCCCAAAGCTCGGTCTGAATTAATTACTCTGATCCGTGTTTCTGTTTCTAGGTACCATTTACTGAAAAAAAAATACTTTACCAATTACCAATGATTATCTAAAGCAATAATATGTCAATACATAAAAAATAATTACAAAATTAAACACATATAAACCACTAAACAAATTTAGTTTCCATGAAAGCCGATAGAATATGATTCAAATGATTTTCCAAAAACACATCGTAATTAAGAATTCCATCTACATCGCGGTTTTTAGTGCTTTAAATCATGATGTATTTCTGGTCATTTTATAGCATATGCTTATTCTATTTTAAACTTTGAACCCCTTTCTTGGGCACCAGTATTGATCTGTGGTTTATGGTTTGCATAAACAATTTAGTAACTGCACTATCTTTGGATGCTTGCATAGTAATCTCACATTTGCACTGTTGTTCTCGAGAAGAATTTTTAAAACATTTTCGTAAAATATTTCTATGTTAAACTTCAAACCCCTCTTGGGTCTCCAGTAATAAATAAGTGGTCACGATTTTATTAATATTAATTTAAAATCTACAAATCTTAAGGATTCTATCATAGTAATCTCACAAATTGAAGCAATGTAGCTTTCCAAAGAGGATTATTATACAATACCCTCTATACGTCTATGTTTAACTTAGTATCTACACTATTTGATAATGACTAGGAAGTAATCTGACAAATTAAAGCATTATGGTTCTCGAGAAGAAGATTTTAAAACATTTTTGCATATATTCTTCTACGTTAAAATTTGAACTTGTCCTGGGTCCTCAGTATTAATCAAGGGGTCACTAATTTAAAACATTGAATCTACTTTATCCATGCAAGCATGGTAATCTCAAAACCTCTTGTGTTGAAGTTCTCAAGAAGTAGTATTATTCCAAACTGTTTCATTGTAGTTCTTGAGAAGAGGATTTTAGACATTTTCTTATGTATGTTAAAATTTGAACCCTGCCTATGGACCAAGTTTTTGGTCGGGGGTCACGATATTTACAATTTGCAATATTCACTATATAAACAAGCCATTGTATAAACATAAGAATTTCTGGTGCAGTGTTTCTTGAGAAAAAGATATTAAAACAGTTTTCCAGTGCATTTCAATGTTAAACTTTTAAAACCGTATGGAGCCAATGTTTAGTCCGGGGTCACGATTTTTACAAATCAGAATCTTTACTTGGAAAATTATTGTACTTGAATTTTTATACCTTTTGTTATATATTGGTCACCTGAGACCAATACACGATAACCACAACGCGCGACTTGACCCCGACTCATATGACAAAGGAAAAAAATGTATTAAAAGGGGGGAGGGTCTTACTTTCGTTTATGCATATGTTATACAATTTTATGCTATTCCATGGTATACAAAATTAAAGACATGCTGGGAGATTTCTATGCAATGTTGTGAGATTTTTACTCATGCTATGAGAAATGGAAATGAAAGGCTTAAAGGACAGGTGGCACAAAATCATTTTCTTCTAAATACATTTTCTTTGATAATAGTAAATTAGTTCATAACAATTTTCCCCACTTAACTAGTATCAAATTAGAACACACAGCCCAATTCGGTGACTGTGCTGAAAATCCCAGCTGCAGCCGATCTCCGAGTTTTGCCGATCTATAATGAGACAAGTTGCTGTCCTTTAAAAAAGGACTGCAATACGTGGACCATTTGCATGCGTTTCCAACGAAAACGTGAAAGCCTTAAAATTATCACAGATTACACCTACTCTAGCCCCCTGCTTTTAACTACTAAATCTGTACTTTGTATTATGTACACTGTATATATATATAGTTGACTTTAAATCTCAGAATTTTTAAAAGGGTTCATAGTTCTAAAATAATAAATATCATGATCTATATTAATGAAGATTGCATGTATAGTATTAGGCATTCGGCGAAATCTACTATTTGCGCACACATTACGCTTCGCACTACTTTGTTAATTATGCAGTGACAGCTTTGTGATTTTGATGCATTTTTCTTGAGATTTAAACTTTTATACAACCATCTATTATGTACAGTCACATAATTATTCAATTATACTTAACTAATTTTAATCGGGAAGTACTTGATCTAGCCTCGCCTTCTATAAAAGTAAAGTTCAGCTACGTGTGTATTCGGAAAACAACAAAACATTGCAAATTATGCTATTTGATGCATGCTGTAGTTTCGGCATAACATTACCTTATTTCATAATACTGACAGTTTATATCACATGCCGATCATTTCTTTAAAAGAAATACTTTGTTTCTGTAATGTTTACCGACAACTTTACAATTACAGCGCCTTTGAACTTACATGTGCATATGGCATGGAATCCCGATCCCGATTCGGATAAACCTGTGCTAGCCTGGTTCCCTGAGCTACCCATTACGCACAGGAACCAGGCTAGCTCATGCGCAGACTGAATTTTCCCCATAGCATTAGGTTTAACTTCACTTATATATTTTCTGCGTGGACCTCAGGGTCCACGCAATAAGAAACGCTGGTTGTTATTTGTCAGAGACAACCTAGTCGGTAATCGGCTATATAGTTAATAGAGCAATGGACAAGGATTGTTTGTTTGTTTTTAAAGGAGATACTGTATTTGTGTTGAAAAAGATGCTTTTGAGCCGCCGTCAATTTGAAATAAAGCACCATCATATTGAAGGAAGTTTATTAAAAACATAATTTTTAGAGAAGCCTACCTATATGAACTTTTTACAGAAAAAAAGAAGTGAGATTATGGAGTGTACAAGAAAACATGTAGTATCATGGGTTAATAGTCTGTGAAAAATGCTGTGTATATAAGAGACCGTTAATAGAAAATCAAAAAAAAAAAATAAGTAATTAAATTAAAGTGAATCTTTTAAATTTGCTCATTATTGATAGCAAATTATCATCCCGTCAGCCTAGAAGGCAACGAGTTTATTATTGATTCTCAATATCAATAACCGCATCTTGAATCTATATTGATCCGATCTTGCTGATCCAAAGCATGAATTGAATAACTGAAAGTTAATATTGATCTAAATTTTTTTTTTTTACTTCGACTTTGAGCAGGATAAGTTAGATTTTTATAATACATATTTCGCATATATATTTCTTTGTGCACTATTTGTAACAATAGATGTTGCTGTAAAAAAAAATCTTTATCTATTCTCCATCTCAATCTAATATCAGAAAATAAGAATGTGCATAACGGCTCGTTTGTTTTTTGTTTTGTTTTTTGTTCAACAGAGAATACATTAGAGACAACTCTGAAGCATTAATTAAAATAAAATGATCGTCATATATTATTAAAGGAAAGATTTAATTCCATTTTGATATAAACAAATCAAGGAGTCTGAGATTAATACATTTCTAAAATCTGAATTTTATGTTGAAAAATACAGCATACATTGATTATAAAAATCAATTGTTTCTTTTAATCAAATTTCGGTCACAAATGATTACAGTCCTTTTACACAATAACTCACAATGTTACATAAAGTAAACAAAGAAACAAAAATGATATTAAATAACACACTTTAAAAATCAAAAGATGATAGTGTTGTTAATTTTCATATGAAGGTAGAACCCTGATTTTGTGGACCTCAAGACATTTATAAACACACTTGCTCTCATGTACAAGTATTTCTGGTAATGCCTCTTAAATCCAATCCTTTAATAAGTCCAATAACTGTGATTTAGGGTCCGTTATATATCTTGTCATAAATGCTAAGTCTCTATACATTATCACTCACTATGTATTGACAATACAAAATCTCTTCTTCAGCAATAATGATTTCATTTTTTTGATGAACTTTTGATTTAAGAAATCCAATATCTGACACATTTTTTCCAACATGAAGCAAATATGTCAAAGATGATTTAACAGTCGGTCATAATTTCTACTCCAATTCATAATTGCTTAGAAAACAGAAATTAGGTTTCCAAGCATAGGCTAATTCATGTATTATACACAATTTACAGATTTTTTATATTAATTAGCAAATTTTATTGACTTCAGATTTCAGATAAGAGCATACAGCGGATGGGTAGGATAAGTCGGCTTTGACAAATATCTTTTACTAAGTTTCTAATAAAACCGTTTATAATAAATATATTTTCTTCAATATATCGCTTCATTAATCTAATGAAAATAGAAAAATGTTAGAAAAAAACTGTGTCAACGATTTCATATAATTAAGACACAAAACTATTAAATCCATGTTTGTTTTGCAACGATATTTGTATAATATGTCATGAAAATTCAATGATATGCTATAAGAATTAGTTGCTATGCTCTGGTGTATTTTATATAAAAATAAGAAAGAATTGATTCTACGGGAAAGGGAAACAATGAAACGTTATAAAACTGTTATTTTAAAGATCAATAGAGAACTCTTTTGTAAATATAATTTCAAAATGTAGAGGTCAATGCAATATGTATTATTTTCTAGACAAATTTTTTTATTCTTTTTCTTCAGGAAAAAAATGTTGGCTGGAAACTTGATGTTTTTAAGCTTTAAATACGATTTCAATGGATAAAAACCATATCTACCATTAAACACGTGTCAGAGACGATCAGACAAACCATTGATTGTATCAAACCGTTTGTAGACATTGATATAAAGTAACGTTTTTTACATCTAAACTAGATATAAAAAACCCCAAAAATATGAATAGAAAAGTTTAGCTTTTAATTTGTTTTTCTGTGAATAAGTTGAAACGTCTTGTTACTTCAAAGATTCTACATTTTAACATTGTTGTTTTCTGGAGTCTAACCTGTCACTGCACTAAAATCTCAAGTGTATAATTTGCGCATGCGCAATGACACGCACCATAGGGAAATGCTCTGCAATGATCGGGATCTTCTGCTGCATGATTTCATTGGTTTTTAGCAGGTTTGTTTAGTGTTTCATTGGATATACCAACGTGTTAGTTGTCATACTAAATTAAAAACGCGTTTGTAAATCAAATTCCATCTGATGTATCTTGTTTAGGTGAATAAAATGTCAGAAAGGAATGAAGCACCAACAGTGTTCTTCTTATATTGTATATCAGTGGGCGTATATCGATGATTTTTTTTAGGGAGAAGTTGAAAACTATCAATGCGCAAATTGAAGATGAAGGAAGAATAACCCACATTTAAGGAATTATTTCTAATTAAAATAAATTATCTATCTAAATGTAGTTCTTTGAATCGGGAAAATAAACCATTTTACATGTGATTTGTTAAGCGTATTTATTTACATGTATTTATATTAGATTACACATTCGCAATCAATATCAAGTTACGTATTGTACAACCATTAAATCAAAGGCGATTCTTCATAAGGAACATCTTCATTTTATCTGACCAAAAAAAAAAAAAGGAAAAAAAGAATGAAAAACAAACAGAGAAGCCCTATCAAACGAAGTATGAAGTAAAATTTTAGTTTATCTGACTATATTACGTCTGAAAAACAATTTTTTTTGGAATATTCATAGTGTTGTGCATCGCAATTATTATATCAAATGTTATTCTTGACTAAAAATTCCTCAAAGAGAACAAAAGGATTTCATTTTCCAGATGCTTTAAAAAAAAGGGCGAGAGAACAGTAGTATCTTAAATTATCAAATTGACTGTATTAATTTATATTCTCTTTGTAGACAAACTGACAGAATAATATGTTTGTGCTTAATGTCGAGTTAATAGCTTGTAAAAATACGAAAACCCCACAAACATTTTTTTTTAATCTTCAATCACACACTATGCAATCTAGCAAAGAACTTTTGATCAAATATTTATTATAAAGAACTAGACTTTGACCCGTGCGTGCACGGGTTGACATTGCATATCGGACATTTACAAAATAGGTTTATCGACACACCTTATTGCTGACATTTACATAAAAAGCTGTAAGCCTACAATAATCCTGTTAATTTCACTACACTTTCCTTAATTTGTATAATCTAACTGTGTCTCGGGAAAGGCCCTCACCACAGTTAGAATGCCTTCCAAATAACCGTTATGTAGCAGAAAATTGCAGAATCGTTCCAGAACGATTTTGGAGAAAGTTAATGAAGTTGCCTTGAAAATAACAGTCAAATTCATCACAACAAACCTTTTAGAGACTGCAAATACCTTTCAACTAAAAATTTTAATCCATAGAATGGAAGAATTCAACACCTTTTCAACAACGTACACGTATTTTCTTTCTCTCCTAACAAATATAATGTAACTTTTTTGCATGTAATCAAATATTTTTTGTCATCCCGAAGACAAAAGTAAGTACTTAGTTGAAATGTATATTTGTATTTTATATTTTCTCTCATAAGAAATCATTAATATATATGAACAGAATATATAGCAAAAGTCCAATGAAAATTTACCCCTATTTATATTATCATTTCTGAGTTTATTCATGCAGATGTGATATTGGGGAAACAAAGATCCCGTTAGTGTGAATGTATTGCGCAAGTGCAAGATTGTAAAATCCAAATAATCCAGGTGATTTCCGGAATTTTTTGAGGAATTTTCGTTGATTATTTATTAGCGAAGCTCAACTGAGAAAAAATAAAAACAAATTGGTAATCTTCAAGTACCAATGATGTTTAAAATATATAAAACGAAAGACAGTATTCTTTCGATTTCTCGGTATTAAAGACAAAAAATTCGAGTCTATTATTTTAATATAGTAGTATAGATTGGATGTGACAAGCCAATATCTACTTTTTTGCATAATTTTATTCCAAAACAACGATTGCAGCATTGATGCATAATAAATTAAAAAGCTTTTTTAAATTAAATAATGTTGCCATGCTATTAAACAAAAAAAAGCAAGCACTGCGTATAAAAAAGTTTATTTTGCAAACACAATGTAACCAAAAACACAACTCACTGTTTCATCAAATTAGCTGCACCTCAATATTGTATTTTGTTATGTTTTCAATCGCGTAGAGTTTCTCTAACTTCACAGTGAGTCACATTTCGATTGACAGCTAAGAGAGTCCACAACAAAAGGGAGATAATATCTGACATGGGCTGAACTTTTGATAAGACCATGAAAAAGTGAGTTATGTTCTAAGTAAGTTTGATCATATTAGATAAAACTTACGCGATTAAGAAAGGGGTCGGTCGTTTTGATCTCTTGGCACCTTCTTAAACGCGTAATTTTTACTTAATAAGATCTAACTTTTACATGCAGATTTTAACTTTGAAATTTTTTTTTTCATACATGTAGTTGTAAATCGGTTAAAAATTGTGTTTCTTTTAAGTTTGCCACACATATCGCTTCTGTATATTGCTTTATATGTACAGTTAAAACTAGGATATAGCAAAATTGTAGGGACCAATGAATTTACTTCGTTATATCAGTAACTTTTTATATCCGTATCACGAATTCGTAATGATGACTAGAACGGATTCACAAATACATTCTTTTAATACCTTTAATAATCAGAGTGTGAAGATTGTTAAGAAATTTACTGGGACGCCGAAAACAAAGCATTTGCTCTATCTGACATTTTGTTATATACGTGTTCGTACTAAACAAGTTTAACTGTATGTGTAACTTCATTAAACTTGATTCACCGAGCAAGATTCCAACGTTTTATGGCATTTGTTGTCTAATGTCGTATCTTTTTTCAAAGGTTAGATTATTTTCTCACAAATAAATTGGTTGCCATAAGAACAAGGTCTGTCATTCCATTCACCATTTCTGAACATGTCGATACAGTCACGATCAGGGGCCTGAGACGGATCATATAAGCTAGGTTCATTGGTGTGCCAGTTGGTAAAGACCATGGACGTGTTCGAATGATCCCACACGTAGTGACCTTCAATGTCAAGGTCGTTACCTCCTGTCCATGCCGTACACGTTTGATAAATTTTGGACAAACAATCGTCTGAAAAAAATTATATGTCAATTAAATGTTAGAAATATTTTGATATGGTCATGTATAATAAACAAACACATTTTCGAAGCACCTTTACAGCAAAACAGGTTAAATATGCTGACTGCCGTCATATTGATTTTTATTTGAGTTCACTTGCAAGTTTATTGATTAATTAAAAAAGTGCAACAACTTTTTTTTTCAGGTGCAATTAAATCGATGTCAATTAAATCATATGAAATATATATAAAATTGTATAAATGTAGTCTTGCTGCTCTTAAATTTTTGAATACATTATATTCATCACATTTTACATTTTACCAATCAATATATTTTGTATTCTTATAATAACATGCATCAAATAAAAATGTTTATCTTACAATCCACAGTTCAAGTAAACGTTGTATCAATTTATAAAGCAGATGCGGTATGATAGCACAAAGAATTGGGACCTTTTAATAGAAATGTTGCTGCAAGCCAATCAGACTCCTCTTTTGTTTTAATTTCTACCAAACGTCCACACCTTTTCTGGCATTCCAGCTATTTTGCGTTTGAAAAAAACAACATTTTTTTAAATAAAGAGATAACCTAAAAAAATAGTGTATTAATAGTGTATTAATAAGAGATACTATACTAAGAAAAAATAGAAAAGGTGTTACCTAGGTAAAAACGAAACCAGACACACCACAATCTGGCACTGAGACAGTACAGGAACAACTATGTTTTTAAAAGTCAGGGTTATCTTTCTTTACATGCACAATTCATATTGTACAATTATATTTCGTATTTAGAGGGCTGTCTGGTAGTGGTCATTCTTGGACCTTTTGAATGTCACTGCGTCTGCATAGTATTTATAGTTTGATGCAATTTTATAACTTTAATTGATTTCGAGTTGAAACCACCGATTTTTCATGTATATTTGGTCAAACTATTAAGTATTTTTACTTCATTTTCGTAAAAAGTTCAATTGTGTATCATGGTTATACCAAAGCGTGATCAAGATATTTTGAATCAAATGTCCATATATAAGTTTACATGTACGAATCATTTCTCCTTTTTAACGACGATTCTATGTAGCAGTTAACAAAGCGTACACTGTCCCAAATTGAAATAAAAGGGTTTTTTTCATTGCGGTTTAATAACCGTAAACTGTTCTAAGTCGTATGGCATACTATTCGGTTGTTAATAATAAGTAGTTACGTCGTTGTTGTGTATTGTTTATACTCTGTCCCAAGATATCCTGGATTCACATTTGGCTTAATTGTTTGATATTTATAAATACCTCAGGGTTCAAACGATGTTCATTCAAAAGTATGAAAAATTTCCAATATTTCTCAGTTGAAATGCCCCTGTTAGCTTATCAGGTTTCAATACAATGCTAAAAAAATTGATGTCTACGGAGATTTTGTATTGCAGCAAGCACGGATGATAACGTTGAAAAATTGCGCGATGTATTCCGAGTGTATTCCGAATGAAGAAAGGCTGTAAACATTCCCCATTATAAATCTCCGTAAGGAATCTGTTTTCGTTCCTGTGAATTTTTTCTGAGTGAAAGATGATAATGTGTCAATGAAATTATCTTGAAAAATATCCCTTTCAACTATTTAAATTGCACTTCTTTCAGAGGTATGTGTATTTTTATTAAAAATCGACCAAATGTGCTTCATAAATATCTTGGGACAGACTATAATACTGTTGACGTCGGTAACGCGTGTTATATATGAACAATAAAAGAAAAGTACATGTATGTAGATAAACTATTTTTTATTTCCTTATTGCTTGTGAAATATCATTGTTAATAATTTCTCTTTTGCTAGCCACATGAAAAACATTCTTTTAGTATATAGCGTGAAAAAAGAAAGTTTTGAGAATTTAAAAAACTTTCAAAAATGAATTAATTGCCGAAAATAGAGTCACTTTTAAAAGCTAATGGACTTTTTTGGAAGATGTATCTTTCCATCCGCAGATAAACAATACCATGCAATTTAAAAAAGAGAAGGCAATAAAATGCGTTGACGGGTTTTGTTTTATAAACTCATATTTGACCTTCCTTTACTGTATAATGAAAGTGTAAGATTATGAAAAACAAATGAAGCACTGGTATCGAATTTAAAAAAAAATATATTCACAAATTAATGACGTAAAGAATATTTTATAAGTGTCAATATTTAAATAATATTGAGGGACATAAGCGATTCTGGTAATTTATCTCATACGTGTAGTATATATATAAACCTTTTCCGAAATATAGCATTGGGAGATGAGCCGGGGCGAAAAACTGATACGAGTAGTTTCCTTTTTTTACACAATGGAGCCCAATACACTGTCTACCTGATGGGCTGTAAAAGAACTCCATGCAGTAGTCGTCCCCAGAACAAAGTTCTGCACAATAAACAAGACTAGCAACTTCTCCATAAGGCACGGCTGGGGATGAGTTGGTAACTTCTTTGTCCAATCTGGAATACACAATTTGTCTTTGCATACTATGGACGGAAAATATGATAGTAATAAGAATCAAATTTCGATCGAAATTCTTACGCGTGAGACAAAATTTGCATTCTTGAATTACCAGGTCGAACTGTATTTTATGTATGTTTGCATCTCTTAAGGTAAATGAATTGAAATAAAACTGAGTAAAATGTTATATAAATACTAAACCAAACTTAAGTTTTTATATGAACTAATTATGCAAGCGGAATGTGTGCGCACGTGGAAGCATTTGCCGGATGCCTCATAAGGACACAATAGTGATCGGCCGAAGCCGATCACAAAATAGATACCATCTAGTTTTAAGATATACAGAACATTTGAAATGATGCATGCGATGTATATCATCTCGATCCTCTCTCACCGAAATTTTAAAGAAATTGAATATACAGTTTATAAAACCTCATTTCATTCAGGAGGATAAAAACATATAATGTGAGGACTTATCAAATTAATGACGTAAAGAATATTTTATAAGTGTCAATATTTAAATAATATTGAGGGACATAAGCGATTCTGGTAATTTATCTCATACGTGTAGTCTATACTATCCGTGTGGTAAACCTTACCACTAACGAGCATTTGCAACTTTCTTTATGTCAAAAAACTTATATTTTAAAAGAAATAAGATTTCTGAAAAAAGGAAGCAAAAGACTCAAACATTTAATCAAAATTGCGTAATAAAAATTTTTTAAATATATATATTTCATTACCTTGGCGTCTGCCCATGTAACACTTTCTTCGCCATAGAAATAATAGTTACCAGAATATTCTAACCAGTTGATCTCTGAAATAAAGGTAATATATTTAGTATAACATATTGGTTTAGATGAGTAATAATTGATTTCAAGGTATATATATATATATATATATATATATATATATATATATATATATATATATATATATATATATATATATATAAACCTTTTCCGAAATATAGCATTGGGAGATGAGCCGGGGCGAAAAACTGATACGAGTAGTTTCCTTTTTTTACACAATGGAGCCCAATACACTGTCTACCTGATGGGCTGTAAAAGAACTCCATGCAGTAGTCGTCCCCAGAACAAAGTTCTGCACAATAAACAAGACTAGCAACTTCTCCATAAGGCACGGCTGGGGATGAGTTGGTAACTTCTTTGTCCAATCTGGAATACACAATTTGTCTTTGCATACTATGGACGGAAAATATGATAGTAATAAGAATCAAACACGATATTCTAAACATGGTTTCAAATGTATGATAGTTTACTGTTTGAGATGAAATGTTCATACAAGACTGACGCAACTAATATTTAACCATTAAATAAATAAATGCAAGATTTTTTTTTTTTTTTTTTTTTAAGATATTTTTGAAAAATAAAACTGAATAACTAACATCATGCTAAATATCTTAAAAGTTTCGTGTAAATGTCATATTTTAATGTAACAATGTATCTTGTTTGACATCAAAAATCCTATTATTAATTAGATATCGTGGCACACGAGTTCATATACCGAAAAATGGTGTTAACTGTCACTTGAAATGAAATAAATATTAATTTAAACACTCTGCTATATCCAAATGAGAAGTTCAAATATGATTCTCTGCACTTAAGGTAATTGGCAACCCGTGATATGAATGCTCTTGTTGTTTAACTTCCACGAAACATTAAAAGTTAAGGGATGGTTTTAAAAGTTTTTTTACGAATATATAATGAATTATGAGGAAAAATTCAAACTTCAAAGAGAAAGACCAAGTATTCCTTTCAAAGGAAGGATCGGCAATAATGATACATTGATAGCAAGAAGCAATTAACATGATCAGTTTGATGTAAAATAATTGGAAAAGTATTGTATTTTTAAAAAATATAGAATATTTTGAATCTGTACACTATAATTTCATAATTATAAATCGTCAACAAATTTAATTTTGAAATAAATTTGGATAAAGCCGTTCGTTAACTCCTTGTCTAGTTTAATATTTTTTAATGTAATTATTAAATGTTAACGTATCTTCTTCAGAATACTGAGTAGGGCTCTTCAAAGAGCATTAACACGTATACAAAGAATGAGTTGTATTAAAATAATTTAATTCGAATGAAAAACATTGAATGCCATCATAACTTGCTATTGAGGTCGCATTATAACGTAACCTTGTTTATAAATCAAGCCGTCTTCCTTGCTACTATTATGCAACATCAATAGATCGAGGTCACTTCATGGAGCATCTTCTTATGATTGAGGTCAGTTCATCGAGGTCAACTGCATTACTGAATGAACTTTTCGATCGAAATTCTTACGCGTGAGACAAAATTTGCATTCTTGAATTACCAGGTCGAACTGTATTTTATGTATGTTTGCATCTCTTAAGGTAAATGAATTGAAATAAAACTGAGTAAAATGTTATATAAATACTAAACCAAACTTAAGTTTTTATATGAACTAATTATGCAAGCGGAATGTGTGCGCACGTGGAAGCATTTGCCGGATGCCTCATAAGGACACAATAGTGATCGGCCGAAGCCGATCACAAAATAGATACCATCTAGTTTTAAGATATACAGAACATTTGAAATGATGCATGCGATGTATATCATCTCGATCCTCTCTCACCGAAATTTTAAAGAAATTGAATATACAGTTTATAAAACCTCATTTCATTCAGGAGGATAAAAACATATAATGTGAGGACTTATCAAATTGAAATATATGTTCATCAATCGTGCAGTCAAGAACAATTACAGTCACCAACCGTGACGACAGTCGCCAGTGAGTTCTGTTGTATAACTAGCTATAAATATTACATTATGAGCTCTTAGGACCGATCAGGGGCTTTAACATAAGCAAGGTCTAAAACTTAGAATTTATTTCTATTGCAAAATAAGCGCAATTTGAAAATTAAGAATTTTAATATAAGTGCATTAATGTAGTAATTATATGCTAAATGTTTTACCTAAAATGTTCACAGACCTGCATGACTAAGTATATTGTCCCTACCAAATCAATCATTAGTTGTCCTTACTGTTTATTTGGTTGGTATGTTGTGTTTTTTCTTCATAGTGTATAAATTTGATAGGATCAATGCTTCCCTTTTCTTAACACATCCCATAAAATCGATGTAAACATCATTCCCCGAAATTTTGATCTAATTATATGAATAAAACAATTTGACGTTAACGCCCTTGTGTGGTTGGTAATCAATGATTACAACGTATCACAACTACGTTTATCCCTCCACAACATCACGAGGGGTAATCATCAGTATGCTATCTTCACAATTAGACAATTTAAAATTTAAAACATGGCAACATAGAAGTAGATGTTGTGATGTTGGAAATTATAATACTAGTGTAATTAAGTGGAAACAAATCAATACGTTTTTGTGTATTTGGAGTACACCCGAAAAAAGTTCTATAAGCAATACCAGAACCAAGAATCATTGTTCAAATTTCATTCTGTGTTGTTTGAATTTTGATATTAATTTGTTATTTTTACTTAAAAAACCTGCTTATCAATACTGGTAATAAATGTTTCGACATTTCAATATAATAATTTTATTATATCACCATTTTATTTCCAAACTTTAACACAGTTAAGACTATGCTTAGACTATGTTCTTGATTTCTTGTTGCTTTCTTAATTTCTATCCATTGTCTGCAAAGACAAATGCTGAATTTCAAATATGAAAAAGAAGTGACCAACTTATCCCTAGCCGTGCTTTTGGGGCAGGTTTCTAGTATTGTATATTGTGCATGACTTTGTTTTTCGGACGACTACTTCATGGAGTTCTTTTACAGCGTAACACGTAGACACTGTATTAGACTTCAGTGTGTAATGAAAGAAAGCTACTCGTATCAGTATGCCGTGCCCGGCATCTCCTCGAATGCTTTATTTCGGAAAAGGTTAACTGTCATTTATGATTCAGATTTTGCTTAAATAAAATATTTCATGCCTTATAATTAACAATTCACGCTCCTCTTAAACATTCTGCTATAATTAAGTTTGATGCCCATTGCTTTTTAGAGTCCAACTGGGTGGACTATTTTGGTTACTGTTTGGTAACTGTTACTTCTATAGAGAAAATAACGTCACATTGGCAGAGGCAATTTCAAAAAACTTAAGACCTCGCTACCTCGGGACGCTTCCAAACAAGTTTCAGCTTTTCTGGTTAAATTGTTTTAAGAAGAAACTTTTTGAAAAATGCGAAAAAATCTTCAATCATTTTTAATTATCTCCCTTTGTAAGAGGGAGTGGCCCTTCGTTTGAGTAAACATGAATCCCCGTGATTCTGAAGAAGAATTTGAAAATGTAAAAACTTCCAAACAGACGGATGGACTAACGGACGTCGGAAAAAGTAATCAGAAAAGCTTACTTGAGCTTTTAGCTTAGAAGATCTAACAAAGATATGCACATTTCATTTCTTACGAGTATTTAAAAAAAAAAAGAATATTCACTTTCTTTAAAGGCATATTAGAGGAACAGTTTAAATTTCATAAGGTTATACACTCTTCAAAAACTGAACACATATTAGATATGCTTGCAAATTAAGGCAGACCAATGTGAACAAGATACTACGAACAATACTTTTTTAATTTCAATTAAGTGTAGAGTTTTATTAAAATTATTGTAGTGTTTTTTCTTTCTTTTTTTCCTTTTTTTAAAATATCATTTTGTCCTCTTTCATGTCGGCAGAACTTCTCAGAGATGGTGGGTGGGTTTTTTCCTGAAATTTTTATTTGCGATTTGGGATGTAAAAGTCACTTCCGGTCGTCAGATATGTACAACTTAGGAAATAGATTGTCCGAGTAGAATCTTAAAAACGGTAAAATGTTGAGACACCAAACTTGTAGGAGTAATAGACCTTGAGGAATGGACGAGCCCATTTGGGTTAAAACTGTCATCTGTCACTTCTGATCGTCACTGGATTAAATTGAAAAAAAATGTTTTAATTACGTATCTAATTTATTTTGTACAGAATGAATATATCAGTATAACTTCTTACACTTGTCATTTATGCAGTAATAGATAAACAAAAATATTCTACATTGGTCAGATATCTTAATTTTTTTCTTGTAAACAAATTTTGTATCCAGGAAACCTTAAAAAACTGTAAGTGATGAAGACACGAAACTTACTTGGATGATAGATATTTGATTGAAAATATGTCAATAATGATTTATTTAGTCGACTGTCTCTGCCGGTCCTCCGCAGAAGGGTTCAAAGAAATCAAGATGTTTATAAGTTTAACTGTTTTTCTTTGACAGTTTTAGTTAGCTTGATAGATAAGAGCTGTAGGTCATAAATAAAAAAGAAACATACACTTATATTTTCAATAAGCATGTCCCTGTGTCCGTCTCCTGCCCGATTTCAAAAATATTTGTGTCCACGAGATTTTTATTAAGGGTAAAGACTTGAGCAGTCAAACTTTTTGGAAAAATAGAACTAGAGTCGTTCATGTTTTTACATTGTTTTGTTATATCAAGCGTAGCTTCTGGTCATCCCATTAAATTCTCCGAAAGTTGATTTTTAAAATATAAGTTATTATGCATGAAAGTAAAAAAAAAATATGAATAAAATACAATTGTTCATCTACACATGTTTAAATAAACAAAAAAATCTACTTTTGGTAAGATATTTCAAATACAGTACAGCTCACGAGTATCCCGACAAAAACACCGACCACCGTGTTTGAAAGTCCACGCTGAGCGTGGAAGTGTCGGTACCTTTGATCTATTGTTCTCTGTTACGGCCACAGAATGAGAAAAAACACGGTGTGACACGGTGCACCGCGATGCAACACGGACAATAACACGGTGTAACACGCGGTATTTACCTGTGAAAAAAGGAGGATTTAGGAATAAAACTTATAGAGAATAAAATATTTATTGATGTACGCAAGAGAATCAAAGAAAAAGACAAAGAAATAGATATAAATAAAATTTTTATGCACGCAATTTTCAGACGTATGCGATTGACACGGTTGATTTTTGTTAATATTAAAAATCAATATCGCCCACATAAGGGTTTGATCAATTAAAACACTAACACTTTCTTTTCCTTTTTTAAATTCAAATAAACGGTTCCATAAGTTTTTGTTTCAGTCCGTTTTTAAACGTAGTAGTAATCCTAGTTACTGTAGTTTGGCAGTTTCAATAGTGCATAGAACCATAACTGTGATCTTTTCTCACTTATACTCTATTTAACGATAACAAATCTAACGGGTTGTTGAAAAAAAATGTACTTTCTCTAAATAATATAATTATACAGCTTTATATCTAATATATTTTCAAATTTTCTTTCTTTTATAAATATGTGTGATGTACTTGTCCATGTAGTACTTCACGGTACATATTCATAGCGCTAATAATCCGTGGATCGGTACTTGATAATTTTTTATTTCGTCTTTATAGCAACTTGAGTTTAGAAATTATTTGTGTTCCAAGAAACTACTCAGTATTGCAATAATTACTGTTTGATTGTTTAATGATCGTCATATGAGAGAGAGAGAGAGAGAGAGAGAGAGAGAGAGAGAGAGAGAGAGAGAGAGAGAGAGAGAGAGAAAACCAGTATGAGTTTGATTTAAGTACATTTTACTTGTAATTCAGTGTAATAAGTTAGATTTATAGTTTCCATTATATTGAACCCTTTTCCCTAAAATTGCGATAGAATATATGCAGTCAGGGTCCACGTGCTATCCCTGTCAATCAAATCAGCCCGCGAGATAGACCACGTGCTCCTTCCATGATATGGAAAAAATGTCGTTCTATTGTTTTTTTAAGTCCGCAAAATAGAAAATGTTTAACAATGAAGTATTCAGTGTTTGAAATTTTTAGTTTCTTCATTCTTATACTGCATGCATGAGGGTTGGAATATTACGTTGTAAAATATCTCAATATCTCTCTCTCTCTCTCTCTCTCTCTCTCTCTCTCTCTCTCTCTCTCTCTCTCTCTCTCTGTGAAAGTGTGTACTTTTGTGCAATCATTTTAGAATTATAAGTCTAAGAGTTATATTTGTATGAATTTAATTCATTTATTTTAGATCCATGGTTTTAATAACGATTTCAACACAACGACTAAACGTTTGTAAAGTTCACAATGTAATAAGATTTTCGTTACAATTTCGACGCTATTTCACATCAATAAAGTTGTGTTTATTCTAAATGCTTGCAAAAAGTTACCGGTATTATCTCATTCATCTTTTTAATCAATCAGGGTTTTTTTTGTATATACATGTATGTGTACCCGGTACTGTAAATAATTTCTTATCGCAAGTTAATACTTTGTGAAATTCCCGCATTAATTTTATAGAGTTGCTGAATTGTTCCCCGGATCCACGCGCCGATACTCTTACGTGTAGTTGTTTGTGTACATATCTACAGACAATTTTTTTGTTTGTTAGAGATTAGGAAAAATCATTGAACTAACAAAGTAGAAATAAGATATATTCAGACCATACACACGACGGGTTGTGATGAGTTACCAAACAGGTGTTCGCGGAAAGGTGTGAATAACGGCATCTCGAGTACACCTGTTCAGACGTCCAAATATACACACAGTTAGTTGTAAATTCCAATGACACCTAACAAGACAGACAATAACACCTGTTGTGTATAGAACCCAAGATGAAAGACAATGTTGTGTATCTGATCAGCTTCCGTACATCGCACGAGTGATTTTTTCATGTGAAATCACGAGGCCATTACGAGCTATACGGAAATAAAGTTGAAAATTATTTTATGAAATGCGGGTATATTTTTGATACATGTACAATGCTTAAATATAATTTAACAAGAGTTTGTACAAGTATTTATCTATAATCTATAATATAAAAGTGATTTTTTGTTTATTTATTGCTACATAAATAGCTGAAGTCCAAATTATTCGAGTCACCGGTAATATGGGGTTGTTATTTACTACAGCACATCAACAGCACATGTTTTTAGAAAAACATGATCTGAAATGTTTTCATTTCTCATTTTTAATTGGTTTAAAGTAAGGCTGTAAATTAATTAATAAATCAGAAAGTGTTTACAGATAACAGAAATAAGACATTTAAGCTCCCGACATTTTAATAGGATCGTCAGTTACAACATCACGTGTGTTTAGAAAAAAAACAAGATGAATTAAATTGATTTGAATTTTGATTATATATTAATTGAATATTAAATATTTTTGGTGAATTTATTTCAATTTATTTAAGAACAAATGAATTAAAAGGTACCCATTTACGTCGAGTTTTCAGATCACAAAAAATTAACTTCACGTTGACAGTCCCGACAATTTTCTGGGTCCGTGCAACTAAGGTCGACATTCTTTTTTTTTTTAAATATAAAAAGGATATATATGTTTCAACCCTTGTTTAGCAATAATTTCTTTATTTCTAAACATACGCTATTTCTATCAACGTCTCAGGTAACGATATCCACGGAGTAACACAGTGGCCACGGAGTTACACAGGCGGCCACGGTGCAACACAGTGCTTTTTCTTGAATTTTCCAATACACATACACGGTGTCACACCGTGTACACGGTGCGACACAGACCGTTTTCCACCGTGTTTTTTACACGGTGGGTGTCGGGATACTCGTGAGCTGTACTGTATCTCAGGTAGCTGTCATTTAAAAAAAAATGCTGTGTCCACGCGATCTTACAAACTGTAATAGGTCAAGACACAAAACATAAACTGGCAATGGACATTGTATTGAAGATGTGATTAACGCATTTTCTTTTGTCGTCAATCACTTACGTTTTTCTTTGAAAATTTGATTTACTCTAATCAACAGTTCTGCATTGAGAGTAAATATTCTAAAAATATTTACTTTATATTTGTTTGATCACTTCCATATGTCCATTTCCGGTCACGATACATAAAAATACTTTTCTCAATGAGATCTTAAGACTGACAAAAAGTTGAACATCCAAACTTTGAGAAAAGACAAAACAATGTATGGAGATATGTTAGCCATGTTCTATTTGATCCGGCGTAGCTTCCGATCGTCACAGGAATTTCTCAAAGTTGACATTTTGTGTTTTTTTGTTTGATATTATAACAATAACTGAAAAATCCTTTACATTATATACTATGTCCTTTTTCTTTTTACACGAGGCATGCAGTATTATGTTTTACTGTTCAATACATTAGGAATGAAATACCTGTTTGTTAATAAAGCAACAAGAGTCACCTTTTGTATTTTTATTGCATTACTTTGAAGTGTAATTAATGCAGAAGTCCGTTTAAACTTGATACGTCAATTAGAAATCAACATACCCAACAGACGGGTTTCAATAGCCAATGCCGATAGGAACGATCTGAAGTAATTTATCGACAGCATACCTTCAATAATTCATGGCAGCTTTAAGAACGATCTCAGGTGATTTACAACTCATAATAAATATTCATTTTTTGATCTAGGGTAAAAACATTGTCAAGAGAGCAGCAGTGGATTTTGTCATCGTTACATGTTTAAGCATGTAGGTGCAGCTCTGATATACTCAGTACCTGATTGTGTGGCTCACTAATAAAGTAGCAAGGGATTGTTTAGTCAGTATTTTTGTAATTCTTAGAATTATTGTACTTTAACTTATGAGTGTGAATTTATGCTGTTACTAAAATTCATGAAATGGTTTTTAATGATTATCATTAGTTAGAGGAATGTCTCTTCCTAAAGCTGGTATAAAATATATAGGCCCTTAATGTAAAGTATAGGGGAATAAGAAATAAAATGCTAAACTTGCGGCTATGACTGCTGTGTTGACTTCACACAGTGTCGGGAGGTAAAATAGCACAAAAAGTAGGTTGACGGGACATAGTAAACTATACATTTTTAAGTTTTTGACATGTAATGGTGCAAAATGCACACGGTTCGGAACGTCAATCGTTTACAGGGAATTAGTTGGGAGAGGTCTAAAAAGCTGAAAAATCATAAACAGATGGGAAACATAAAAGGATCGAAATCTCTGAAAAACCAGTATGTAAAAAATTCTAAAAAATCTTAGTTGTAATGTTTCTCACACACTGGTGATTAACATTATAAGGAATGATTTAAAGGCATTTGGGCTGAATTGGATGTAAGGGAATTCTAGTAAAAGACTTTCGAAGACACACATACCCTGGTTACAATGAATTATATATAAAAATGTTCCGTGCTACCCAAGGACATTGTTCTTCTTGGGTGGTCCAATACTTTTTCAAACTTATTTGTAGATAACATTTGAGCCGCAACAAATATAAAATCGCAACAAATAAAAACATTCCAAAGTTTTCTAGAATCCTCTGTGCCGTCACAGTTTTATAAAGAAAACATTCCATATAAATGAAAAACATTGTATGCAACCATAAGCTTTCATGCAATAAAGTTTAAAATGTGAATTTGAAACGTGTTTACAAGTTGTTAGTTATTCTTCGTCAGGTGCATGGCACGACAAGTCTTTGCACGGTGCATTGACGTAAGGTCGAATCACATTAGAGCAATAACGTTTTCTGTCTGCTGAAAGTCCATTTGGAGCAATACCTTTGGTAATCCGTGGAGAACTCTACCCATGTTTACCCTATCTTTAATAAAGGCTGATCCGGACGTCGGGGGAATCGGGCGTACGTTTGGCAAACAATACCTCGGGCCCATCGCCTGTAAATCAGAATTTTACAATATCCTTTAAAAGCTTGAAGTTAGTGTTAACCTTTACTATGTCGCAGGGCCTATTTTGGACTATCTGAATATCAACGTTATTTGCCACGGATATCCCCTCCCCTCTTCCACAAGAGCGAGACAAATCGCTTACTTTTTCGTACTCAGCAATATAATTCCCGTCCTGCGGCCTGTTTCATCAAACTACTAATATCCTAAGACTTAGATCTATCTTAAAAAGGTTCGTTCCACTGTTTTGGGGTAGCCATTTTGGGTCACCTCTATTCTAGAAATTTTGCATCATGTATTGATTCTACTCATAAATTCAAATTCTGTAATGCCAATTAAAACATCTTGAATAGAATAGTTAAGGAAAAATTGCATACTCACATAGTTTAGTATGGGACTATATTTTGTGGCGGAAGGTTTTTGAGAAAAATATGAACATTTTTCATAACTCAGTTGTTTTAGAGTACTGTCACTTTAGCGTCCTTATTTTCAGTTCAAACAAAATTTTCCGAGAGTATGTGCATTAGAATATCTTCATTTTGTTACGAAAAACATATTTTTACAATTTTTCTATATTTCTATCGATATCTATTTTCAAATTGTAAAACTTATATTCATCAAAGTCATGAAAAAATGAATCCAAATATTTGCCTAAAATCAGCTTTTGTCATGCCATATTTCAAATTTTACATGATAGACCTGTACTTTTTGTTTTATTTTCTGAAATTTTAAAGATTTTTCTGACAAGTTTATCATAATTTGGGAAAAATTGAGACTTTTAAATAATTTGATTACATATTGAATTGGTAATGAATGAAAATAGCGTGATATCAGTGCAAAAAGGTCAAATTATGTATCAGGTGAAGGAATTGTAACTTTTAACTTGATGATAATTTTAATTTTATTTATTCTAAATAGTATAAATTTGTATATGATGCAATGGTTCATTCCAATAATAAAATCTAGAACGAAAAGCGCTTTATTTGCAATCAGCACTTTTAGTGCAGAAAAGTCCCATAAAATACACTGCAGCGCGAAATGAAGCATATAGACCCCACAAGTTTGTTTTGAATTTTAGTTAAGCTATTTGTGTAGATTTTTAGAAAATACTTTAGAAAAAAAAATAAGACTTTTAATCGCAGGATACAACGGCTTTAAGACATTAAGTCCTACGATCTCATCATAGCCGTTTCCCAAAATTGTCATATCTTTTGATATTCTTAAGATCTGCCATAATCTTATGCAAACGATACATATGTATCAAGTACAACATGGTGCACCACCGAAGTCCGAGTATAATTTAAGTGTGCGCTTCTTTGGATTTTCATGTTACCGCTGGTGCCAATAATAAAAAAAAATTAGATATAAAAAATCCTTACCATAATATTTGTTTTTTATATAAAAAAAAATACCCGTAGCATCCATGCGTTATTTTTATTCACTTTAAGACATACAAAGACGCGAACACAACAATGGAATCGGACCAATCAGGTTTAAAAAGCTCTTTATCTCACTTTATTTTCAAAATTATGTATGCGGTCATTTAGGCGTATTTTGAGTAACCCTTTTTCAATTTGAAAGTAAACTATGTGTAACAATGTATGTTTAATATAGCAGGTTTTTTGTCCATTAGCATAATTGTAACCGAGATGGTTATGTGTTGAGTTTCTGTATAAATATAAAATAATCTAAAGTTTTTAACACAGCAAGTCACATGACAGGAATTCTTAAACTTTTATCTCTGTTCTTTACCGAATTCGTGTAAAAAAAAAATTACTTAAACATGTTATAAAACTGCCATTTCGATATATGTTGTTTCAAAGATCAATAGACAACTTTTTTGTAAATATGATTTCAAAATGTAGAAGTCAATGCAATACATGTATATCTTTTACTTTTCTAGACAAATATTTTATTTTTCTTCAGGAAAACGTTTGAAAAATAAGCTACCAGGAAACGTGATGTATTTAAGCTTTAAACAAGATCCCAATTGATAAAACTATATTTATTAAAAACACGCGCCAAAGACGATCAGACAACCAATTCATTGCACTAACTGTTTACCGACATTGATACAAAGCAATATTTCTAACATCCCAAATATTTATAAAAACCCCAAAATAAATAGAAAGTGTTAATTTATTACTCTTTTAGTAGAGCAATCAACTGTTTAGATGTTAATTTTTTTTTTAGCTTTAATTAACTTTTTTTTTGTAAATAAGTTTAAACGTCTTGTTACATGTATCTCAAGTATTCTACATTTTAACATTGCTGTTTTTGGGGTCCAACCTGTCACTGCACTATAATCTCAAGTGTATAGTTTGCGCATGCGCGATGACATGCACCATAGGGAAATGCTCTTCAATGATCGGGAACTTCTGTCGCATGGTTTCCTAGGTTTCTGGCAGGTTGGTTTAGTGATTCATTGTATAAACCGGTGTGCTAGTTGTCATACGTAATTAATTTAAAACGCGTTTGTAGATCTCACCCCATCTGATGTATCATGTTTATGTGAATAAAATGTCAGAAAGACATGAAGCATCAAGAGTGTTCTCCTTCTTATATTGCATATAAGTGCGTGTATCGATAAAAAGAAGTTGAAAACTATTATAGCGCTATTTGAAGATGAAGAGAATAACGCACTTTTAAAAATTTACGTCACATTAAGATATATATCTGTATGTACGTGTTAGTTTATTATAACAACAAATGGAAAAATAACCCCATTAAACGTGAAATTTAAACCTGTAATTTTTTATGGCCTCTATACGTATATTAAATCTTTCATAAAAAATTAAAATAAAAACCTAGAATTAAAAACAAACAGACAAGCCTGATTGAGCGGAGTATAATTTCAGGTTATCTGAATATATTACGTTTGAAGAACGAGTATCATTTCCTTATGAATAATCAAAGTTTTTTTGTATCGCAATTATCATAACTATTATTATTGACTAAGAAGGACTCGACGAAAACAAAACGATTTTATTTTCCAGATGCTTTAAAAACACAAGGGCTAGAGAACACATATTTGTCGAATCTTCAATCAAATTCTTTGCAAACTAGGAAAAACTTTTGATTAAATATCTTCTATAAAGAATTGGATTTGATAAGCCGATATATACCTTTATGGCATGATTTTATTGAAAACAACGATTACAGCATCGACGCATAATCAAATGAAAAGCTTATTTTATAAAAAAAAAATGTCTCGCTCTTAAACAATGAAAAAGCAAGCACAGCGAATAACATAGATTTTTGCAAATACAACGTAACTAAAAACACAACCCACTTTTTCACTCAATCAGCTGTAGCTTAATATTGTGTCACGTGATGCTTTTAATTGCGTAGAGTTTCTCTAAGTTCACAGTGAGTCACATTTCGATTGATAGCTAAGAGAGTCGAAAACAAAAGGGAAAGAATATATGACTGACGCTGAACTTTTGATCAGCCAATGAAAAAGTGGGTTATGTTCTAAGTAAGTTAGATCATATTCCATAAAACTTACGCGATTAAGAAAGGGGTCAGTTGTTTTGCATTCTTCGCACCATCTTAATTGCGTAATTTTTACTAAATATGATCTAAATATTACATGCAGATTTTAACTTTGAACATTATTTTTCATACATGTAGTTGTAAATCGGTTGATAATTTTGTTTCTTTAAAGTTTGCTACACGTATCGCTTCTTTATATTGCTTTATATGTACAACTAAAACTCGGATATAGCTAAATTGTAGGGACCATTAAATTTACTTCGTTATATTCGTATTTTTTTTTTATATCTGTATCACGACTTAGTAATGATAACTATAGCGGATTCACTTTACACACTTTTTCTTTTACCAGACTACAATATTTTCTATTAAAGGCTTAGAATAAAAATACCTTCGTATAATACCTTTGATAATCAGATTGTGAAACTTTTTAAGAATCTTACCGGGGACTCGAAATCAAAACTTCGCTATATCCCGGACATTTCGTTAAATTCGTGTTTGTACAAAACGAGTTTTACTGTATGTGTAACGTCATTGAAATTGATTCATGGAGCAAGGTTCCAACGTTTTATGACTTTTGTTGTCTTATGTCCAATTTTTTTCAGAGGTTAAATTATTTCTCACAAATAAATTGGTTCCCATAAGAGCAAGGTCTGTCATTCCATTTCCCATTTCTAAACATGTCGATGCAGTCACGAGTGAGGGCAAATGACAGGTTTAGTCGGCTTGGTTCATAGGTGTTCCAGTTGGTAAAGACAATGGACGTGTTCGAATGGTCCCACACGTAGTGACCTTCATTGTCAAGGTCGTTACCTCCTGTCCATGCCGTACACGTGAAAAGAGAATCGGACGAACAATCTTCTGAAAAAAAATTCCTATATATGTCAATTAAATGTTAGAAATATTTTGATATGTGTTAGAAATATTTTGATATGGTCATGTATAATAAACAAACACAATATTTTCGAAGCACCTTTACAGCAAAACAGGTTAAATATGCTGACTGCCGTCATATTGATTTTTATTTGAGTTCACTTGCAAGTTTATTGATTAATTAAAAAAGTGCAACAACTTTTTTTTTCAGGTGCAATTAAATCGATGTCAATTAAGTCAATGATGAGCCCCCTCAAATACGATTCACCTCCCTTAAGAAATAAACAGTCATATGAAATATATATAAAATTGTATAAATTGAGTCTTGCTGCTCTTAAATTTTTGAATACATTATATTTATCACATTTTACATTTTACCAATCAATATATTTTGTATTCTTATAATAACATGCATCAAATAAAAAATGTTTATCTTACAATCCACAGTTCAAGTAAACGTTGTATCAATTTAAAAAGCAGATGCGGTATGATAGCATAAAGAATTGTTACCTTTTAATAGAAATGTTGCTGCAAGCCAATCAGACTCCTCTTTTGTTTCAATTTCTACCAAATGTGCACACCTTTTCTGGCATTCCAGCTATTTTGCGTTTGAAAAAAACCAACATTTTTTTAAATAAAGAGATAAACTAAATAAATAGTGTATTAATAGTGTATTAATAAGAGATACTATACTAAGAAAAAATAGAAAGGTGTTACCTAGGTAAAAACGAAACCAGACACACCACAATCTGGCACCGAGACAGTACAGGAACAACTATGTTTTTAAAAGTCAGGGTTATCTTTCTTTACATGCACAATTCATATTGTACAATTATATTTCGTATTTAGAGGGCTGTCTGGTAGTGGTCATTCTTAGACTTTTTGAATGCCACTGCGTCTGCATAGTATTTCCAAAACTGTCTGATGCATTTTTATAACTTTAATTGATTTCGAGTTGAAACCACCGATTTTTCATGTATATTTGGTCAAACTATTCAGTATTTTTACTTCATTTTCGTAAAAAGTTCAATTGTGTATCATGGTTATACCATATCGTGATCAAGATATTTTGAATCAAATGTCCATATATAAGTTTACATGTACGAATCATTTCTCCTTTTTTAACGACGATTCCATGTAGCAGTTAACAAAGCGTACACCGTCCCAAATTGAAATAAAAGGGTTTTTTCATTGCGGTTTAATAACCGTAAACTGTTCCAAGTCGTATGGCATACTATTCGGTTGTTAATAAAAAGTAGTTACGTCGTTGTTGTGTATTGTTTATACTCTGTCCCAAGATATCCTGGATTCACATTTGGCTTAATTGTTTGATATTTATAAATACCCCAGGTTTCAAACGATGTTCATTCAAATGTATGAAAATTTCCAAGATTTCTCAGTTGAAACGCCCCTGTTAGCTTATCAGGTTTCAATACAATTGTTAAAAAATGTGATGTCTACGGAGATTTTGTATTGCCCGTTGAAAAATTGCGCGATGTATTCCGAGTGTATTCCGAATTAAGAAAAGCTGTAAACATTCCCCATTATAAATCTCCGTAAGGAATCTGTTTTCGTTCCTGTGATTCTTTTCCGAGTGAAATATGATAATGTGTCAATGAAATTATCTTGGAAAATATCCCTTTCAACTATTTAAATTGCACTTCTTTCAGAGGTATGTGTATTTTTATCAAAAATTGACCAAATGTGCTGCATAAATATCTTGGGACAGACTATAATACTGTTGACGTCGGTAACGCGTGTTATATATGAACAATAAAAGAAAAGTACATGTATGTAGATAAACTATATTTTATTTCCTTATTGCTTATGAAATATCATAGTTAATAATTTCTCTTTTGCTAGCCACATGAAAAACATTCTTTTAGTATATAGCGTGAGAAAAGAAAGTTTTAAGAATTTAAAAAACTTTCAAAAATGAATTAATTGCCGAAAATAGAGTCACTTTTAAAAGCTAATGGACTTTTTTGGAAGATGTATCTTTCCATCCGCAGATAAACAATACCAAGCAATTTAAAAAAGAGAAGGCAATAAAATGCGTTGACAGGTTTTGTTTTATAAACTCATATTTGACCTTCCTTTACTGTATAATGAAAAGGTAAGATTATAAAAAAAAAAAATGAAGCACTGGTATCGAATTTAAAAAAAACCCAAAAACTATTCACAAATTAATGACGTAAAGAATATTTTTTAAGTGTCAATATTTAAATAATATTGAGGGACATAAGCGATTCTGGTAATTTATCTCATACTTGTAGTGTATACTACCCGTGTGGTAAACCTTACCACTAATGAGCATTTGCAACTTTCTTTATGTCAAAAAACTTATATTTTAAAAGAAATAAGATTTCTGAAAAAAGGAAACAAAAGACTCAAACATTTAATCAAAATTGCGTAATAGAAAATTTTTAAATATATATATTTCATTACCTTGCCGTCTGCCCATGTAACACTTTCTTCGCCATAGAAATAATAGTTACCAGAATATTCTACCCAGTTGATCTCTGAAATAAAGGTAATATATTTAGTATAACATATTGGTTTAGATGAGTAATAATTGATTTCAAGGTATATATATATATATATATATATATATATATATATATATATATATATATATATATATATATATATATATATGTATATATATATATATAAAGATTACAAATGAACATTAACCTTTCCCGAAATAAAGCATTGAGAGAGGAGCCGGGGCGATAAACTGATACGAGTAGTTTCCCTTTTTTACACAATGGAGCCCAATGCACTGTCTACTTGTTGTGTTGTAAAAGAACTCCATGCAGTAGTCGTCCCCAGAACAAAGCCCTGCACAATAAACACGACTAGCAACTTCTCCATAAGGCATGGCTAGGGATGAGTTGGTAACTTCTTTATCCAAAATGGAATATAGAAATTGTCTTTGCATACTATGGACGGAAAATATGATAGCAATAAGAATCAAACACGATATTCTAAACATGGCATCACATGTATGACAGTTTACTGTTTGAAATGAAATGTTCATACAAGACAGATGCAACTAATATTAAACCATTAAATAAATCGATGCAAGAATTGTTTTTTTTTAAATGTATTTTTGAAGAATAAAATTGAATCACTAACATCATGCTAAACATCATAAAAGTTTGATGAAAAATCCTATCATTAGTTAGATATCGTGACACATGAGTTCATATACTGAAAGGTGTTGTTAAGTGTAATTTTAAATGAATTAAATATTAATACATTACTCAGCTATTTCCAAATGAGAAGTCCAAATATGATTCTCTGCACTTAAGGTAATTGGCAATCTGTGATATGAATGCTCAAGGGGTTTAACTTCTACGAAACATTAAAAGTTCAGGGATGGTTTTCTAAATTTTTTTTTTTAGGAATATATAATGAAATATGAGAAAAAAATTCAAACTTCAGCTAGTTTTAAGATATACAGAAAAATTGAAATGATCAGTCAGCAGGGAGTACTTTCGTATAACTGTATATATAAACATTTTATCAGCTCATAATACTCAAAAATTGATTCCTTATTCCTTATATAAATATTACATTATGACCTCTAAGGACCGACCAGGGACTTCAACATAAGCAAGGTCTAAAACTTTAAATTCACTTCTATTGCAAAATAAGCGCAATTTTAAAAATAAGAATTTCAATAGAAGTGGAATAATGTAGTAATTTTACGCTGTAATGTTTTACTTAAAATTTTCACAGAACTGCATACACAAGTATATCGCCCCTACCAAATCAAACATTAGTTGTCCTGTTTTTTCAGTTGGTAAGTCGTGGTTTTTTTTTATAGTGTCTGGATTTGATAGGATCAATGCTTCCCTTTTCTTTACACATCCCATAAAATCGATGTAAACATTATTCCCCCAAATTTAGATCTAGTTCTAAGAATTATTCATTTTGACGTCAACGCCCTTGTGTGGATGGTAATCAATGATTACAACGTATCACAACTACGTTTATCCTTCCACAACATCACGAGGTGGTAATCATCAGTATGATATCTTCACAATTAGACAGTTTAAAATTTAACATGGCGACATAGAAGTGGGTGTTGTGATGCTGGAAATTATAATACTAATGTAATTAAGTGAAAACAAATCAATGAGTTTTTGTGTATTTGGAGTACACCCGAAAAAATTTCTATAAGCAATACCAGAACCAAGAATCATTGTTCAAATTTCATTCTGTGTTGTTTGAATTTTGATATTAATTTGTTATTTTTACTTAAAAAACCCGCTTATCAATACTTGTAATAAATGTTTCGACGTTACAATATAGTAATTTTATTATATCACAATTTCTTTTCCAAACTTTAACACAGTTAAGATTATGCTTGGACTATTTTCTTGGTTTCTTGTTGCTTTCTTAATTTCTATCCATTGTCTACAAAGACAAATGCTGTATTTCAAATTGGAAAAATAAGTGGCCAACTTATCCCTAGCCGTGCTTTTGGGGCAGGTTTCTAGTATTATTCATTGTGCAGGACTTTGTTCTGCGGACGACTACTTCATGGAGTTCTTTTACAGCGAAACACGTAGACACGGTATTGGACTTCACTGTGTAAAGAAGGAAAGCTACTCGTATCAGTATGCCGTGCCCGGCATCTCCCCGAATGCTTTATTTCGGAAAAGGTTAACTGTCATTTATGATTCATATTTTGCTTAAATAAAATATATCATGTCTTATAATTAATAAATCACTCTCCTCTTAAACATTATGCTATAATTAGGTTTGATGTCCATTGCTTTTTAGAGTCCAACTGGGTGGAATATTTTGGTTACTGCTACTTCTGTGGAGAAAATAACGTCACATTGGCAGAGGCAATTTGAACAAACTTGAGTGTTTGCTACCTGAGGGCGCTTCCAAACAAGTTTCAGCTTTTCTGGTTAAATTGTTTTAAGAAGAAACTTTTTGAAAAATGCGAACAAATCTTTTATGATTTTTATTTATCCCCCTTTGTAAGAGGGAGTGGCCCTTCGTTTGAGTAAACATGAATCCCCGTGATTCTGGAGAAGAATTCGAAAATGTAATAAATTCCGAATAGACGGATGGACTAACGGACGTCGGAAAAAGTAATCAGAAAAGCTTACTTGAGCTTTTAGCTTAGAAGAGCTAAAAAAGATATGCACATTTCATTTCTTGGGAGTATTTTTTAAAAAAAGAATATTCACTTTCCTTAAAGGCATATTAGGGAAAACAATTTAAATTTCAAAAAGTTATACACTCTTCAAAAACTGAACACATATTCGATATGCTTGCAAATTTAAACAGACCAATGTGAGCAAGATACTACGAAAAATACTATTTTAATTTCAACTAAATATAGAGTTTTATTAAAGTTATTGTTATTTCTTTCTTTTTTTTCTGTTTTAAAAATATTATTTTGCCCTCTTTCTTGTCGGCAGAACTTCTCAGAGATGGTGGGTGTTTTTTTCCTGAAATTTTTAGCTGCGATTTAGGATGTAAAAGTCACTTCTGGTCGTCAGATTTGTACATCTTAGGAAATATATTGTCCGAGTAAAAACGGTAAAATCTTGAGACACCAAACTTGTAGGAGTAATATACCTTAAGAAATGGGCGAGCCAATTTGCGTTAAAATTGTCACCTGTCACTTCTGATTTTCACTGGATATGTAAAAAAAAAACCCCATGTTTTTAATACGTATCTAATCTGCTTTATACAGAATGTATATTTCAGTATAACCTCTTACACTTGTATTTTTGAACTATTAGATAGACAAAAATTATTCTATGTTCGTCAGATATCTTAATTGTTTTTTTTTTGTAAACAAAATTTGTACCCTGGACACCTAAAAAAAACTGTAAGTGATCAAGACACGAAGCTTACTTTTATGATAGATATTTGATTGAAAATGTATAAAAAAAATTCATTTTTTTCCGTTTCTTCCGGTCCTCCCCGGAAGGGTTCAAAGAAATCAAAATGTTTACAGGTTTAACTGTTTTTCTTTGACAGTTTTAGTTAGCTTGATAGATAAGAGCTGTACGTCATAAATAAAAAAGAAACATCAACTTATATTATTTGTAAGTATGTCCGTGTGTCCGTCTCCTGCCCCATTTCAAAAAATGTTGTGTCCACGAGATTTTTATTAAGGGTAAAGACTTGAGCAGTCAAACTTTTTAGAATAAAACACCTATAGGTGTTCATGTTTTTACATTGTTTTGTTTTATCAAGCGTAGCTTAAATTTAAAAAATAATGTTTAATTACGTATCTAATTTATTTTATACAGAATGAATATATCAGTATAACTTCTTACACTTGTAATTTATGCAATATTAGATAAACAAACGTATTCTACATTGGTCAGATATCTTAATTGTTTTCTTGTAAAAAAATTTTGTACCATGGAAACCTAAAAAGAAAAACTATAGGTGATCAAGACACGAAACTTACTTAGATGATAGATATTTGATTGAAAATGTGTCAAAAATGATTTATTTTGTCGACCGTCTCTGCCGGTCCTCCCCAGAAGGGTTCAAAAGAATCAAGATGTTTATAAGTTTAACTTTTTCTCTTTGACAGTTTTAGTTAGCTTTATAGATAAGAGCTGTACGTCATTAATAAAAAAAGAAACATTAACTTATATTTTCATTAAGCATGTCCGTGTGTCCGTTTCCTGCCCGAATACATAAATCCCTATGTCCACGAGATTTCATAAAGGGTAAAGACTTGAGCAATCAAACTTTTTGGAATAATAGACCTATAGGTGTTCATGTATTGTTTTATCAAGCGTAGCTTCCGGTGATCCCATGAAATTTTCCGAACGTTTTTTAAAATATAAGTTATTTTGCATTAAAGTAAAAAAAAATATGAATAAAATACAATTGTTCATCTACACATGATTTAATAAACAAAAAATCTACTTTCGGCGAGATATCTCAATTATCTTAGGTAGCTTTCTTGTAAAAAAATGTATCCACGTGATCTTACAAACTGTAATAGATCAAGACACAAAACATAAACTGGCGATGGACATTGGATTGAAGATGTGATTAACGCATTTTCTTTTGTCGTCAATCACTTCCGTTTTTCTTTGAAAATTTGATTTAGTCTAATCAACAGTTCTGTATTGAGAGTAAACATTCTAAAAATAATTTACTTTATATTTGTTTGATCACTTCCAGATGTCCATTTCCGGTCACGTAATATAAAAATACTTTTCTCAATGAGATCTTAAGACTGACAAAAAAGTTGAACAACCAACTTTGAGAAAAGACAAAACAATGTATGGAGATATGTTAGTCATGTTCTATTTGATCCGGCGTAGCTTCCGATCGTCACAGGAATTTCTCAAAGTTGACCTTTTTGAGTTTGTTTTGTTTAATATTATAACAATAACTGAAAAATCCTTTACATTATATACTATATCCTTTTTCTTTTTACACGAGGAATGCAGTATTATGTTTTACTGTTTGATACATTAGGAATGGAAGACTGTTTTGTTACTATAGCAACAAGAGTCACATTTTGTATTTTTATTTCATTACTTTGAAGTATAATTAATGCAGAAGTCCGTTTAAACTTGATGCGTCAATTAGAAAGCAACATACCCAACAGACCGGTATAAAAATGCCATTAGGAACGATCAAAAGTAATATGGCGACATCATACCTTCATTAATTCATAGTAATTTTAAGAACGATCTCAGGTGATATACAACTCATAATATATGCATTTTTTGATCTAGGGTAAAAACATCGTCAAGAGAGCAGCATTGGCATTTATCATGGTTACATGTTTAAGCATGAAGGTGCAGCTCTGATATACTCAGTATCTGATTGTGTGATTCAATGATTGGCTCACTAATAAAGTAGCGAGGGATAGTTTTGTCAATATTTTTGTAATTCTTACAATTATTGTACTTTATGAGTGTGAATTTATGCTGTTTCTAAAATTCATGAAATGGTTTTTAATGATTATTATTAGTTAGAGGAATGTCTCTTCCTAAAGCTGGTATAAAATATTTAGGCCCTTAATGTAAAGTACGGTTCGGAACATCAATCCTTTACAGGGAAATAGCTTGGAGAGGTCTAAAAAGCTGAAAAATCATAAACAGATGGGCAATATAAAAAAAAGATCGAAATCTCTGAAAAACCAGTATGACGAAAATTCTAAAAATTCTTAGGTGAATTAAGGGTTTTGGGCTGAATTGTAGATAAAGGAATTCTAGTAAAAGACTTTCGAAGACACACATACCCTGGCTACAATGAATTGTATATAAAAATGTTCCGTGATACCCAAGGCCATTGTGCTTCTTGCGTTTACAATGCTTTTTCAAACCTATTTGTAGTTAACATTTGAGATGCAACAAATAAAAACTCGACCGTATGGAACAAAATTACGATTTTTAGTTTAAATAGTGTTCTAATAGCCATGACACTATACAACAATTCTTAAAATAGAATTTAGACTTTTTTTCCAGAAAAAAACAAAGATATTGAATTTTAAACATTGCATGTTTTAATTTAAAATTATTCACGTTTCCAACGTTTTCTAAAATCTTCTGTGCCGTCACAGTGTTATGAAGAAAACATTCCATATAATTGAAAAACATCGTATGCATCCATAAGCTTTCATGTAATAAAGTTTAAAATGTGAATTTTAAACGTATTTACAAGTTATTGGCTATTCTTTGTCAGGTGCATGGCACAATGCATTGACGTATGGTCGATTCACATTAAAGGAATAACGTTCTCTGTCTGCTGAAAGACCAGCTGGAGCGATAACCTCTGGACATTCGTGGAGAACTCTACCCATGTTTACCCTCTCTTTAATAAAGACTGATCCGGACTTCAGGGGAAAGGAGCGTACGTTTTGGAAACACTACACCGGACTCGTCGGCAAGCACAACTTCTCGGGCCTTTCCGGAAGGCTTGGAAATACACCTCGGATGTATTACCTTGGCGTCCATGACAACCCCCCTTTTTATAAAACTTGATATAATTCAACACATTTTACGATTTGTTGAGATGTAAGTAAGACTTCATTTAAATAAATGAAAGGAAGCGCTGCTCACGTAGCGAGCTCCATAGACAACGTGTGCGAACGGAGGATATTCGATATGAAATCTGCGCATTGTTCAAAGAAAAAATTGTGGACTCGCGTGAAAAGTTTTACATATCTCAATAATCCTTTGCGGTGCATAGCAAAATGGTGGAACAGGAAGCGTTTTTACGGAAAATTCTTACCTCTAAATCGCATACATCATTTTCATTTAACAATAAAAAATCCTTTTAAAAACATTAATAAACAACACATATGCTTAGGTAAAAAAACCGTACCTATCTGAACGTTTGCTGACATATGACGTCATTTCCTTCCCCAAATTTGTCCGACAATTTACGAAAACTGTCGAGCGCAGAAGAAAGTTTAGTTTGACGTCAAAGTGATCTCGCGCTTTAATTCCCCGCGATACATTTATAGGTAGAACAAGTTGCTGTCCTTTAAAAAAGGACTACAATACGTGGACCATTTGCATGTGTTTCCAACGAAAACGTGAAAGCCTTAAGATTATCAGAGATTCCACCGACTCTAGCCTTCTGCTTTAAACCACTAAATTTGTACGTTGTATTACGTATACATCGTCTTGTATGTATAGCCCTGACTTTTTATCTCAGAATTTAAACGATTCATATTTCTAAAATAATTTTGATCTATCTATGAATGAAGTTTGCATGTATAGTATCAGGCATTCGGTGAATTCTACTATAATAGTTGCGCACACATTACGATTCACTATGCAGTGACAGCTTTGTGTAAATTAAAAATTTCATATTTTGATGCATTTTTCTTGAGATTTAAACTTTTATAGTGACATAATTATTCAATCATACTTAAATGCTTAAAAAAAATTAATCGGGAAGTTCTCTAGCCTCGCCTACTATAAATGTAAAGTTAAGTTACATGTGTATTCGGAAAACAACAAAATATTGCAAATTATGCTATTTGATGCATGTTGTAGTTTTGGCATAACATTAACTTATTTCATAATACTGATAGTTCATATCACATGCCAATCATTTCTTTAAAAGGAATACTTTTTTCTGTACTGTTTACCGACAACTTTACAATTACAGCGCCTTTGAACTTAGGTGTGCATATGGCACGGAATCCCTATCCCGATTCAAATAAACGTGTCCTAGCCTGGTTCCCTGAGCTACCCTTTACGCACAGGAACCAGGCTAGCGCATGCGCAGGCTGAATTTTCCCCATAGCATCCGGTTTAACCTCGCTTATATATTTTCTGCGTGGACCTCAGGGTCCACGCAACAAGCATCTGTACTGGATGTGACGTGTAGGAAGTACTCATGGGATAATTTGTTTTGTTTTGATAATTTTTTTGCTTAGTGAATACACATGCAAGTGCCATGCTAAATTTACTGTCATATTGATCCAGTCATATATGCATACGTTAGGTAGGTGACAAAAAATTATTAAAAAAGAAAAGTCCAATCATTATTAGATCTACGTGCAGCCACGTCATTTTGTAATGATCAGAATAAATAAAAGAAAAAAATTAACCTGTGAAAATATCAACATGTATTTGTTATAGTTGCATATGTGGTCAAACCTTTCAATAATATTGGCTATCACACACTAAGAAAGGGTGAGGGCACATGTCTGCAACGCTTATATAGCGTACAAAAATTAAAAAGATTGATGTCAGAGAAAAATAATTAAAACACAGGTAACAACAAGGAACAAAAAGAGAAATAACACAGACACACAATTTATTGTTTACTGATTTTGATGATCATTATCAAAAGGTAAAGAAATGATAAAACATAATTGCATTTACATAAAAAAAACCATATGGCTTTGTGTTTATCAAAATATTTTAATAAATCTGTTTAACATTTTATTAATGCTAAGTGGTAATTTGTTTAAGTGTATAAGCCTAGGAAGGGACAATTGGAATAAAAGTTTGATAACTTCGAATTCCTTGCGGTGGTTAAAGTTTTTGAGACAAAGCCAAAGCTCCTTGGTTAGGGCAAGTCCACGGGTTGCATTAAACAATGAAGACAGAAGTGTGGTTCCTTCTGCGCTCGACCTATCGGTCACACCGTAAAACATATAATACCCTAAAATATAACACAGAAGCGACTTATAAAGCTGTCTAGCCGATACTTTTTTTTTTTTTGAAGCGGCTCATTTTTTTTATCTGACATCCGGTAATGTTTATTTATTTGAGGTGTGTTTCCGAGCCTGCCGAAAAGGCCCGAGAAGTTGCTCATCGGCTGTAAATCAGAAGTGCTTTTATAGGCTTGAATTTAGTGTTAACCATTACTATGTCGCAGGGCCTATTTGGGCCTATTGAATACCAACGTAAAGTGCCACGGATACCCCCCCCCCCCCCTCCAAGAACGATAACATCACGACAACAAAATACATGTATTAAGTCCAACATGGCAAGAGCTAATACGTTGGTCCACCAATCAAATAAAACAGATCTGTAATTTCCATGCGTTATTTTCTTTCATCTTAAGACATACACGATGGCGAACAAAATAATGAAATCGGACCAATCAGCTTTAAAAAAACTCATTTTAGGCTTATCCTTTTATTTACAATCTTATTTATGCAGTCATTTTGGATAACATTTAAATAACCCTTTTTCAACTTGAAAGTAAAATATTTGTAAAAACGTATGTTTAATGTAGTTGGTGGTTTTGTCTATTAGAAAAATCATACCCATTTATGTGCGGATAAGCAAGTAGAATGGGATGTCTTCCGCCCCCTGGAAAAGTCAGAATAATAAAATTAAATAGTTAAATTTCCGAAATAGGCCTCAGACCTTGGAAAACAAAATTACCCATCGGACACCCCCCCCACTTCCCATTCAGAAATGTTTCCTGGATCCGCACTTGCGGTCATCAAACACACACTGTATTGATTTTCTCGCCTAATAAAGAAATAGCAATGTACAATGTAAAGAGAAATAATATTGAACAGCGTTTTCATCACGCATATCCCCGTTATTGAGGAAAGCGAGTACAATAAATTGTATTAATGTATGCCATTTCTTCTTTAAACTATGTGTATAAATAACATTGCAGGCGATGATTGTTGGACAGTTTCATTTGTTCATGTTTTGTTCATTGCAGAGCAATACTATAAACTTTCTAAAAAAATAATAAAAACTTGGATGGGCGGTTAAGCTTAAGAAAAAGCGCGATTGTATAGAAATAATTAGTAACACGAACAATAATTAGCATTCTAGCACTGCCATTCTTTGTCTGTCTGTCTGCTTACCTAATACACAATACATATATTTTGCTTTAAAGTAAAATTAAACAATTTGGGCCAATGCAATGGTCATATTATAGTAGACAGACATTGATCAGAGCCGTCTGAATACTAACAAACGAATTGTACATATTACGTTAATACATTGGATTGGGGACAGAATATCGCTGCTTTTCAAGAAACCACAGGATATTGATTTCCTAGTCCGTCAAGGAAATATTGTAGATAACATTAAATATTGTTCAGATATATGTTGTTTCCAGTGTTCGACAGCACAGGATGGATACTGTATCTGCCATTCAGTTAACTGAAATGTGGCTGATCGGTAACTGAAATGTGACTGAATGGCATAGCTGTGCCAATTAGTCACTTTTCCAAACCTTTCAGTTAGCACTCAGTTGACTCAATGGCAGAGGTTCATCCTGTGCAGGTTTGCACCATTGATGCTTTGTGAGATTCCCTTCACATTATAAATAATATTATAGTTAAATTAAAAATGTTAATATGATTTAGAGGATCTTTTTCGAAAATTCATTATCGTCCAAAGATTTTTTTCCCGATTTTTGGGTAGATTATCAGCATGGGCGGCTAAATTGTCTACTGTTTTCTGAATTATTTTACCGCATTTCGCTAGCCAATCCATGCTAGACAACTCTCCTCAGCCACATGCGAGGGATGAGTTGCATCATCATATACACAGAGCTTACAGAGAATGATGCATTTAGAATGCACTCACGATTTTTCAATGCTAACAAAATTAATTGAATTATTTTGCCCAATTCTTAAAATATTTAAAATGAAAAAAAATGGCATTAACAGTCTCAAAAATCCTTAAAGCAAAATACAAGTTCAAAGCAAAACAACACGGACCTCTAAATAGATAGAGGTGAGATTGGTCAGTTACAATTCATTGGCAATGAGGACCAAACGGTTATAGTAACAGTAGGAAGACCGTTGGGTCGTGGAGCTTGGACTTTGTGTGTATCAAGAAAATCGCATATAATATTAGTAATTGTCGGCAAAAATGTCAATAAGTATCAGTAAACACTGTATCAGTATTAACAGTTATCAAATTATCGGTAAAGGATGGCAATGACAGTACATTTTTAAAAGTCGATAGTGATGGTATTAACTAAGTGTTAGAGTTGTTCTTCCTGACATAGAAGTTTATTCATACAACAAGTAACGTTGATAATCACTATGAAGTGTTGTATAGCCATATGCTGGCTCTCTAAACTTTCAGAATAACAATATATGTTAAACTGATATTGACACACTAAGTAACAGCAAAAATGATCTTGTATGATATGATTTTGACTGAAAAGTTATGGCTTAGATGTAGCATCAAAGTCTGCCGAGTGCTTTAAGATCACAACTTCCATCATCCGTCTGTGATTTGTTATGATATAACTATATTTACTAAAAACTGATATCAAGAGGCACCTGCTCGGAAAACTTTATCAGTTTTAAATATCCTTAACCTTCTCCAACATCCTAAACATATGTCCAGCGTCCAAGCATGTCAAGTGCAGAGGTATTACAAAATACACCATCTATGCAAGTTTGGTAAAGATAGTATCTATACTACTATATTGAAATAATTGACTCGAATTTTTGTGCTTTAATCCCGATAAATCGGAAGAATACTATCTTTTGTTTTATATATTTTAAACATCATTGGTACTTGAAGATTACCAATTATTTTTTATTTTTTATCATTCAAGCTTTGCTAATTAATAATCAACGGAAATTCCTCGAAAAATTCCGGAAATCATCTGGATTTTTTGGATTTTACAATCTTGCACAGACGCATGACATTCACGCTAAATCTCGGGCTCTTTGGTTTATGTGTGAAAGAACAGGTTGCAAGTTATTTTAATTATTGGTTGTTTGAATGAATTTATTATTGCTGCCGTATGTTTCCGTATTATACAGTTATATTCAAGTTATTTATTTGGTAAAGTCACTTATGGGTTTCCATACAAATAAAGTAGAGGGTGTTGTTCATGGTCTAGTAATTCTTAACTTTGGTTGGTTGGTTTTAAGGTTAAAGGTTGAATTCTTTGAAGGTAGAATAATTTTGGGGTGTTTAATTAATTTCTCAAGTGACTACTGTTGAGAGCGGTCTGATATATTTATATTATTATATTCAAGACAGACTTGAGACTAAGACCTAAAGTAAGAGAGTTTATTAACTTTATTAACTTGTGTGAAAGATAAATAAATTATTAATTAAAATAAAGGGTTAGAATGCTATTTATTAAAGTAATTATTTTATCGGTAATCAATTATTTATTTGGTTGACTTGTAAAGTCATTCCATAAGCAAGTAATTAATACAGCGATGTCAATGCATAAGTTCTGATACCATATATCTGGTAAGATCTATGTTTTGTGTGACTAACATATAAATGTATGTGGTGTCCAAATTGTCTAAACTTTGTCTATACTAATTTTGACCTTTATATCTAAAAGTCATAATTATGCATATATGTGATAAATTTACATATTGATTATTCTTAATAATAATGGTGAAATATGAACAATTGATTTGATTTTAATTTGATTGTTTTTCCATTTCATTAAAGTAGTAAATGTGATTGAATTATAAAATGGAGCTATTGTACGGGTCGAAGTCTAATAGGTAATACTTTAGAAAAAGGACTTGTTTTTAAACCAGGTCCGGACGCCGAAGCCAGGGTATTGTAGACCCCCTCCTCCTGATTTCATTTCTTTGAGAAAATTTTTTAAGTCACATAAATAAGAAATACATTTATATAGATTTGGAAACTTGCCATAATCCAACTCCCAAATACTTATGTTTTTTATCTCTATAAAGTTATACATTTTTCTTCTTGTTTATCTTGACAATATTTTCGAAAAAAGAAATAGGAAGTCACCATTGTGGTTTTTACAGAAAACAGCAAACCTATTATTCATATACCCCTAAAAATTATAATTAATTATTGAATTCACCAAGCTAACCCAGCACTATACATTATATTTGCTTGAAAGACACAGAGCGTGGCAACATTCAGGAATTATGAAATAGAACATAACAATAAATAGTATGAGAAATATTTATTACTCCGCAATAACAAACAATTGGTGGATGTTGGCCGCATAATGATTTTTTGTGGGGTAACTGGGGAGCCGACCAGTGTGCCAGTTTAACTACCCATGTAGGGACACACTGTGGGCCCGAGTATGAAACATCAGTGCCCGAACCTGAACGATCCCCAGCGTTCTAAGGAGGGTAGTGAGACCTGCCCTACTCACCCTGTCTCCTGCAGTGCTACCTGGTTTAGAACTTAGCATGACAAAGGCTACTTTATCAACCAATTATTACATGCACCAGCCTGTAGCATCCCCTCACTGGAGTGAGGTGGATGTGGCCCCACTTATACCCAGTGTAGGCCCCACTATACAAAAAACCAAATTTTACATTGTAACCACATGGCGCAGTTAACTGTAATAACTTTGCCTTTTATAAACCATATTGAATGATTTAATTTATATACTTTCCCCTAGCTTTAAAAGCAAGTGGGGGGAGACACCCAGGTTTTGGAGCAGAAAGTGTCAACACATACCACTGCGGACTCCCCAGTCCCCATCCCCCCTAAAAATGTGATGCGACTAGAAAAAGGTCTAAGATGAAAGTCTATTGAAAAAAAAAAGATAAACTGTTGAACACGAGTCCAGATGACACTGAGCTGCTTATCATCCTGTCTGGCTGTTTTTTCTGGTCTACTAGCGGATTTCCAGTCTGCTCTCGATTTGTTACTCAATGACCTGTCAAAATAAAGAAAAGAAAAACGAGAAAGAAACCAAAAGCACAAATATAGATATCAATATCTAAGTTTGAAACAGTTAATAAAATTGGGGGCTGGGTGGGTGGGTGCTAAAACTCGATGAAAACTATGGGTTTTTTGGCAAGGGCTTCCGGATAAGCCAATGGTTAGCTCGTACCGAGTTTTTTTCCGAATATACAGTGTGTCTCAAAATTAATACAGACTATTTGATATAAAAACAAATAATCCTGATTAATTATTGAATTCACCAAGCTAACCCAGCACTCTACATTATATTTGCTTGAAAGACACAGAGCGTGGCAACATTCAGGAATTATGAAATAGAACATAACAATAAATAGTATGAGAAATATTTATTACTCCGCTATACCAAACAATTGGTGGATGTTGGCCGCATAATGATTTTTTGTGGGGTAACTGGGGAGCCAACCAGTGTGCCAGTTTAACACCCATGTAGGGACACACTGTGGGCCCGAGTATGAAACATCAGTGCCCGAACCTGAACGATCCCCAGCGTTCTAAGGAGGGTAGTGAGACCTGCCCTACTCACCCTGTCTCCTGCATTGCTACCTGGTTTAGAACTTTGCATGACAAAGGCTACTTTATCAACCAATTATTACATGAACCAGCCTGTAGCATCCCCTCACTGGAGTGAGGTGGATGTGGCCCCATCTATACCCAGTGTAGGCCCCACTATACAAAAAACCAAATTGTACATTGTAACCACAAGGCGCAGTTAACTGTAATAACTTTGCCTTTTATAAACCATATTGAATGATTTAATGTATATACTATCCCCTAGCTTTAAAAGCAAGTGGGGGGAGACTCCCAGGTTTTGGAGCAGAAAGTGTCAACACATACCACTGCGGACTCCCCAGTTCCGCCACAGACATTGGGACAATGTCCCCAACAAAACCCTTGATAATATTAATATTATATATGTAAAACTAATACATATACATGCCATAATTTGTGAAGATGCTGGTAAATAAAGACGCAAAATTGTCAGAGACGGTTAATATTTATATTTGCCTTAGGTTGTACATGAAGTTGAAAGAGCATGAAACAAAGGCCAATACCAAATATGGCAGCACATTATGCTTTGAAGTAAAATAAAATTTTTGGCCAAAACATTGGTCCTATCATGGGCGCAAGGCAAGCATCAGAACTTTCTGAATACTAACATAAAAATTGTACATAAGTGAAGCATGGGATTGTGAACAGTTGCTTTTCAGTTAACCACTGGATACCGGTTCCCTTGTCCATCAATGAAATATTGTAGAGCGCATTGAATATTGTTGAGATATATGTTGTTACCAGTGTTCGACAGGTGTGTGCCATCTGATCGAAACAACTCAAGCTCGGTTGCCTTGATGTTGTGGTCATGGCCGATGTAACAACCCCCCACCTGGTCAGCCATGAAATTTTTCATGCACTTGTTAATTCTAAACCGCTTTTTATTGATTTTGTTTCCCAGACCCAAAGGGGCAAAATGCCAATATCTTCTAGGTAGGATGGCAGACCAGATGAGGGTTGTTTTTGGCCATAAAGCATGCAATCTATGCAATGAACATTGTGCATTTTCAGAAAACAATTTGGAGGTCATTTGATCTTTGGTTAGGTCATTTGAACCGAGGTGAATGATGAAGAAATCTGGTGGAGTCTGGTATTTAGACATTGATGTTACCGTCTTGTCGAAATCTTCCCATTATAGTCCACGGATACCTTTCCACTGAATGGTAACAGGTGGTTGCAGGTTAAGGTTTTTTCCCCCTGGTCTATCCGCTTCTGCAATTTCAGCCCAATAGGGGATTGGGGACCCCACAATCCAGGCTGACAAATTTAAAAAGGCTTTGTTAAAATTAGTGTTGAGTCCTACTGGTGTATGTGTTGAGTGTGTGTATGTAGTGTTGTCAAAATTACAGCGGTGCTAGATAAATTGGGAATGTAACTGGAAACCTAATTTTAGTTATGGGGGCGGATGTAAGTAAGAAAGGAATTACATGTCCATCTTCCAAATTCTTGAATTTTTTCATTAGAAAAACCCTGATTTGCCAATTCAGTAGCCATGCCTATGCGAAAACTGTGAGACTTGTAGTGACCTTTGACCTGTAAAAAAGAGAGTGATTTGTCAAAAACTGCCTGAAATTGGGAACGTGTAACTGGTGAGCCATCAATGTGAACAAATAAAGTGGGTTTTCTCGGGGGTCTAGCTTGGATGAATGGAGTGATTGTTGATGATGGACAGAAATAAGTTTGAGGTAGCTGTTGAATTTGCACAACCGAGCTCTTGCCTGTTTGGTCGGTCTTTGATGAGCTAATAGTAATGAAAAACTGACCCAACTGATTTTGAGAAATGTGATTTGCTTGCAATGCAAGAACTTCGCTGACTCGTAATAAGCCAAAAAAGGTAACAGTGTATGTTGCCGCAAAAAGTAATGACTCATAGGGTGAGCGGCATACTGATTTGAGGGAATGGATACTTTTTGTAAATAATTGGATTGAAATGGGGAGTCGAATGTCCTTGTTGACACCGACTGACCGCCGGACACCCTCGAGAGACTTGGTAACTATGAAATGTCTAGTGTTATCTAAAGCACCCAAAATTTTGTGATGGTAGGACATTGCACTTATATATAGACATATAGTTCTGTATGATAAATTGTTGATTGATAAATAAGCAATGAAATGTAAGAGTTGGTTTGTAGGTACAGGCCAGATTTGGACCAGGTCATACTGTGCCCTAAACTGATTGAACTTTGCTAAAGCGGTGTTATAAGACTGGTGGGTGTTTGGGGCCCAATATCTGTATAGAAGTATCGATGCCTCTTGCTCCAAATGTTCAAAATGTGAGGTGGTAGAGGTGTGGGCCAATGGTCCGCCTCCGGTGCAAGCCTTCGGAATCTGGCCCACCGTGAACGAGATAAGGCATCTGCAATGCAATTTGCTTTTGTGTGTATATAGGTTGCTTTGATTTGAATATTGTGTCTTAGTAACAGAAGAACAAGTTTTCTAACCACATACATGACCCTATCGGACTTGGAAGTTAGTGTATTGAGCACCTGGACTACTGCAGTGTTGTCAATGTGAAAAAGGATTCTAGTGTTTTGTAGACTCTGGTGCCATATAGTAATTGTTACTAGGACTGGAAAAATTTCAAGAAGAGTCATATCCCTGGTAAGACCCTGTAAAAACCAAGAGTGAGGCCATGTTCCATGTGCCCACCAACCACCGAAATAGATACCAAAACCCCAATTCTTACCCCCTGCACTGTCTGTGAAGAGCTGTATGGATTGACTATCCAAAAATTGGGTTCGTATAACATAAACACCATTATAAGATTGAAGGAAAAGTTGCCAAATGCGCTAGTCTTGCTTGATATTGTTGTTAAGCCTGATTCTGTGATGGAGTTTTGAAATTCCAATATTTGCATTTATGAGGCGTCTGCAGAAGGCACGTCCCGGAGCTACCAACTTACAAGCAAAATTGAGTAATCCTATGAGTGACTGAAGTTCCTGAAAAGTAACTTTTTTTGCTGATAGAAAAGAATTGATAACTGACTTTAACTTGTCTAATTTGTCTGATGGCAGAGACATGGTCATGCCATTGGTGTCGAAAGTAATGCCGAGAAAAATAAGATTTGTAGTTGGTTCTACAGTTTTTTCTAAAGCAATAGGAACCCCCACTTCGTGGCATAGTGATTTGAACTTGTCAAGTGTATTTTGACAGACCGCATCTTGTCTAGGTCCGCAGAAGAGAAAATCATCCAGGTAGTGTAAAATATGGATGTTGCCTGTGTGTTTTTGAGTGAGCCAATGCAAGAAAAGAGCAAATTTTTCCCACAGTGCACAACTTATGGACGAACCAAATGGGACCATTTTGTCAAAATAAAAGTAACCTTTTAACTGGAAACCCAACAAGTCGAAATCACCTGGAGCAATAGGTAAGAGTCTAAATGCGGAGGAAATTCGATGAAAACTATGGGGTTTTTTTGCAAGGGCTTCCGGATAAGCCAATGGTTAGCTCGTACCGAGTTTTTTCCGAATATACAGTGTGTCTCAAAATTAATACAGACTATTTGATATAAAAACAAATAATCCTGATTATTTTTACAATGGGGAGAACTCGGTAAACTATTTCATAATCTGATTTGTTTGCCTGTGACAATTATACAGTCAATTAATTAAAAGCATATACACATTTCCCTTTAACAGTTACCTGTTTTAATAGATAAAATTTCTCTGAAATAAAATAAAATTAAAAAAAATAATTAAAATATCAAATGATCAAACTCAAACGTAATAGAAAAAAATTCATTTCAATGATTCCTTTCAATACCTTGGCGTTTCACCTTGTTTTATTCCATTTAAAATTAATATTGAGAATAGAAGTCTAAGGGGTGAGAATTAAAATTTTATTACAAGGCAATATTGAATATCGTAAGATTAATTAGAAAACCTATGAGTATGACTAGCTATCCCCCTCGATGGCACTGCTTAAGAGGAGTTGCTCAATTTTTTGTACAATCTGAAATATCAAGTATGTCTTTGCAGACCATAGACAGAAAATAAGAGAGCAACACCCCCCCCCCCCAAAAAACCCCCCAAAAAACTAGAAGATATTCTTGACATGCTCTAAACTGTATGTCAGTTAACTGCTTGAAGTTAGATGTCCATACATCAAAGACACAATTTATATTACAGCATTAAATAAATCAATACACTTATTAATGTTCATATGTATTTTAATATTATTAGTCTTTTGTATGAACAAAGACAGAAATCACAACTTCAAACATCATGCTACACATTATACAGAATACCAGAAAAGAGATAAATGTTCTGTCATTTATTTAAAAAAAATGTGCAATGTATTGGCCGTATACATCTAACGTCAAACTATTAATCAAATATCGTGTCCCACAAATTGAATTATTAATGTTTCTTTATCTGGTTATTGCCTTTGATCCATATGGATAAATTACTATACAAAACATTTTCTGCTATTCCCAAATGAGAAATTAGAATTTGATACGTTGTTTCAAACCAGGGTTATTTGCCGTCAACCATACGAAGACTCAAATATTAAAAAGTTTAAATTCTTAAAAATTATATTTGAATAATCATCGGTGATGTATCATGAACTATGGAAACCCCTTTAAATTTTAGAGAGGATATACTTGTTACGTAAAAACGAGTTACCAAATGTAAGAATGCAATGCATATATATTACTGACTATCTCTGTTTGATATTTAATTGTAGCTTTTTTGGGGTTAAAGTGTTGTAACGTAATGAAAAATATAGAGCCGTATACAATTTTTTCATCTGTTGAGCAGATGCTAAAAAAAAAAAAAACTGTTAACCGAAAAAGTCAATGTTTATATGAACTACAAGATATTTTTGCCCCATGCAAACCCATCCAGATTTGAGAGGATCGTACATATTAGCTGTGATTTGCCATTACGCCTACTGTTTCTTCATATTGATGAGCTACTACTATTAAATAAATCGGCTTCTCCCTAATGAGAAATGAAAATGATATATGCCTTAATTTCATATCGACCATACTATACGGATTAGATAATGTATAAGGAAAGAATTCTATAAAATCCAGACGGGATAACAAGATATATAAAAATGCGATGTCAGATTATAATGCATAGTTATTATCTACCATAAAAAATCATTTTTATATTTGATATTTAATTATTTAATTGACATTAAAATCAGTAAATTTGAATATGAGAGCCTATCTCCACCCCCCCCCCCTCAAAAAATAAACGAAAAAAAGCACACGCAAATTAAAAAGTCTAACGACCATTTACAAACCAGTTTTGTTCAGGTTTAACGCATCTGTGTATCAATAATATTTTCCCTATGAAAAAAATCCACACATAGAGAGCAGTGTAATTATTAAGCATTAGTTTCACGATGAATGAGTTATAATAACTACACGGTCTATCATTCTATTTCCCAATATTTAAGTCGATACAGTCACGAGTCGAGGCCTGCTGAAGGTTAGCTAACCTGGGCTCACCTCAAACCCAGTAAGAGAAGCCAATCTTCATGTTCAAGTGGTCCCATACGTATTGACTCTCAAGTCCAGTGTCATTTCCATCAATCTAAGCTGAACAACTAGAAGTACAACTATCTGAAATTAAAGAATGTTTACTTGTACTTCTTAATTAGCTGTCACTGAGAGGCAATATCAAACAGCTGCATACTTTAATATTTAACAATCAGCATCATTTGTACGTTTTTAAAACCCTCAAAAGGCCTAGACACGAATTCAGATTTTACAAAAAAGTCATTTTTACGTAAAACATGAATTATTGGCACATTTAGAATAATTAAACAACATTTGTAAGTTAGAAGAAATGTTACCAGCAAAATGCAGTAGTCGATTCATTGGCTTTAAAAAATAAAACCTTGATTATATTTACACCGATGTAATGTAAAGAAATTTCATATCATTTACAAAATAGCATAATGTGACAAACAAGATTAAATGATTAAATGTGTTAAAAAATTAATTGTTATCATCATCAAGGAAAGAGCAAGCTTTAACAGAAATTTACACCAATCCAACAAATATGCAAACAATAACAAGACTCCAGCTCAGTTGACAAAATAGTAAACTCTGAGCTCTGCATCTAAATATCTTCGATATTTGATTTTTAATGATGCATCATAAATCTACATTTTATACACATTTACGTTGTAAAATTATATTTCAAAATTACAGGCTCATATCGTATGTTGGTTTCTGTATAAGGCTATTTAAACATTCAAAACCTCCATTTTATGATCTCAGTTATAAGGCCAGAGCTGACAAGAAACTATTACTAACAATTATTACTAAGTAAATGTAACATTATGGGGCTAACCAACAAAAGGAGCCGGCAGCCAATCAGATTCTGCTTTAGTTTCAATTTCAACCAAGTGTGCACATTTTTTCTGGCATTCTACCTAAGGTGCACAAATAAAAATAAATGTTTGTTATAAATAAAGATATAAGCTAAATCAACAGAGTAACTCTCAAGATTTGCATTGACCAAAAAAAAAATATGTAATGGATAAATAACGAGATAGTGTTGAATAGTTTAGAGAAAACAGCCCCCGGAGGGCCGAAGGCCCTCTGAGGAGCTGTTGTCTCTGAACTATTCAACACTATCTCGTTATTTATCTTACTTAAAAAAAGTCCTCCATTGAACGTCAAGAAGGAATTGACCAATTCATCTATCCAACTTTGCTGTAATACAAAAGCATCTAGCTCATTTATGATTCCAAAAGCACCATACACAATTGCCTAACCAAACACACCTTTTATTCATGGATGAGTGAACAGGTGCGCATGTTAAAGTAAAACAATCCGCTGTACTGAGCAGACTTAATTCAGATGATGAATTTTTTAACCCAAAGTACATTCATTGTATATAGAGATCTACATTATCAGCAAAGACACGGACACCGTTTGAATGATATTTTAGATTGCAAGGAGAAAGGACAACTCAGAAATTAAACGAAAATAAACAGACAATGATTTGTTAAAAATTCTGATAGGAGTATTATAATATGTATGCGATACTATTCCCTATATTGTTAAACCTAATGAAAAGGAGTGATATGGTTCAAGGTTCAAAGAGGAAGTCTAAAAGCGTTAATGGAAGTGATTTATATGTGATCCCAAATCTCTCAAAATTAGGAAAAGGATATTTCTGCTGAAATATCATTCGTGACGTATCAGATATACATTTATGGATGACAATATTTTGTGTTATAAATTTGGATTTATGTTGGAAATACACGTTTAAACATTTTGTCATTTTTATTTGTTTTATGCACTGTTGGATATCCAACAACTTTTGATTGAATAGTGAAAATAAACATTGACTAAATACAATGGGTGACGTCATAGAAGTTTAACGTTTCCTTTGATGATTTAAAAGAGTAAAGAAGGTCTCAATCATGAAAGCGAGCGCAGCTCGCCGGCGTGCAGCGCCGGCGCGAAGCGAGCTCTACCGGCAAGGCGTGTGTGAATAGAAAATTCGGACTATTTGCACATTCATTCAACGGATTTTTTTGGCGTCAGTAAATCGGACCAGTTATGCCTTGAGTTAATCGTCCCAGTAGTTCCCTGTTATTATGGTTTCCCATTTCACACTCTCACGAGAACAAGATAAAAGACTATGTACATGCATTGTAAATAACACAACGCCAATTTCCATTACTTTTAAGACTAACGGAGTTATCGTTCTTTCGAGTGACGTCACAATGGATTTCTTGCCCATTGATCCGACAGAATTTTTCTGAGTCAGTAAATTTCGACCCACAATGCAATTCCTCAATGTCGGCCGATCTCACAAGACTCACTCGGAACTACTCGGGATGTCTCACGCACTCGACATGTATGGAGCGTAGCGGAATCAGCCGAGGATTGCCGATTGCACTAGACTGGATACCATCTCGCGAGAATCAAAGTAAAACTTTTGAGAAACAGATAAATTGTGTAATTTCCAGAACATCATGCTTTTTTAAGTAAACAATCAATATTTTTCGCGTAGTTTTTTCTAGTGTGTTTTCAAAGAGACAGACTACACTTGACCGACGTGAACTTTGACGTCACAATAAGGGGAAACAACTCTTAAGTAGTTATTGTAAATCTGCTGAAATATAAATACCAAAATCTTCTCAAAATCTTGCAGACCTAACGAATCGAGACATTTCTTCAGAGATAGGAAACAGCTGTAACTTGCTCTCATTTGGATGAATGCTCACATTTATTTTATTCACTGTATTTACGGTAATTTCCAGGAACGTTTTTTTAAATGGGGCGTGGCAACATCATTCAAAAAATCTTCACAAGCAAAAGGAAAAATGAAATTCTCAAAATCAGGAAAATTCTAATCGGGGTGAGGAATGGGGAGTGTGTGGTATGCCTTTAGTTCTTTAGCTGCGCAAAAGTGTCTTTATTTTCACTACTATTAACGGTATTACATGCTACCGGGTGATCCATTTTCCTTATGTGATCAACAAATTTTTTTATACGTAAATTTCTTTTCTTTTTAAACGGGGGAGGGGGGATTCTGTGATAAGTCAATTTTTATTTGTTTAAGAAAAATGTCTGCTGCAAGAAAAGAGGAAATATTATGTTAAAACATTATGTTAAAATCTTTATTATTCAACAACATTTTATCTGAGAAAAATTCTATACTGGCGTGCGACCAGTATATAAACAATCTGATCAAAATCATATTCTTGATCCTCTCCGACAAATTCTGATGTCGCTACACTTTGTTCAGCGACTATCAGAATTTCGGAGCGTTATTAAGATCTGATTTTAATCAGATTGGTATATAAATAAATTAAAAATCTTATGAATTATGAATCATAAAAAGTTACTGGAAAATTGGTATATTTATTTTATTTTGCATTCTTCATTTACGTGTACTTTACGTCACTACTTTTATTTTTATTGATTTATCATAATTCATTTTTGATCACCTGCTGCGCTCGCCCCCAACGGTCGCACCGTAAAACATATTAAAAGAATACTTTACTTGCTAACATTGTAAGTGTACTACTACAATGGTGTTCGCTAATTTTAGAACCGCATACCATGCCATCGTTACCATGATTAGCATTTGACCTAAAATATTCCTTCCTTTTATAATTAAACTCTTAAAAATCACATATTTAATGTGTATGACACTTATAAAATGTATCTATTCTTTATCTTATTTTGATAATTGTGCTTCACTTTCCTATTTTGCCTGCACATTTACAAGTTGTGTGATCATAAGTGCAATTTTGAAACACATTTTCCCATGATTTTTGTTTGTTTGTTTTGGTGTTGTTGTTGTTTTCTTTTATAATTCTTAACATGCATATTTAGTTTTTATTGGATTGGCTGTTAGTGGTCAGTTTTGAAGCTTCTCTGCGCTTGTGTAGTATTTACCAAAACTGTGTAGAATATAATTGATATTAATTTCATTTTCTTAAACTATCGTTGCATCAATGTATTTTCATATCAACTAAGAGTATCTTAGATTTCTTTTTCTTAAGAATTTCGATGTGTATCATGATGATACTTATTCGTGTATCTATATTTCTTGTGCTTATGGAAAAAATGGTATGTCGTTAATACTACGTCGAAAAGATACAATGATGGGTTTTCTTTCATGACGTTGGGCTCTGCATTATTATTTATGTTCTTTTTTATTCATTCAACTCAAATGTGTTATACAAGTAGTTCAGAATCGAAACTCAAAAGCTATACATCACAAATACATTTGATATACTAACGTCGAACAAATTGCTACAAATATTGATTGGCATTTTGTTTTTAAAATTGGAAATGTATTATACATATTTATGTTGATTTTGAAACTCCCGGTCACTGCATTATACGCATAGGAAAAAACAACTCACTTACTAGCATAGTTACTTAATCATTTTTTTTGGTCAAGCCCTCCTTCAATTTGATTGAGCTGTTAGTTCCCTATACCCCGATAACTGTGCTTACGCCACTGAAAAAAGGGGGAGAACACCATTTAATTAATACAGACTCAACAAAATATATTCAAGCTCGGTTTTTCGTACACAAGTCCAAGTATGACTGTGGGCTTGGTTACACGGGTACAGTATGTAGATAGTATGCACGTTTATAGCTCACGTGGTTATGTTTTTTTATTAAAATATACAATAATATATTGTTAAATGCCAGGTGTTAATATTAAATTAAAACGCTCACTGCAATGTACAGTATAAGGTTTTAACGTAGCATTTAATATTCTGTAAAGAGGATAATAATATTTTAGGACGTATTTGCAATTTTTTTAATTCTCCGACCAATAAAAGTAGTTTTAATATTCCTGGTTTCCGTGGTATTATTGGATAAAAATCATAAACTCCCTCTGGATGGGACACCAGGCCATCGCTGATTAACTTCCAATCTGAGCCGGTATCCAATTCTATCAATGTGGACTAAGACAAAAATACATAAAGTGCCTTGTCTTAGGACACAACACACATAAAGTGGCAACACCGGGATTTCAACCGTCGACCTTTTCACATTTTTATATACACGATGAAACTCACAAAGTATATAATAAATCATATGGCATGCAAATCGATATAAAATAACACACTAAGTGACCTCCGATACATGTTTTGATAAATAACACAACTCGACCAAATACTCCTATTGATTTAAATATTTGTTACACTTCGTTCACCTGATTAAAGAAGGTATTACGCAACCATTTGTTTCGTTATCAATTTTATACAATATAGAAAAAAACATCCTACTACATATATAAAATTGTATTACATGTAATATATATATACAATGGTGAATCACTGCTCACTTTCAGAATAATATTTAATTTAAAAAAAATTACTGTTGTGACAATTGAATTGCGAGAACGTTTCTTTGTATAAACAAGAATAACTGCTTTTTAAATGCCAAATATTCAGAAAATACCCATTATTATGAAAATTGCTATTTATAAACCTTATTTATATTTGTCGTGTAAACCAAATTTCTTTTGATGAGCAACTAAAGGTGTCCAATCCTCATCAGATATGAAAGCCGAGATAAAGGATACAGGGTGTTAGCCAGCCCCTAAAAAGATATTACCATTATAAGTAAATTATTTAAAATCTCTAATTTTTCCAGGCAAGCTAAGTCTTTTAATGGTCGTGTAGACCCAATTTCTTTTAAGGGTAGACAGAACTTTTTCAGGGCCCAATCCTTACCTATCATATATGTAAGCCAGCCCCTTGAAACATAGTCCCATTATAACTGTGTCATACGAATTTTTTTTAATTTTACCAAGCTAGATAAGTCTGTTAATAGTGTCGAATTCCAATTCATTTTTGAGGGTCGACTGGACTCTCCTGGGGCCCAATCTTTATCAAATATGGAGGCTACAATATGGAAAACAGGGTGCTAGTCGGGCCCTTGAAAAATGTTCTCATTATACATGTACCTGCGTTATACGCAAATAAAAAATAATTTAGGATAAAATCAAATTACTTTAAACCGATTATATGCGGACATATGCGAGAAAACATTAACATATTTACATCATTGTCAAAGAATTAACGTTGTGACTTACTTAAAAAACGATTTCAATCTACACAGTAATTATTGTTTTCTTTTTTACACAAAAGAGGTTGTTGAACAACACGCATACAATATAATAATGATTTAACTAGAATAAAACATGGCGTAGAATGTATTTTCGAATATAGATGAATTATTACGATATTTTTTTCCACAAATGAATGGTTAAAATGAGAACAGTGTCGGTCATTCCATTCCCCATTTCGATATATGTCGATACAATCCTGAATGTTGAGATATAGTTTGGTGGGATTATTTGGGGACCAGTTGTAGAAGCCGATCGTTGTGTTCGAGTGGTCCCATACGAATTGACCTTCAGTGTCAATGTCATTACCACAGGTCCAAGCTGAACATATTCGTAAAGCAAACGAATAACAACTGTCTGAAATAGAGAAATGTTTTATATTAATCATTTAATCAAATTATTTGCACTGAAAACAACGCAACCTATTTTAAATGCAAAAACTGATCATGGCCTTCTTATTACATTACGATTATGAGGAAGCAACCACTCTGGAACATTCAACCTTCAATACTACTAGTATTAAACTTTCAAACCATCCACTTTTCGTTTTCTATGATTTAAGTGCAGAAATTCAAACCAATGAAACACAAAGACAGTTTACCTTTCATAATAAATGTAGCTGCAAGCCATTCAGATTCTTCTTTAGTTTCAACCTCAACCAAATATGCACATATCTTCTGGCATTCCAGCTATTTATTTTGATAAAATATATTTTTTTTGGTTAAATAGAGAAAATTACAAATGATAAGTTTATTGCCACAAACTACACACAAGGAAGGTATACTTCTTAAGTTTTCTGGATGAAAAAAGAAAAAAATTACTATGCAACGAACCGGATTTTTTTTAGTGCAGTGGTTAAAACTCAGACCAAAAGTTGTTCTTCCCGCCGTACACGTTTTATATAATAAATAACTTAATAAATATAATAATCATAATGTGCAGTATTGTCTAGATAAGAGGGTTCATTAAACGTCCAAATATAATATTTAATCGAATAAAATGTAGTGACAACAAACAGTGTTCAAAACCAACGGTCAGAAAGAAAAGTACAAAAAAGGAGAAAACAATCACGGATCTCTAAAAAAACCAAAAACCTTTGCTAACCCTTCACATACGCCGTGTACTCTTTGTCATAATCGGGAAAACTGAAAAAATCAATAGAAAAATTAGTGATTGATAATGGCCTAACAATAGTTATGAAAAGCGTGAGTAAGCATGCGACCTAGCGGAAGATTATGTTTGCTGGCAAGGTCGTTCTATCATTTATATCAAAGTCAGCATATTCTGTATAATTGATGCAAGTACCATAAGAGTAGTTTTATTAAACAGATGACATGAACAGGACATACTTATTTAATAGGTTAGACTTTCATAAACTGTTTTCTGTCTCTCTATTCGATTACTCATTAGTTTTCTTTTATATTTTTAAAAAGAGTTTCGAACTCTCCTCTTAATTGAAAGGATAAAGTAAAAGTCATTAAAGGATTTTTTGTCGGAAAATTGCAAAAAAATTAATGAAACACTACTTAAAAATAATTAGTTTCATTTTCGCAAAACTCGCTTCTCTGTTTCAGGATTTAATTTGTATGCCCGCTGAAAATCATCTCTGTAGATATGCTTGCCGCGATTTTACGTTTATTACTTTAATAGTTATCTAAATTATGTGAGTAAATTCTGGTTGTACTTTTTTTTTGTCTGAATATTTACTAATGTATTCCATTACTAGTACAACATTGGAATAAACACTAGGACGTGTCAAGACTGATATTGCCTTCTTGTATATAAAAATTGTTTATTTTCAGAAAATTCTCTTACTTAAATCTCAGATTATTAAGAAAAACTGTATATGATAGAATATTACCGTTTTTAAAAATGATGTCATTGTTTTGATACAATGTACATTCAGTCAATTCATATTAAAGTGCAAATGGTATAAAAATACATCGGTTAACGAGTTCTACATTAAAGTTAATTTTAATTGATAAGTTTAAATACCTTGGCTTCTGCCCATGTAACGTTTTCTTCCAGATAGAAGTAATGGTGACCGGAATATGCTACCGAGTTGCTCACTGTAAAAGGAAGAAATCAAGCTTACCTTTATCAGATTGTTTGAGATGAGGGTAAATGGTTTAAAATAAATAATCATCAATAAAATTTTACCTTTTCCGAAATAAAGTCCTCGGTAAGGTGTCGGGGAGACATACTGATACGCGTAGTTATCCGTCTTTAAACAGTGGAGTCCAATGCAATGTCTACTTATTTCGCTGTAAACGAACTCCATGCAGTAGTCATCTCTAGAACAAAGATCTGCACAATGAATAAGACTAGCAATTTCATGAAGCACAGTTAGGGAAAAGTTGGTCACTTCTTTGTCCAATCTGGAATACAGTAGGGTGATTTAACCATGCATCGGACACATACCTTGGATCGGACAACTTTGTTTATAAATATACAAATAAATGTGCATGCGCTCATGTGTTGTTTCGTATATTCCTGAATTAGAACAAATGAACTTTATCATTATTAAGAATTTGACAGTCACATTGTCAAAGAAATAGCAATATAAACATCGTAAAATGACATCAAATACGCCATAATTGAAAATTTAGTTACGAAGATTTTACACTAAAGCATTATTTGAATGTTGTGCGTTTGATTGTGAATTAGTGAAAATGCACTCTCTGCGTAAAATAATTAGAAAGAAGTAAGTTTTGAAACAAAATTTGATTAAAATAAGTCCAAGAAATTTGAGCAATTAATGTCAAGGTCATTATTGCACCATATGTTCATTTCACCATGGATCGGACACAAATTAACCATGCATCGGACAGTTTTCACTGCATGATTTCTTCTAATAATATGGAGATTATGTGTCCATTCCTTGTAATATACTTTAAATGTGAAGTAAAATAAAAATTTAAAAAATCATCGATACAAACATTTTCCTCAAACCATTTAAAAATCGAGTTTTACGGACACACCCTTTTTAGTCCAAAGTTCCTGTAGGAGCTGGCACGATAAAGAGCCCCATATGATAAATATTCCTTTAACAGAAGCACTAGTCTAAATTCCTATATGTAGATTTGAGGATTTACATTATAAGAAATATTAATAGCAATTGAATAAATTAATATTTCCGAACCTTTGTATTTTTGCATTAAAACCAGAAAATGTTGTTATTTTTAATCTCTACTGCACTACTATAGCTGTCCGATGCTTGGTAAATATTGTCCGATCCATGGTGAAATAGTTCAACACTTCATTAATCTGCTTTATTTTCTACATTTTTAACAATTTCACAATTTTTTCTCCAGTAATTAAGCAAGGGGAAAACCTGTAATTTTTAAAACAAGTGTTATTTATATCTGGACGATATTTGATGCGTGAACAAAGGGAAAAATGCAAAGGTGTCCGATGCATGGTGAAATCACCCTATTTGTCTTTGCAAACATTGGACAGAAAAAAATAGAGCAACAAGAAAGCAACAAAATAGCTTAAGCATGATTTAATGGTTAATTTAAGATTGTCTTATTGTGTAGATATACTGCCAATGAACCCAGCTTTGGGATGTTTAGAAAGGGTGAACATGGTTATGACACGTCGTAATCATTGGTTACCAACTAAACAATGACGTTAAGATTGTTTAACTCCTAAAGAAAGCAGATTTAAATTTCAGGTAATACATGTATTGTTTACATCGATTTTATGGGATGCACTAAAAAAGGAGGATTTGATCCTTTCAATTAGAAACAATATAGAGAGTAAATATAATTTACAATTAGAAAAAAAAACCAAACAGAACAACAAATGTTAGAATTAATGGGGACAGCGTACTTATGCCGAGACTCCCGATTCCAATGCAGGCGCGTCCTAGCATTGTTTTCATATATAATCAAAGAGAGGAGAAAAACTCGCGTAAAATAAACGTTTCATTAAAATATTTGTAATAAACAGCATTGTCATGATTACACCAATAGCTGTAAAACCATTAAAATGCATTAACACTTCACAGGTGAACTTAGTTTAATAAAAATAAGGATTAAATTTGTTAGCATCGAAGTCAGTTGAAGCTCTTAAATGATTATACCAAAACTTTCTTTTCTGGTCCCAATTTATCATAAGCAATACTACATAACTGACTTTCTGCACTTGTTGGAATAGAAAAACTTAACAGCAAGTGCGTTTTTTTAAGTGTTAGAATTCATTTCAAGTCTTATTAAAATCTATTAATAAATGATAGTAACGAATATTTCTACGGAAAACCTGATTGATTGGTAATTTGAAAGGTCATAAAACTGTTAATAAATGATTATTACAGTATCACAACATAGGCAGTAGTCGGCTACATAGTAAATACAGCAATGGGCGAGAAATGTTTTTGTTTTTTTTGTTGTTGTTTTTTTTTTTACAGAGGATACTGTATTTGTGTTGCAAATGATGATTTTGAGCCTTCAATTTGAAATAAAGCACCGTTAATTTAAAAAGATTTTTTTTCATATTTTTATTGAAAAGCCTAGCTAAATGAACTCTTTTTAGAAAAAAGTAGTAAATTATAGAGTGTACAAGAATACATGTAGTATCAAAGGTAAGTAGAGTTTGTAAGAAATGTTGTATACATAAGATACCAGTAATAGAAAATTATCAAAATAATAAGTAATTAAATTAATGTGAACCTGAACACTCTGTCATTGATAATAGCAAATATCATCCCGTCAGCCTGACAGGCAACCACTTTATTATAAATTCTCTACACCAGTGCACTCAGTCTTCTAGGATCTATATTGATCCAATCTTGCTGATCCAAAACATTAAATTACATAGCTAAGGATTAATATTGATCTAAATATTTTTCTTTTAATTCAACTTTGAGTTAGATTTTTAATATACATGTGTCATATATATATTTTTTGTGTACTTTTTGTAACAATAGGTGTTGCTGTAATAAACATTCATTGTCCATCCGAATTTAAGGTCAGGATATAAGAAATCATCAGACTGCATGACAGCTTCTTTGTTTGTTTTTTGGTGTTTTTTTTTTATCAATAAGAATAAATTATAGACATCTCATAAGTATTACTTAAGATAAAATGAGCGTCATATAATTAAAGAAAAGATTTAATTCTATTTGGATATAAACATTTGAAGGATTCTGAGATTAATACATTTCTAAAATCTGAATTTTATGTTGAAAAATCGATTGCTTATTTTTATTAAATTTCATTCACAATTTTTGAAGTCCTCTTACACAACAACTCATATTGTTGCATAAAGTAAACAAAGAGATAAAAATGATATCAAATGACACACTTAAAAAATCAAAAGATATTAGAGTTGTTGATTTTCATATGAAGGTAGAACTTATGGTAATGCCTCTGAAATCCAATCCTTTAATAAGTCCAACAACCCTAATTATGGTTTAAGATCCGGTTAAATATCTGGTAAGTCTCTATACATTATCACCCACTATGTGTTGACAAAACAATAGCCTTTCTTTCGCAATAATGATTTCATATTTTTGATGAACTTTATAATTGTTTAGGAAATCCAATATCTATCACATTTTTTTCCACCATGAAGCAAATAGGTTAAAGATAATCTAACAGTCGATCACCATTTCTACTCCAATTCATAATTGCTGGGAAAGCAGATATGGGGACTCCAAGCTTAGTGAGTCGGCTTTGATAAATATCTCTTTACGCAAGTTCCAAATTAAACCCTTTATAAGATATGAATTGTTTAAAATATTGCTACATTAATCTAATGAAAAAAGGAAATGCTAGAAGAAAAACTGTCAACGATTTCATCTCATAAAAACACAAAACCATTAAATCTAAATTGCAATTTTGCTGTTTGTTATGCAGTGATATGCTATGGTACATGTAAGCCCGTAATATGCTCTGATAAATGAAATGTGTATGTTATGGTGTGACATTTGTATACTAAGTCTTGAAATTTCCATGATATGCCATTACAATTATTTGCTGTGCTCTGGTGTATTTTATTATATAAATAGTGCCTGTTTAGGAGGGTAAGAGTTAAATTGGACATCCCGAGAAAAAAATTGTCAACCGACGCGAAGCTTTATCATACTGAATGTCTTAATTTTAAAGAAACTTAACTAGTTTTATATATGAATGACGTGAATTCTTAGGTAAACCGTACGCGCATAGTTTTTGCGCATGTAACAATTCGTTGTGTTACCCGTTGTTAAGTGTGTTACTAAGGGTAATAGAACGGATTATCAACCGCGTCTAAATCAATCAGATTTCAGCATTGAGCACATGAAAGTATAATAAAAGAAATATGCAAGAACTGATTCTACGGGAACAGGAATAAGTTTACCATATTTAATTTATAAAGTTGACATTTTTGATGTATACTACTTTAAAGATCATTAGGAACTCTTTGTACATAAAATTTTAAAATATAGAGGACAATGCAATACATATTCTAGAAAAATCTTTATTTTTTTCTTCGGAAAAACGTTTAAGAAATAATTTTGTCTGAAAACATGATATTTTTAAGCTATGAATAAGATTTCAATCGATAAAACCCTATCTATCATAAAACACGTGTCACAGACGATCAGACAAAAAACTATTGCATCTAACTGCTTACGGACATTGATATCAAGTAACATTTCGCACATCCAAAATAGATATACCCCCCCCAAAAAAAAAACAAAAAAAAAAAACGAAAAAAAGAAAAAAAAAAAGATGCATAGAAAGCGTAAATATACTACCCTCAGACTGTTAGTATATCACCCGACTGTTAAGCTGTTAGCTTTTATTGAAAAAAAAATTGAAACGCGTTGTTATTTCAAAAGATTCTGCATTTTTAACATTGCTGTTTTTTGGGGTCCAACCTGTCACTGCACTAAAATCTCAAATTCATAGTTTGAGCATGCGCGATGATGTGCAACAAATGGAAATGCTCTGCCATGATCGGGAACTTATGTCGCATGATTACCTAGATTAAATTTCTGTCAGGTTGGATTATTGTTTCATTGGATATACCGGTATCATAACAGTGTTTTAGCTGTTATGCTAATTCTACTACGCGTTTGTAAAACTCATTACATCTGATGTATCATGTTTAGGTGAATAAATGAAAGTACTGAAGAACTGACGGGAGTTGATTTTGTCGATGTTTATTTATTTTAAAATCAATGATATGTTATTTTGCATGACAAGTACATGTAGTTTCTAATTCATGAAGTTGAATTACTCACATTTTTATAATTATAATATGAGTTTTTGGACTTTTTCGACAAGAATGTCGAGAAACCCCCATATGAATCATGTTAAATAATATTTAAAGATAAAAATTAATTCAATCAAACTATGCATCAGTAATAGAAATATTTCTTGAAAATTGTACGGATCCAAGCAATATTGAACTCTAGTCTTGTTCAACCAAACGCTCGGCTGACACCGTAAAATTCCGACAAGGATTAACGGAGACAGCCGAGCGTCGAGTTGAACGAGACTATATTGAACTCTGGAGTAGAAATACATTCGACTAGACAAAAAAATATTTAAATTGTTCGTACCATTTAAAATCTGACTATTTTCAAGGTATTTATAAATAAGTTTCCTTGAAAAACAATGCTTTAGCATACATTACATCGAATTTTTCAATGATTTTCAAGAACTAAGTCTTTTCAGCAGCAATGATTTGTGCTGAGGTCCAAACACTGTTTCACTTTCGGTTTGCCTGCGTAACTGCATAGGAGAGTTGGTTAAAATCAACTCCCAAAAAATGGCAGAATAACATGAAGCATTAATTGTGTTCTCCTTCTTATATTGTATATCAGTGGTGTATATCGATAAAATGTTTTTGAGAAGTTGAAAACAAATATGGGTTAATTTGAATATGAAAGGAGAATAAAGCTATTTAAAGAATTATGTCAAATCAAAATAAATTATCTTTATATGTATGTATAAATTTATAATAAATTATTATATATGTCAGTACCATGATTATTACATCAAATCGGGAAATACACCATTTAACATGTGATCAGTTAAACGTTGATTAGTTTTATTAAATTATTTATTCACGATCAATATTCAGTTACTTATTGTACAACCAAAATATCAAAGGAAATTTTTTGTAAGGAACGCCTTCATTTTATCAGGTAAAATAAAAATAAAATTAAAACAAACAGACAAATCTATTTAGGGAAGATTAATATCGGTCCATGTAATTATTTTACCTTTGAAGAACGAGAATCATTTCTCTTAAAAAAATCAAAGTCTTTCGCATCGCAATTATCATAATTATTATTATTGACATTGAATTCCTTAACGAGAACAAATCGATTGTATTTCCTAATGTTTAAAAAAACTCAGAGCAAGAGATATTGTAGTATGTTGAATTATTAAATGTACTGAACGGATTAATATTGACTTTGTAGACAAAACTTACTGACAAACAATAATATATTTGTACTTAATGTCGAGTTAATAGCTTGTAAAAACCCAGAAACATTTTTATTAAATCTTTAATCACACTCTTTGCACTCTAGCGAGCATTTGATAAAATATCTTCATAAGGAGAATGGATGTGATACGCAGATATTCATTTGTCCGCACTATTTTTGTCCAAACAAAGATAGCATCATCAACACATTATTAAATGAAAAACTTTTTTTTGAAGTTTCACATGATATAGCCTCGTTTTTGAAACAATAAAAAAAACCAACACTTTGATTAACAGAGTTTATTTTGTATTTTTTCTACATGTATTTGTAAATTGCTAGACGATTGTGTTTCTTCAAACGCAAACTGTACTACACATATAGCTTCTTCTAATTTTTTTTAACCCAGTAACTTAAACAAAATTAATTCATCAAACAAAATTTCAAAGTATTTAAGACTTTAGCCATATCTTTTATTCGGAGGTTAGATAATTTTCTCACAAATAAATTTGTTGTTATGAGAGCAAGGTCTGTCGTTCCATTTGCCATTCCCAATAATATCAATACAGTCACGACCAGGGGCCTGGGACGGATCATGTAAGCTTGGTTCGCCTGTATGCCAGTTGGTAAACACAATGGACGTGTTCGAATGGTCCATCACGTAGTGACCTTCATTGACAAGGTCGTTACCTCCTGTCCATGCTGAGCAATTCGATGTATATTAATTAGTAGAGCAACTGCCTGCAACAATATAGTGTTGATACATTATCTGTCACGATAGATACTATGTTATGTATTTCAGTATAAAAGAAAATAAAGGATACTATCCAATGATTTAAATGTTTTGTTGAATTCTATCAATCGATTTCGTTGTTTATCATCAGAGCTCAATGGTAAATTATCGGGCCAGTGAACAGCAAATCATAGAAGGTAATTCAGCTGTGACTTATGATCATATTTAATGAATACAAATTTGAAGATATAAAATCTGAACAAAATTGATTTTTTTGCCCAATTTACTCTGGCAACGAAATGTTAAGTTATGACCATTTACATATAAGCAAACAGAGGTCACTATTGTCTTAATAATTATTTTTTTTATAATTTGAATTAGTAGCATTGATAATTAATGTTGTTAGTTTATAAGCAATGGTATGTGATCCTTTTGTCAAGATGCATTTAAAAAAAGCAAACAGTAAGTAACTTCTATTAACTTACCATGTTAAGATTTATAAGACATGAAATTAAATATTTAGCAGTATTTTTTTTTCTTTGGTAAGGTTTTGAAATAAAGTTTCTCATATAATCTTCTTAATGAACACATTTGTTGAAATAAACACCTGTCAAATATCACAAAAAAATTTATTGTATGATATTGATTATAGATAAATTTAATTCTTGTAAAGAAACATTCTAATACAATTAGATTACCTTTCTCTACAAACGTCTTGAACAACCAGTCTGACTCTTCTCTGTCATCAATCTCTACCAGGTAGGAACACATGTTTTGACACCTCAGCTAGTATTTAACAATAAAACGAACTCTTAGATTACATTTTCTGGAAATGTGCCGTGTCGGTTTTGAGCTCATGTGTACATGTATTGTTATCTTTGATATTAAACATTTCGTTTACTGTTTAACGATAATATACATAACATTCATAATTGATTAACATTTATAACCTAAAAACAGTGATCACAATCGTAATGATATCACAAATCCTATATATTTGATAGTTATCTAATAAATATTAAAAAATTGAAAAGTTAATTGAAAATAAAAAAACTAAGTATGTTAATTTTCTCTCTTATCGAAATCCCATGATATATACCTTTGATCTCATTGCTCATAAAACATGATATGTCATTATTCTATGATACGGTAAATGTTTCATGATAATTGAAAGAAAGACATTAAAAATGATTACAAAGATATAGCTCACTTTTGCATCAAACCACGTGACTGTCTGTTGTCCGTAGCTATAACAGTGACCTTGGAACTCTACCCAGTCAGAACCACAACCTAAAATAGATCATACAATTCTAAACGCTCAAGAGACACAGACATGCCTCGAATGCGAATCCGAGTACATAAAACATAAGTGCGTAAATTGCACTTGCAAAATATATTTTGCAATTAAGTTTTCAAGGAGAATATATTTCAACTATAAAAAAAAATATAAAACGAAATTCAACAAAATATGCAAAACCTTTTCAAAAATATCACAGTTTTTAGCATTATCTTTAAGGATAACAGATTGTATTGATTGAGTGTTATTAAATGAAATGGTTATCCACTGACACAAAATGTGTTGACTAAACTTTCCATTTAAATCCAATTCAATCAAGTCATATTTTGATTGCAACATTTTATCAATCATCATTTGTAAAATAAAACCGCCAATTTACACGATTAACAATTAGACAACATTATTCAATGAACCCATTTTACAATAAACCTGAGGTACCAGTAACATTGAATAAAAATACCAAAAGCAAAATATTTGGAAGTGGAGTCTGTATGTGATTGTTTAACATTTTGTGATAATAATTGTAATTCTATTTTTCGATTCACTTAATGTTATTTTTTAAGCCCATAATCAGCGTAGGTCGTCATATATAGATATACGATTTTCTTTCTTTGCAATTCTTTTTCTTAGAATCATATATGATTTGAATGATGTAAACGTTCAAGCTTTCAATGGATACATTGTAAAATGGTTTAATGTTGATAAAATCTAACTATAGTTTATTTATTTTACTGAGGCATCCATTAAAGAGCGCAAATGTTATTTTAGAATAGGTACAAAAAGCTTTTCCTTGTGTTTTATGAAAACTAATTTCTTTGGTACTTTAAATTTGAGCGCATGAACGGTATTTGATAAGCATGATTTATAAATACTGGAAGTCATTTATGCAATGAGAGTATAAGCATTTAAACATTGTTTTATAAAATAAAAATCTGTTCTTGAAATCATTTTATAGGAAGCAAACTCGTTTAATGACGAAATATTGTATGGTGTAGTTTTTTTTAAATAGAGTTCAGTGATAGGATTTTACAGTTAAAATATCAAGTTAAGTTTTTTTCTATCATACATAGGAAACAATCCATGAACTTACATTTAAAGAAACATTGAAAAAATGATTATCTATGAACCGCACCTTGCAACAAGACGTGATCCAATTCTTTTCACCACGTTACTGTTACGATTATAGTTTAATTATATACTCCTTCAAGGTAAAGGTAACAAAACTATAGCTTGTTTGATTAATTTTACATTGTTTACCTTTTCAATTAAACCATTTAAAAACAAGTTTTTTGAAACGAACAAAATACAGACAAAATGTATTAATCTATACTTTGTCATTAGTTTCAAAGAGTGATGTTATGGTTTTGGAAAATCACATTTATTAAATCTGAAACGTTATCTGGAAAATCATATCACACTCTGTATATTTAACAGCACCAAACAAAAGGAAAAAAAGTATGCAATCATCGCGATTCAAGAAGATTTTACCTTTCACAAACTGCTGTGCCACGGGTGAAATAGGAGGGACCTGCTGGTAAGAGTAACCACTTTTCTCCAAAACATGAATTCCCACGCATTGCTTATTCATCTTGTTGTAGATAAACCTTATACAACAATTATCATTCAAACACTTTACACCACATGAGGTGACAGTTGAGGCACGCTCATAAAACACTACTAAGGAGGATGGTGCTTCTTTGTTGGCCAAATCTGAATAGTACACCTCCCTCTGTTCACAGTAGAATATGAACAAAACAATCAAGAAGAATGTATTTGAAAGTTTTGTCATTATATTTCTTCCGTAAATACAGTAATGCATATTTTGCATTATCTTTTGCTTTTGAGAAACCAAAATCACTGAAAGAGTTTTTATATATAAACATATGGAATATCGATTGTGTTTAATTGTGTAGGTGTCTGCACTTTATGACATAATAAGAAAATCTTACCATGGTTTTGTTGACAGACGAAAACGAAGAAAAAAATCAATAATTTTCAGAGTAATCATCTGTGTTGGACTGTTTTCAATAATAAAACTTCCCTTTAATGTTTGCCATTAAAACTCACTGAATCGATCGTTCGGAGCATATATATTTAATTGTTTTGCCTCGGACTAGAATGTCGCGACGTCATTGGATGAAACGCGTCACGTGGCTGCCTTACAAATTTCTTTAAAAGGCAAGCGTCAAAATTTATAGCGCAACATGGCGGACGTAACGTTATTTGAACTGATTTCCTACACAAACCTTTGTTTACATATCAAACTTAAGGTCCTCGACAAAACAAAACACTTATTAGGTTTGTTACTGACTGTTTAAAGAAATTTGTGGGGTCGGTAAAGTCCATAGAAAGCTCGGCTCCGCCTCGCCTTCTATGGACTTTACCGACCCCACAAATTTCTTTAAACAGTCAGTAACAAACCTAATAAGTAATACTATTATGTTACTGCCAATAAATGTATTCAATAATGCTTTTATATATTTATACAACAATTATCTATATGACTGTTAGTCTGCGATCAATTTATATGAGATTTTTAATTTAAGAGAACACCTTCTGGAAGGTCCACTTATCGTCTAAATCAATAATGCATCAATTCATAAAATAATATTTACAAAATCAAATACAAATAACCCTTTAAAAATATCGACTAATTGAAACTGATAGAATATGATCAATAAGGTATCTCAGAAGGAAAATTAATCGTAGCAATGAATTCATACCCAATAGCGCTTTCCAGATATTCAAATCATAAGATTTGTTTTTCTGGTCAAACTATTTTTCACATATGAAATGATTTAAATGAGAACAAGGCCTATCATTCCATTCGCCATTCTTTAAAATGTCAATACAGTCTCGTATATCACCATGGCTGGGAACAAATTTATACCAGTTGGTAAAAACGAAAGACGTGTTCGAGTTGTCCCACACGTATTTTCCTTCAATATCCAGATCGTTACCTCCTGTCCATGCTGTGCAATTTTTGTATAAACTCGTAGGACAATCGCCTACAATGAAATAACAATGGTATAGAGTATTTGTTCATTTTTAAGTGTTTCGACATTTGAAAGAATTCGGGAATTTTTACCATTGGTGTTTGCCAAAAACTATTAAAAAATCAATACCATAAAAAAGTTAGAGATGAGTAAACAAAAAACAAAATCTTTCAGCATTTCAAACATTTGTATGGAGTATATAGAAGTTTAATTAAAAAAATTGTTAAGATGGTCATTAAAACGTTCTTGCATTGGTGATATCACCCCCCCCCCCCCTCCCCCCGAAATCTCTATATTGGAAAATATTAAAAGGAATAAACTGTTACACAAAGAACCACAATTCCTCATCAGGGTTATAACGTTTATTGTTTCAACCTACATTTTAAAAAATAAATCATAATTTACCATACATACACTCACCCTTCAATTTATCATTAACAATTTTGTTTTGTTATTTTCCATTACACTTACGGGCTTTTTCTCGATAAACACATCTAAAAAATTCCGCGAAGACAGTCTCAACCCGGAAACATCTATTTGAACACTAAATAACATCCCCGCCCTCCCCGAAGCTAACCCTAACCGATCCGATATACTCGATATACTCGAATATCGAACACGCTACAGACACATTTGGAAAAGCTTACAATTAAGCCACTTTGTAATAAAATCAATCGTCCGTTACCGTTTTACCGCCGGCCTCTTAGCATTTAGGTAACTTTTAAGCAATATTTTTATTAAAGATTAATGTTAATGCCTATTTCTTTATTAAGTTCATAAGTCGAAAGCGAAACGCAACATTCTGTGTGCAAAAATACACAGTTGTTGTATATGGTGTACCTGAAGCTCCATGGTCTGAATGTTTCGTGGACCTACATTTCTTCAGCTAGATTTATTTATTTTTTATTTCGTTATCGAAGTAAAAATAATGGACTATGTGCGGTATTATGCATTTTTTGCCCCAAAAATCAAAGTTATATAAAAAGCTTTAAAAATAAGGCGAACGATACTTAAAATCATATTAAAAATAAGGGTGTAAAAGGTTATCACCACAGTGACGTCATAATGTAGAAAGGACGTCTTAAAGATTGCCTTATTTTGATAAACTGATGTTTTGTCCCCAAAATATGGATGTTTTCCGATGTTTATTCGACTGGGAAACATCGAGCGCAGGCTTGCTCATATGTCATTTTTTTAGTATAATGTGTATAACTTTCTGAAGAAAAACAATTATTTAAATTGTACTTGGGCAGACCTGCACTCAATACTTCCGAATGCAAAATATAAAGCAAACATGAGAATATTTTCATTTGTTTTCAAAATTGCGGGAATAAGGTCATTTAGCTGACGTCATAGAGAAACAGCGAATGAGCAATGATGACAAAAATCAAGATTAAAGTGATAGGCATCCTCTGTATAATGATTAATGGAAGATTTGATTTTTATACGATACTATTTAAATCGGTGGCAGATATTTGACCGTACGGCACATAGTCCTTTCAAGTCATTTACTAAATGCATCAATACAGCAAAAAATATCGACTAATGTAAGCACAACTGTTACGCTTTATAGAGTAGTTCTTTGACTAAAAAAGGAACATTATAGAACTATTGTTTTTTTTTTACTTTTATCGAGAAACATCAAAGCAAGCCAAGCTGATTCTTCTTTATCTTCAATCTCTACCAGGTACGAACATTTCTTTTGACATTCCAACTAAAAGTAAAAAATAACGTATTAATTTTGAAGCAAAAGAAATAATGTAAGGGAATTATTATATAACGGTTATTAATAATTTTACCTTGGCTTCTGGCCACGTAACTTGTTGCTGTCCGTAGAAATAGCAGTGACCTTTAAACTCTATCCAGTCGAAATCACAGCCTATCATAAGCATAATGTCAATTAAATGTACTCACAAACATACAAAACCTATCAAAAATGTTAACACCCATTAGCAAATATGATTCATTTTTTTTTTATATTTCGTTGTTTAAGTTGAAACAAAGCTCTTTATCTATCTTTATGAATATGTGTTCCAATTGTCGACAAATAATGACCAAATTAACTACTGACATATGTGTTAAGGGACCTCCACACTTTGGGAAAAGTTCTGAAAACAGTCCCAGTCTACGAAATACATTTTTGAACAAAAACTTTATATAAATAGTTCCTATATAAGTTAATTGGTTGTAATTAGGTTTTGAAATCAGTTTAAAGAATAGTATGAACTTGATCGATGAAAAAATGTCTCTTAACAAAAAAAAATTTTGTGTAAATTTGTGATGTCATAACATTTAGTTACCTTTTCTGTATTGTTCTGTTTTATCCGATAAACCAGGAATTTGCGAAAAGGAAATAGCACTTTTCTCAAAACTATAGAGTCCAAGGCACTTCTTACTTGTCTTGTCGTAGAGAAAATGAGCGCAACAATTATCATTAAAACACTTAACCCCGCACAATAAGGCAGTTGCAGCATCGTCATAAAACATCGCTAACGAGGAAATGGTTTCATTTTTGATTAATTCTGAATAGTAGATTCCTCTTTGTTCACAGTTAAACAATGACAAAAAGGCCAGAAGAAAACAGATTGATAAGCAATTCATACTTTTTGGTTTATGTGGTGTGTCCACAGGTCCTCGTCAGCTACTGCAGTCCATACTGTCCATTGTTATGAGTATTGGTATAACATATTCGGTCAATTATGAAATGAGAATGAATAATTAACCAAACCGACAACCCTACTCACCAGCATCAATATTGTCCACTCTGTTTTTGAATACACAAAAAGGAGAGGACAAATACTTTTACATTGGCATTCAGTAAATACGGCACTAATGGAGATTTAATTAAGCCAATGGGTTAATTATTATATTCATACTATGTGCACAAAAACTATCATCGATTGAATTGCATGGACTTTGAAACCTGATCATAGCTTTGTTCATGAAGTTAATATTTTTAAGGTGTAGGCTAATGTTAAGGTATAACCCATGTTTAAGACACAGTCCGTTTTCTTTGTTGATAAATTGAAAAAAAATTGAATTAAACAAACATTTCTGTAATTTTTGTTCAATTTGATTTGTAGTATTTTTATCACAATGATGAATGAGACTTTAACGCAAGAAGTATTTTTTTTTTTGGACAGGCATTCTTACTACAACGTATTGTCAACGATAGTTCAATACCATACTTTTATACCTCTTGGTAATAATCTTTAAATCAAATCCCGTTTTGCCTTCTTTGCTTTTGCCATATAGGTCACCTGCGATAGAAACCATCACTTAATACCCTTTGTGTTTGACGTAAATATTCAGCATGTTTTCGTTTTCATAACAAACGACAAAACACTTTTTAAAATGTGATAGTGAAATTCAATAACCATTCAAAATTTTGATTTAAAAAATTGTTAACCTCTACATATAGGTGTATATCAAAACACATACATTCAGTGAGTTTTAAATGGGCAATCTTTCTAATGATTTTTCAATATCTAAAAGCTCTAATTAAATATTTTGCGATAAAAATAGTACACTAGTTACTGAACATCTTTATCAATGGAATTTAGAGATACACCTTAACAATGTTTTGTAGTCGAAACATGCTCAAGCAAACCTCCCCTGAAAAAAAGTTATCTTATGATACTTTTCAGTGGGACCTATGGGTATGATGAAATGAGTCCTCTTTCCACATTTTTCCCATTCCAGTAATAGAAACACTTAATATGGTCCAATATCAAATAGCATTCACTGTCATATTAAAGGGGACACACTGAAAACATCTTTCATTTGATTTGATAAACTGTTAAATTTTAACCACTAAGAAATGTATCTTATGCCTATAAAAAACCACACTCTGTTTTTTTTTATTCTATTTTAATTTTGATGTATATTACCGTTATTAAAAGTGCATGCAATAGAGCTGATTTGAAACGTAATTAGGTTTCTTCATGTTGACTTATTGCAACATTGCCTTTTTAACTCTAAAATCCTTTATTCTAAACTGTGGAGATACATTTATAACAACGATGTGCATTCCTAAGTTGTCAAGAACATAATATATGACATGATAAAGCTATATCCACTGAATTATTCCGTAGCTGTACAATTGTTCTGTAAAGTCCTTTGATCGATTTGTATTAAATAAACTATCATATTACAAGCATATGTATGTTGTTAGATGTAAGTTGCATAAGGAAGATAAAAACAAAAAATTATCAATTTCATTGGAGCCAGCCATTGTTATCAAAGAGAACAAATAAGTGTTTATATCAAATTTCTTATCCTAATATATAGTACAAATATTAAGACAGAATCACTTCTTGTTAAAAAATATGCCTAGTTCCGATAACATTGTCTGCTTCATAACCAAACACCTGCGTGTTAATAACTTTGCTTGTCGAATCACATCATGTAACTAAATAATTAAAGGAACTTTTTGTGTTTTCATGATGAATGGGTTGACATTTTATCTAAATTCTGAACATTGTTTTTCCTAATTCTTTCCACTTCCAATATCTAAAATATCATTTTAGATAAATACGCTGAAAAGTTATTACCACTGACTATTATTTATTTTAAGAAATATTACAATTTGTTTGAAGAGAACATTTATCAAAAAATAATAATTAAAAAAAAAAGGTAATCAGAATCACCCTTTATATTGATGGTATATTGTACATACTTAAACATATAGACAAGTTCAAACATTTTACAAATGCTGAATATCTATTGCTAATAAAACCACAACTTTTTTACATATTAACGAGCCTTAAAAATGGCAATCTAAGGAAATTGACCACATGGAATATTAAAATGATAATTAACGAAGTTAAAGCACTCACCATCATTAAACATCAACGCCATTGCGTTTCTTTTTATTTCAATCAATAATTCCCTAATGTTAACCAATCTATTTTTCACAAATAAACGCGCTTAGAAATGAACAGGACTTGTCATTCCATTTACCATTTCTAAGAATGTCTATACAGTCGCGTGTCAATCCTTGGGAGGGAGTTAATATGCTGGGTTCGTTCTTATACCAGTTGGTAAAGACCATGGACGTGTTCGAATGGTCCCACACGTATTGACCTTCATTGTCAAGGTCGTTACCCCCTGTCCATGCTGTGCAATGTTTGAAGATACCTGTAGGACAGTCATCTGTAATATAGGTTAAAGATGTAGGATTATTTGTACACGCTCAACAACTAAAGGAAATATCTTTTTGGTAGGTATTGAAAATTAGCAAATTTCATAAAGCAATAAACTTAGCTGTATGACTTTTCTTCTTAAGATAAATTATTTCTTAAATGAAAAAAATGTAATCCAATCTCTACGTATATGGGTTTTTTTGTTTTCAAAAGGCGAAGTTTACTTTAAAATCATTTATTAAAAACATCAAATTAATGCCCAGTACCTTTCAGTTGTCGCCCGACACAAAAAAATAAATGTGATTACTTATGCATTTTGTATTTGTATGGTTTAACTAATTTTATAGTTTTATAGTTGTAAACTAATACCAATTAAATACCTTTCTTTAGAAACGTCATTGCCAACCAGTCTGCCTCTTCTTTGGCTTCAATCTCTACTAGATAGGAGCACATGTTCTGACACTCCAACTAATTTGAAATTAAAAACACCTATTGCAACATATTGAATAATTTTTGAAAAAAATCGAATTCCTTTGTGGGCTCATTAACAGTTACAACAACGTACTAGCTGAATGAAAAAAAGTGATAAGTTACACCAGGATGCAAAAGAAATTTAGAACATAGTTTTGGTCCAATATTGTAGAATTTGAAAATTTTAAACGGGAAAAGTCTTTTGATTATTATGTACTTTTATCCACATTTTATCGACAAGTGTCCAATACCATATTAGAATACATTAAAAAAGCTAAGAAAAAAATAGAAAAAAGCCATACAGAAAGCATGAACCAATTTTTTCAACACAAAGTCAGCTTTTTGTTTAAAACTATTACATCGTTTAAACGCTTTTTAATGCCGTATAATATTCAGATTTTAGCATTGAACATTTAATTCATTTTAAAGCATAAAAAACCGATACATTATTTTACCTTGGCATCTAGCCATGTAACTTGTTGTTGTCCATAAAAATAGCAATGACTTTTGAACTCTGTCCAACCAAGACCACAACCTGTAAAAGTTATCTATCACAGTAACTTTAAGATATATTATATTAATAATAAAAACATCCATCAGCAAACATTGATATTGCTTTGTGCACGTATCGACAGAAATAAATGTATTGTGAATCAGTTTTACCAGAGATGAGGAAATTGATTTACTTTGGGCATTTCACAATACAAATTGCTAGGTGATTAAGTAAAAAGGGAATATGTTTGGATTTTTTCTGAGAGTCTTTTCTAAAAATAAATACTGATTACACAATAAAAAAATAGTTAGAATTATTATTCAACACTCTGTTAAAACATTTTAAATTAGAATTTAAATGATAACAGTTATATTATAACACTAAACTGAGCCGACAATTTTCATAGATTCCATACATACATTGTTATTTTACAGAAAAAATGCTGAATGTTTTCAAATTGTGTAAATACCGTGGTGATTTTGAAGATTAAAGAATTTGAAATAGATTGTGTTTATTTTGCTCAGTCGATTGATGAAAGAAATGTCAGTTGATGGTATTTTCTAATTTTCATAGCTAACAAGAAAACACAGAACTTACATACTTAAAGTAATAAAAGAATGTTGTAATGTTTTAAGTATTTCAAAATCATCAGACTAAACAATTTTCTTTTTCAATCTAGTAAAAATATAAAATCACCGTTTCAGAAGATATGAGAAAGATGTTACGTTTAATTAATAAAGTCGATGAGTTCTTATTACAGATTATTCGTTAAAAGATCACAATTTTTTAAACAAAGATTTAAAGTTGATTAATTAATACCTGTATTGTATGTGAGATTAATCTCCTATTGTGAATATATCATGCCAATTAAAGTTTTGTTGTTACCTTTTCTGTACAATTCTGTTTTATCCGACAAACCGAAGATTTGGGAAAAGGAAATAAAACCTTTCTCAAAATTATGGACTCCGATACAATGCTTGCTTATTTTGTCATACAGAAACTGAGCACAGCAATTATCATTTAAACACTTGACACCACACCACAAAACAGTAGCAACATCGTCATAAGATATTGCTAATGGATATTTGTTTTCTTTTTTGTCCAGTTCCGAAAAGTAGGTCCCTCTTTGTTCGCAGTTTAACTTTGTCGAAAAAGCAAGAAGGAAAAAGATGAATATTTTGTTCATGGTTGTTCTTCAGTTGTTTTTTTACATCCATGCGTATTTTCAGTAAATGAGGTAAATGTAGCCTTTTGTAAGTAGTGTGGCAACGACATGTTCGGTCGATTTTATTACCTACTGTAAATAGCTTAATCCATACAAAAGGCTGAAAAAACTTTTTTAAAAAGTAATTCAACATACACCATAATAACAGAGGTTTATTTAACCCATTGGTTTATTTATTCATTCATTTTTGTTCAAACAATGAGAATTTGCAAATTTGGGAAGATTTATCTGTTCTTATGATTGTATTTTACATGGATCAATACGGTTATATTAAACGTTACGCTAAGTGATTGGACAGAGTGCTAAGGGTAAACAATGATGTCGATGGAGTCACTGTTCCGGACACGTTTATAGCATGTATGCTTTTATGTACAATGACAACGAATTGATTAATTGATTGATTTATTCTCATGCAAAGCATGAGGTTTAACAACTCTGTAATAACTCTTTCTTTTTAATTGACCGAAATAACTCTTATGTCTTTTATGTTTCATTTGATTATTTATTTGTTTTTGAAATGACAAAAAATGACAAAAACAAACCGTGAACCATCTAAAAAATCCATTAAACGAAATAAAAATTCAAAGCATAACAACACGGAACTCCAATTAGATAGATTCTACACTAGAAATTATGTTGATAAGTTTTAAAATGCTACCATTGGATACATTTTATTCGAATTTAATTTGTGTGAGAAAAACGTTAGCTTCCTTAAAGAATCAAGAACATTTGGTATTACGTTGTAAATTATACAGGTATAGATTTATGGTTTATTAACAAATTGTAAGATTACATACAATAGATAAAAGGCATTCACTGTTCTCTAAAAAAGGCACACCTCTACAAAATTACAATCAGTCAAGCCTTTTAAAAGTAGCAATCAACGGAAAATGGCAACTCGTGATTTCAATAAATATTAGCGAAAAGATTATATATTAATAAGTTACAGTCAGTTCATGAGTTTTATAAATACAAATGAGTTTCCCATATTGATTAATATATTTCTAACATCCATTGAGTGTTATAAAGGAGCAGGGCCTTAATTTTAATAAAATAATCCTTAGAATATCAACAATTTCGCGCATCATCCTTGCTTTGATAAAAAAAAAACAAACCTATAATAATGCGTTGGCTACTTTTTAAAAAATGTGAATGTAAATACGGTTTACGGTACGTTTTCAGAATTTTTAAGTAAAAATAATACCTTTTTGAAAAATTAATTATATTCTTTCAATAGCGGGAATTCCAGCTATAAATAACATTCCATATTAAAACCTATAGTAAAAAAGGTATATTCTTTCAATGCAAGAAATTCAAGGTGCTAAGGTTATCTACCATGGAATTTTAAAAAAAAGTCAGCCCGTGTAAGTCTTTGGAATTAATGCACTCAATGTAGCCAGAACGAACGTTAGAGCTAATTAATACATTAATACAATATAAATGGACGTTTAAATTCATAAAACAATTTTTATGCAGGATTCATAACTTCATAAACAACAATTTGAATTTTTGAACACAATCGGACTTTAAGAACACAATTGAAAAAAATAAAATAAAATGTATACTTCAAATATTTTTGAGCGAGAATAAAGATCGTTTACTTACTTATGAGATGTTTGCAAACAGGTTTAATAAAAAGAATGTTGGTTTTGATAAAATGTTGGCGACTCTTATGTATAACCCAAATTATACCAGTGACTGTTTATTTATTAGTTACTTACTGAATGATAACACAGAAACAATTTGTTTTTATTTTTTGGCTGATCAATCGTCACTGATGATTTCCAACCAATTATTTTTTTTCCTTCTTCACTTTTAAATCGGATTATAGGCGTCAATAATGTTATTTATATTTTCGAGTTATAAGTAACATCAGCTAGTACACTGGTGATTTAAACAGCGTTTTAACAAAGGGAGACAATGATAAGAATAATTCCTCCTAAGTGATAGCGTGTTGTTCTCCGGTCGAAAAAAAATATGTCAGACTAGTCTTTTATTTAATTCATACAAATTAAAATGTATCGACATCATATTAAATATTTACATGCTCAGCCGTAATACATTCTACATGTATAGCAAATTTATTTCATTTTCTGAATACTTATCAACACAACACGAGAGCAAAGGTTATGATACAATAACTTGAATAGATAAATTGATAACAGGGTCAATACCGTTACACTGTAAAGATTAACCCGAATGACAGCCATTGAATAATAAATGTTTAACAATGTATCGAGTATAAAGCATGTTAGATAAAGACAAAAACAACATAAATCGGATTTTTTTGTATCTTCATTTATTTCAGTCATGTAGAAAGAACCAAAACTAATAAAGGATTGTGATTTGTAATATAAACAATGCAATTGGGTATCTGGTCTCTAGCAAATCAAAACAGAAAAGTGCACCATTACCTGCTTCAAAAAAATCTAAATAAAATAGGTATAAAAAAAAAGATATTCTCGTTCTAGTGCAACGGGTTTTAAAATGCTACAATACCATGTAAAAGTATCCCCGAATAACGATCCGTTTTAAGAGGGCTCAATAATCAATTCTAGCACTTTTATTATCTTCTTTAGAAGAAAAGTTTTATTTCTTTATTGATTCTAGCTTCTTTATCACTTTGAATTGAACGAAGAAACCTAAATGGTTTTGTATTTCTGCAGTATACTGAGAAATCATAAGTTTTCATGGTGGCCTAATTGTTGCGGAATTCGTTTGTACCTCTCATCCAATAATTAACAAAGAGAAGGGCACAAAAAGGCATATGTCTTCTTGTTTGTATAAGATAATACATGCGATTACGCCATTACGAGCGTAAAAGTATAGAAAACTATGAAACCTGTCCTTCACTTACTTTAATGATTTAATCGTACCTTAATCCTCTTTACTAGTTCACTTCATATTTGAATGGTTATTGCCAATAAATTATTTGCAATTATTCTTATGTAATCATTACACAAACAAATACATAATAATTTATATTAAAGTTAAAAACGTTTCTACTCATGTAAATATAAAAAGAAAACAACGAAATCATTTTAGTATTTCTTTTTAGATCTTAAACATATCATATATGTTAGTATGTTATTGCGTCAATGGATATGTACAATAGTCGTATGTCCTTTAGGTGAGAAATCGAGTTGAGTTTGACTTGTTTGACTTATTGGCTATACTCTATTACCTGATACAGCCTAATTATGTATGTTTGAATAAAATTCATATTTTCATGATGTCCGTTTTTGCATATTCTATTTAAGATCAAAAGTCAATAGATTTCTCACATATAAATGAGTTCAAATGCAAGCACGGTCTGTCATTCCATTTACCATTCCTAAGGATATCGATACAGTCTCGAGTTGTAGCCAATGACGGATAAGTCAAGCTGGGTTCGTTTGTATGCCAGTTGGTAAAGACCATGGTTGTGTTCGAAGGGTCCCAAACGTATTCTCCTTCTGCGTTTAAATCGTTACCGCCCGTCCATGATGTGCAACCATTAAATATATTTGTGGAGCACTCATCTGCAGAAAAAGTAGTTGTATATGTTTTTTGTTTAAAGTTATGAAATATATAAAGACGACATCCATATGTAATGCGTTATGGAATTTTAATTATAATAAATATATTTAGCTCTCAAAACATTTATTGCCAATAATTTATCAATCATAAACAATTGCGAGTGTCTGTAAATGTTGAATCTTTGTAAGTCGAGAAAATGATGTTGAATTTGAAATATTAGGGCGCCTTCGAATGTTTTCATTTTAAACATCAGTAAAGCGGTTTATTTTAAAGTAATAATATGTAAATATATTCAAAAGGAAAGTGTCAAAAATTTAATTCTGTAAAAAGCAATTGGTTTGCACTGCAGACAAAAATCTATCGTTTTACTGAAGAACGAATAATTTTATAATTTCGGCAATGCAAGAATAAGAATTTTCATTCAATTTAGATTAAGGACGGTTGACCATTCCATTTATACAACTGTAATTTTAGTAAATATATTTGTATATATGAGTCGGAGACTCTGTAGACATTTAAAAATCAATTAGAAATAACATATACATTTAGAAACCAATTAGAAATAGCATAACAATCAAATTTAATTTTTGATATGGGCCATTCCCACAAAACTTGAGTTTAAAGGTACCTTTCTTAAATATAGAAGATCTATGTGAAAAGAAAATCATCCTGAAAATCTCACTGCGATTACATATTAAGTACTTTTCGATATATTTTAAGAAAACTCGATTTCACACATGAATAATTTTTTAATCAAGCCAATTGGTGCAAAATGAACTGTGACGTAACGAGGTCAACGCCGCAGTATGAAAAATAAGAAATATGAGCAAATGTGTTTGTATAGTTTCCGTTATCAATCCTAGATGACTATATTGACCGTTGTTTGAGTTTAAACCAATATTTTATCGAACCAAAAAGTCTAATCGGTAAATTGTTTGCTTAACGATTTGTAAATATGGAACGCACTTTCCACATAAATTCACAGCATATGTTATCACACGATATTCAATCAGACTATTATACTTAAAAGAAACATTTTTGTATTTCTTTGTAAATACTGCCATTCTTCCAGATAATTTGTCCATGATGACATTGATAATATAGATAATACATAATGTGTAAAAGGTTATGCGGAGTTTATTTCTCGTATGAGACAGATTTTGAACAGATTTTTGGACCTTAACAATCAGAGTTGCATGAACAAAGCATGGCCAAAGTCAAAGAACAGCATGATGAAGTCTGTCTCGAAATATTTAATATTACAGAGGATTCTTAAAATACGAAAATAGAATTTCATTTAATACGTATATACATTCTTTGTCAAGCATTTCATACTTCATGTGGATTCGTGTCAGTACACCGATTCAAGCTATTTGAAGTTTTATTACTGTCCAGAAGGACCGAAAGAAAGATGCATTTTCTTAGATAAGACCAAAACAATAATCAACGTATTAACTTCCAAAATAAATGCTTCATAGATTGTAAAAAAAAAGAAATTAAATGGATGAATTTTATATCTTGTCATTTTTAAATTGATTTCATTTGAAACAATTAAGACATTAGTTTTGAATATTAGTTGCTTTTTGATAGTCTCATAATTCTTTAATTACAAATTGATGTACTCTAAACATTTAGTTGCTTACAATCGCCTGAATTTACAAAGTTTATTTCATTTTTCTGTTTATTCTGATAAAAATTAAATAGCTAAAATAAATAAAATTCACGAAACAATCAAATAGTCAAAAAGAGTGAAACTCCCGTTGTTAACCTGGCCCCGAGGTTATAAAACTTTCTTGAGTACGATCTCATACTCCAAATCGTACTCCGTGCTCCAAATCGTACTCGTACTTGTGGTTTTTCTATACAATTGTTTTTGTTTTTTTTTATTTTTATAGAACAGCTACTGTCTGTAAAAATTATGGCTTTTAAAAATCGCCTTTTCTTTGTAGTGGCAAAAACGCCTGAAATTAAGAGTAATTTTGGACAATGTTCATTTCTGTTTATCTCAAATTATCAAGACCGTTAACAATAATAAAAACCTACTCTTAAAGTTAGCAAAAATCAACCTTACTTGGCTTCTTATGTGACCATACATACAGCATGTAGCTGCAGAGATCTATATGTGTTCTTGGTGTAATATAGGCCGCGACTTTTATTGAATTTCACTGCCGAAAGTTAGGATATTTATTCCGAACCATCTACATGTACTAGTATTTGATATTTTTTTTCCCAGAAATCAAAGAAATTTTGACCACAGAACATCACCTACCTTATAATCATGATTTTTTTTTATTTATTTCAAATTAATACACCGAGAGCACAGACATATGTAAGTCAGAATACGTAAAGTGAAATTCATTATTTGGTTTGATATTTGATTACAAACGCTCGAATGTGAGGCAGTGGATCCCGTCTTATGTTAGTGTCTTTCCACAAATGATTATTTAAAAATCAAATTTGGCGTTATGACATCAAATTTTATTCTTAAATAAGCAATTATGGATATGCATTAAAGTATGATCGATGTATATATTCTGCGTGAGAATTCGGCTAATTTACTGTTAAGTAAAAGCTTGTTTATTTAAAATAACAATAATAATGATAATACTAAATCAATTATAACACTCATGATAGAAGTTTGAAATTATGAGAGAGAGAGAGAGGAGAGAGAGAGAGAGAGAGAGAGAGAGAGAGAGAGAGAGAGAGAGAGAGAGAGACACTGTTAATTACCTCGTTGTTTATATCTACCCTTACCCTCATTTCCAAAACATTTGACATAAACACAATTTGTTGATAATTTTACCAGCAACACTGAATTTATCGTCCTTGCTGCTCAAAAGTTTATAAGTTATAGATACAGACAGATATCCATGCTTGCAGATGAAAAAGGGCATATGTACATGCAAATAATATGTTTAATTTTCCTGATAAATAAATAATCTGAATACATGTACAGTTTGCCTACAAGCCAGGGCTATTTACATGAATTTCCGTGTTCTGTCTTACTCCAGAGACGTAATATTTCCCCCACCGGCTTCTGGAGCATACTCCAAATAGTACTCAGCGAAGAACGTACTCCAAAACTTTCATTACCTCGGATTTTAAAGTTGTACTCAGTGGACACATACTTGGAGTACGGAGTACGAGTTGGAGTACGAGTATGGAAAAAGTTTTATAACCTCGGGGCCAGATCCGTCTACCATTTGTACACATACCCCAGATATACACGTGATATTGAAAGTGATATTATGTAATCCAAAAGTGAATGAACATAATTCTGCTAATTCAAGTGTTTTAAGATATCGTCATCATCGGTAAAGAGACGAGGAGAAAAGTGAATTTTAAAATCCTTCAAAAAGAAAACTGACTTAAGCTAAATATATATATGTACGGATACAATTTTTAAATATACATTATTTAGAATAACTAGATACGTCAGACCTAATTCCATTATTTTGGCTGTAAAATTGAATTTATTTAATAAAGCTTTGTAAGGAATTTCATTCCTGTTGACCTCATGACGTCACTTCCGCTGAAACCCCATTATTACTTACTTTAATTATCTCTTGAATGAATTTTTAAAAGCAGTTTAAGATAGTAGTTTTTGCATCGATTTGAATATAGTTTTTGTATTAAACTCTGATTTATGAATTATATGAAAAATGACATATATAACGGATGTGTTGGTTTGACTGCAGGTACCCTTTTATATAAAGCTAACTATAGAACTGTGATATCCCCTAAATTAGTCGAGCATGGTAATGGTGCAAAAAAGTTTTAGTTAATTAAACTATAGCAAAGTCAGGCATTGCATGCACTCTAAATGTGCAATTATGACCTAGAAATACGTTCTGTATAGAGTATTCGTGTGTTTAAAGTAATACTGAAAATTCGATTTTCGTAAAAATCACTCCTTATATGTGCGCTATTTATTGGTACAAAGCATATAAGGTCCATTGTCCTAAAGTAGGATTCTTTTGGTCATCCAAGTTTTAAGGTGTACTCTGGTTTAGTTTTCCGTATCAAGGTTTACTGTAAAGTTTTTTTAGGGTAGTTTAATAATTTTATACCAATGATGAAAAAATCCATTTTTTATGAAAACAGTTGATTAGCTTGTGATATTAAAAAAATATGTTATCAAAGGACTTAATATTCTATGTATTTAGACAATATGTACACGTAATGATTTCTTATAATTTGCTTAGTGCGTTGCATTCCTGTAAACAACATTTCAAGTATTACTCAACAGAAAGACTTACGCACTTGTTTCATATTTAAAGTAAATTGATTTTTTTTCCTTTCAAAATATGCTAATTCGATTTCCATTACCTTTCTTTAAAAATGTTGTAGACAACCACTCTGCTTCTTCTATGTCTTCAATATTTACCAGGTACGAGCACATCTTCTTGCACTCCATCTTAGAATGAGATATAAAAAAAAGTTTGTTGGTTCAAAATAGTAATTAATTAGATTAACTAATTGAAAATGTGTTGGTTTATTAACGCTCAATAATATTATGCAGCTGTTAAGGTTTTGTAAATTATACGTCTGTACAATTACGTACTTGACATGTTTATATATCTACAATGAAATTATGAATTCATCAAATAGGTAAATTGATCTTAAAATGAATATTTTAATGTGGATGATATTTGTATTGGACTTTCTCTAAAATCAGGTTCAACTGTGTCGATTCATTAGAGATGTGATAACGATTGATTCATTTTTTTTTTCATTGTGCACAAAACAAAATTAGACAAGGCATCAGACATTGCCTTAATATGTTATCTCAAAACTGTGTTTGAACTTCAAACAAACTCGTAAATCATCTGTTTATATGCGTTATCTACAAATATATGTAAGAAACAAACAAAACAAACAATAATAATTATCATTATGCACTAAATTAACATTTGAAACATTGAAAACCTACATGACACTAATGCAATTGTTGATAATCACAACCAGTGTCAGTTATTTGTTTTACTACAAATTTAAGGTCAAGTATTTAAATTTGGATTCTATTATCACAATTTCATATGATTTATTTCATCATTCATGACGAAAACTGAACAGATTCCTAATGAGGGCATGTTCATGATTCCTTCAATATCTTACGGAATTTTTTTGTAATTCATAACTCTCTATCAACGGACAGGGTTTAAATCTACAAACACATATTGGTTGGTCCAAACCTTAAGCAACCTAAGAAAAAAATCAAGTCAAGGATCGCACAAAATAATCATGCTGAAGTCATTTTCAAATACTCTAAAAAGACCACACTCTTCATAATCCGCATAAATCATACAGAACTTATCCTATTGTTTAAAGAAAAATAAAATAAACAATTGCGTCTATGCCACACCTTTGCATCTGACCAAATAGCTGTGTGTTTTCCAAAGAAATAACTGTGACCTTTGAACTCTATCCAGTCGGACTCGCAACCTGGAACAAATAAGCCAACCAGAAACGGTTTAGATACAGGTTTGTAACCTTATCTAGAAATACAACTCTATTAAATGCGGTGCAAAATGCAAAATGACTGTAATTATTATTTAATAAAGTAATCTAAGTAACAAGTATTGTGTAATCTGTTTCGCAACATCAAAGAAAACATCATTCCATTTCGAAAATACAACTATAATTCGTTACGTTGATTTACAAATATATAAAATTCTGCCACATATTTAAATGTGACTTTAAATGAAAAATGAAAACAACGCTATTAATCAAATAAGTATGATCAAGATCACATTAATGTACTTTATACATATATGTGTTATCGAGAATATAAATAATAAGAATACAAACAGTTTGAAATTGTTTAATTAGATTAAGTGTATCGTTTAAACAATTTACCAAAGTAACTCTCTGTGTTTAATTAAAACAATTTTGAAATTTCCAGTGCAATCAAGATATATATGTATTTTGATTAAAAGCTTTTTTTCTAAATGTTTCTATTCTGAAAGTGCAAACAAACCTCAAAAATTGCATCCATTAAAAGCAAACACTCTATTGATTTTTACTACAAAAGTTATAAAAATAACTAGCAAAACCATTTACATCGATCAGAATGATAAAAGCCAAAACTCATTAGACATTTAATCTAAACAGCCTAACATTCCAAATTGTGGTCAATTCATACCAATTTTTTAAATTATGTCTACGCGTTAAATTTCATACGGATTTTTGTTAGTGATTATTGATGACGTAATTTTTGGAAAGATTAGATATTTTTGTGAGAGATTAGAATAAAATGTTTTCAATAAGATAAAAGCATAAATAAACTAAAATACGTATATTTCTTTTAAGCGTATAAGTACTAGATCCCTTCATCATTTTAATTTTACATTCAAACAAATGATAGATTAAAACATCGATAATTGAAAAAAATGTAGCTCAAAGCTATTGCAACAATTCGGAGATGAGAGATAATTTAGATTGTATACCTTAGACTAGCTAGATTTTATAAGCTTTATAAAAACGGGAATTAGTATTTAACCTAGAATTAAAGAATTATTAAATTTTGTTTATATCAATTTCAGGCGCAATCTGCAATTTTTGCATTTTAAAATGTTTTTGTTCAAATCAATTTTTGATGAGGAATAGTAAAAATTATGTACCGTTAAGGTCTATATTTGCCCCAAAATTTAAAAAGTGGTTAAATTGAACATACAAAAATAATATCTTGAACACGTGTGTATGAAATGTGGGGATAACGAACAATTTTTAAGACAAACATTCCAAATAAAAAGCAATTAAACAGGATCAGATAAGAGAAGTGAGAAACCTCTGCTGACCGGTCACACGCGCCGTATGCCTTGGCTTGTAATCAGGAATACGGAAAAATCCAACGACAATTTTGTAATTAATATTAAATTATCAATTATTATTATAACGCCAGTAAGCATGCCACCTAGCGAAAAATTGTATTTGCTGACAAAGTCGTTGTAACGACCACAGCGCGTACGAAGTGATTAATTCAAGCGAGACTGTTGATAATCTTGTTATATTAACTTGTTTGTCAGCGGCTTGCCTGGATCTAGAAATTGGTCATACATAGAGCATCCCATGCATCCCCTGCGTATAAAAACCAAGTAATACGTCTTAATTCATTACAAAAAACGAACAACAACTACAAATGACTTCAAAAGTTCATTATATTTTTTAAAATGTAGTAAACAATCATGAAAAATGACATATTTTTTGATAGGTCATTTGAGAGAAAAATGTATCCACAGCTGTGGCTCACATCGAAATCAAGATATGTTGTGTGATACCGGCATCACATTAAAACGTTATTGTTTGAGCGTCATTTTGGGCAACGGCTGCGGACCTAGTCTATTTTAAAAACACCGAGAACCTAAGATAATTAGGTGGAAATGCCATTTTTAGGACGTCACAATTTCCCTCGTGAAAGTTTAAAACGAATAATGGTAACTATTTATTGATTGTTAATTGATAAGTATTTTAAGTTATTAGGAAGACTCTTATTATGGGCACAATATGACTGATACAGTAAAATAAGATCATACCTGTTTTTTAATCTAGGTTTTGTTTAATTAGAAAGATGTTGTGCCTTCGAAAGGTTCTCTTACCTTTCCGATAATGTATTGTGTTCGATAACGCAGTACTCTCCTTAGAAGTTTGAACTCCATTATCCATATGATGTACTCCAAAGCATTGCTTACTTGTTTCATTGTAAATAAACCAAACACAACATACATCATTAGAACATTGCACACCACATGAGAGAATACTTCTTGTATTTTGATAAAACACTGCATACGAAGAATTGGTGTGTTTGTTGTCCACTCCCGAATAGCAAATATTTCTCTGTTCACCGTGAATTGTAACAAAAAAAATCATAAGAAAACTTATTGCTGTTTTGTTCATAATCGTTGTTCAGTTATAGACCCACAAGTGTACAATGTTAAATTCCCCCTCTTAGCAGTTTGAAATACAATTTTATATTAACTTGAGAGGTTTAAGGTAACGTGTTTAAAATCAATGATGCTTTGTTTTTAACTCAACTCTTTTGTAATAAAAAAAATCGTTTTGTTTGCCTAATCAAGTAACTTAGGAGAATACATTGACGATGAAATCAAATGCACTCTCTCGTAATCAAAACCAAAAAGGTCTGTTCCGTCTCTTTTGCATTTAGCGTCAAAAACCCGTTGGTTAGCAACAATTAAACGTGTCAAACACAACCCAGTCTCATAGTTGTACTTCACACATAGGAAAAGTTCTGTATTCAAGACCAGTCTGCTGTGTGAGATTTGTTATTGACGAACTACAGATCGATATGAAATCGACCAACCCGATATATTTCTGTAGTCAGCCAGAAAACTCGATAAGTAATAATATACTAGTATCACCCAGTATCTTTTTGCTAATCTGATGATTGGAACACTATACATGTATGCTGTCTAGATCTACTTTTTGTGTAAGTAGTGACACATGTATCCCTTACCCAAAAATCAATGCACTCAATAAGTTAAAAACATGATTTATTTTTTAATTCAAACACGAGAACGCAAAAACTGTAAGAGTACACTCAAACAAATTTGATCATTGGCAAAGCGGCCCTCACCCTACAATTTAAATGATTTTCTATTCTCAGAACGTTTCAGGGCAATCAAATTCCAATTTTTGCATTGTTATTTGTGTCCTATAAGTTGCTAATCTCTTTCTCACAAATGAAGGCAAGTAAGGCCATGCATTTTTTATCGTTCCATTGGCCATTTTTCTGAATGGCAACACAGTCTCGTATATCGCCAAATTCAGGCTTGAAGGTATACCAAGTGTAAAACGCCATGGGTGTGTTCGAATGGTCCCATACATATTGTCCTTCGATGTTAAGGTCGTTAAGTCCGGTCCACGCTGAACACCCGTTAGATGTATTACTGGGACAATTGGAATAATTACCATCTACAATAAGATAAGCTGTGGATGATTTGTGAATTTAATGTTTATAAAACAGTGCTGCTGTCTCGATAAAATCTAAAGAATAATTTATTTCATAATGAACAAAGGTCATTTAAATTTTAACCCGAGCTTATTTATTTAATATTTATTTTTTATTTCAGGTATGATTGAATAAGCATTTCAATTTACGACTCATAGAATATACGATATTGAACTTTTTATGGCTCCTATTCTTGAGAATAATTAACATATATCATGTGACTTTCAATCAGGTGATCCACGCTAGTTGTCATAAAAGTTGCATTTATTGTGTTGTTTCATTTGATACCAAATTGATATTTTAATAAAAAGAAACCTTTACATTATAAATAAAAGATTTATTGTGCCATAATACTGATTCAATTATTTACAGTTTAATTATCAGATTGTCAGTTTTCAGTACTATACTTATATTGTGTTGGAAAAATTGATAATTTTATAGTTGGGTAACCCCTACCTACCACCAAAGAAAGTACAGATTTAAGAAAGAACTGTTTCGCCTGGAGTGTATGTAAGAGCAAATTATCTTAAACGATTCATGAACATTTTTTGTTCTAGAAGGGAGAAAAAATACTAATACCCCTAAGGGTAAACTTAATTTGTTTTGAAATTGCTTTTTGTATATATATATATTTATATATATAATGAAGTACAATTCCATTACCTGGATTAAGAAATGTCGAAGCTAGCCAGTCAGATTCCGCTTTGTCCTCAATCTCTACGAGGTGAGAAAATCTGTTCTGACATTCTGCCTGTTTATAAAAGATAATTATCATTGTTGAGAGAATTATTTATCTATTAATGTTATTCCGCTTGAAGATGTAAATTGCTTTTTAAAGTATATTGATTTAGTATATATATAGGGGTAAAGTATGACGATAGCGAATTTAAAATCTATTACACAAGAAGAGCAATTAAAAGAACTTACAAATTAAAACGATTGTTAAGAATATTAAAATCTCAATCATTTAATTTGGTTCCATAAATAGTACTTGAGTATATGCTATAAATAAAGCATGCATAACATTAAAAGCCATTAATGGTAGATTTATAGATATTTCCCAAATTAATACACGTATTTTAAATTTTTTTCTTACTATTATTAATTCAAATTAGTGAAATATTTGTGACCGCGTAGATTTTACGGTGCTAGAGAATTCTTCTCGATCTGCATCGGTCGTGTGTAGTACGAACCGGGTGAGGGAATGTTGGCGTAAAGGGTATAAGGTATAAGGTGTATGCGCGCTGTAGGCCGTAGGGTAATAACGAAGGGTAGGTTTGCCGTATTCCCGAAGGTCCACCAGTATACAGTTCCAGAGAAATAAACAGGCAATTGATGCAGGATTCCACATTTATTGGACGAGATTCAACGATGGCAACATTATAACATTTTAACAGACAGACATTTTATAAACAAGTCGGATATGGCCAGTAGTGGCCTCCGGACTCAAGACTCTGGGTGAGTCGAACGTGGCCGAGGCTGGCCGCCGTATTCCAGACTGCCGATTGACAATTGTACATAACTATATAAAGGAATTTGAACAATGAATATAAATTGACAAGTGATGACATAAGTAAGCTGAGTGAAAGGTTCACAGATATAAAATAATTAAATAAACTCAATGAGTCTTTGATGTCCAAGAAATGAGAAAATATTACGAAACAGATGTTAAATTTTAAAAGAAAAGTCCAAAATAAAGTTATAATTAAACAGTGATTTTGCACGGTGATATATTTATCAGGGGATACCTTACCTTAGCCTCAAACCATGACACTTTTTTAAGCTTTCCGTAGAAGTAACAGTGACCTTTGAACTCTACCCAGTTGGGTCTGCAACCTGAAATGAATTGTCAAGCATATCTCATGTTTAAATTGCAAAATAAGACAAAAAGAAATAACAGCGAAAATAATGTTATCACTATATGTAATACATGTACAAATCATGCATGTATAAGCAACTTCTTTAAGATGCAAAACATTCTTAGAATTGTACAATAACAAGTTGTAAAATAATATAAAAAAAATCGTGATTATCAATAACGGAGTTGTAATACAATAGCCTTTATAGTTCACACCAGTCGGCCAAATCATTGTATACTGAAAACGTTTTTTTTTTATTATGATATGATTTTTACGTCACAAAACCGACAGTTTCCTAGACTATGTTTTACCCTGTATAATTTTCGCCCATCTACATTAATTTGCAAACCGTTTCATCCAGACACGTTTGTAATTACGGAATGATGCTTTAAGATGTTGGAAATTGTTCGGGTGTGTGTGTGTGTGTGTTTGGGGGGGGGGGGGGGTCCCTGCATACAGTTGATCAACTAAATACATGCATAGAACTCTTTATGTTTATTGCAGCTCAAAAGATTATTCATGTAAAAATGTATTCACTAATGGCACTAATGGAATTAAAATTTCATTTTTGTTTCAATATGAATATCGTATTTTGTATAACTAATTCTAATCATGGATCTCATGCATGTATCTGTTTGCAGAAGTCAATTTTCAAAAATTACGGATATATCTTATGTAATGTTAATGTTACGGATATATCTTATGTTATGTGTTATATATATATATATATATATATATATATATATATATATATATATATATATATATATATATATATATATATATATATATATATATATTAAAATTGTATCCATTTATATTTTTATAATTAAATTGAAAAAGTTAGTTTAATATCATCTATTTCTTTGTAGGTGGCCATATTTACCTTTGTGTTTGTCCCTATTTTCTATATAAAAAAACGGATCAGATAAAAAAAACAACAAACAATTGAATCTTTTCTCTATTTAATTGTACCCTTAGAGGGTGCCGTAATGCTTTATGGATAACCTACAATTTTCATGGTGTTAGGAGATTGTATCCAACTTATGGATTCATGATTTTATAGTTTTAAAATTTTCTAACCTTTAAAAATGTTTAAAGCATATGTGAGGGTCAAACATTGTAAAAAGTTTAATTTTTAACTGGTAACCATAATATTACTATAATGTCTTTATGAACGGCACTTTTAAAGACAGACATCTCTTATCACAGTATAACGTTTGTTTTTGTATCACTAATATTTTTTTTTCATGGTTGAAATTAATTAGTTTTAGCATTAAAGGTATGTTAAATTTTAAGAAACTAACCTTGTGACAACTCAGCGAGCAATGGAGATCGCAGCGACACGTTTTTGCCAAAAAACATGCAATTTGTTCATAACAAGATAAATTCTAGTTTGAATCTAGATATATTACCCCGGACAAAAAAAGACTGCTCTAACGGTTTTTAAAGAAACAAATGGGTTACTCCTTTACAGCAATGGTAAAATAGAAAAAAGTATTTTAATTTTTTTCTACATTTTTATGTGATACAATACTTTTTTACCTGAACGATACCAAACGATTTTGTCCGAAGTTGATTGAACCGGTTGATAAGAGTAACCGTCCCATTCAAAATCATGTAATCCAAAGCAGTGCTGACTGTTTGTGTTGAAACCAAACCCTACACAGAAGTTATCATTAAAACAGTTTACTCCACAATATAAGACGGTTTTAGCATCCTGACAAAACACCGCAGATGATGAGTTGATATCTTCCTTTTTCACAGTGGAAAATGAAAAGTGTCTCTGTTCACAGAAAATTCTAAACGAAAAAGCAAGGAAAAAATAAACTACGATTTTTTTCATATCCGTCGATTTCTATGTGCACTAGAAAAATATCACTTGACTGTCCTTTCCCTGTCTTTTTCTTGAAATGCAACTCAATTAGGGCTGCCATTTACATAGAAATGCTAGAAATCAATGAATTTTAGATGTATAGAAAGGTTTGCCTCTAAGCGTTAATTTGCAAAAATCTAAAAATCAAAAAATGAAAGATCTTTTTATTAATTTTAGAATTGATTTTAATTTTCAAAGCTTTCAAAAATTAATATTTTAACGTACATGGCTGAAAAAGATTTGTTATGAATGTGAAATTTTATAGAAATATTTTTACTTAAATACTCCAACAATGGTTGTTGTACAATAGTATGCGACGTAATTTCAAACTTGATCTAGATGACTGTAAAAAAAATAACATTCGCAAATACTCCAGAACCTTATAATCGACGTAGATAAAATTCCTGTCATTTTGTTCGGATGTTTTCACACATTTTTTTTAAACTAATAACGGATTTTAATTGTAGCCAAGTTCTCTAAGGTTTTTGTCTTTCAGAATATTAAGAAATAAGTTACATTTCAATTTGTGTAAAATTTTTCATCAAAACTATCATACCAATTCTTAAGCTTTAATTCTTGTTTGTTTTCCATACAATTGTACAAATAAACATCAAACCACCAATATTTAAAAAAAACAACAACGCGCAGGGCACACAGTTTACATGGGGCAAAAAACCCTCTTAGCACGCCATGAGCGGTCCGTAAATACTTAGCAAGAGCACAGTCAATCGCCAAGTAGAGGACACGCAGTAACACGCCGCAGGAGATCCGTAGAAACTCTTTGGTCGCCGTGACATCTTCACTTGTAAAAAATTTAGATGGAATTATACATTTTTTTTAAAAAAATTTCTTGCGATCCAACGGTGATTCTATCAATTTTAAAACGACGTGAACACACTATGGGTACGAAACTGGGTGTGACAGGGCCTTTAACGAACAGTGTTCAAAATCAAAAGTCAAAAGGAAAAGTACAAGACAGAAGCAGAGCAAACACGGACCTTTACTTTTTGTTGTAATCGGGACAATTATTATTTTTTTTTGGAATGATCGACATGCAATACATCATTGGGCAGCTCTTTAAATGCAATGCGAAAATTTTAATAAACATGATAAATAGGATGTATCCCACCAGTTTGTTTATTACCGAAATAGCAGGGCTTGAAAAATTTTTACTCTTAGAAGGCGAGATGTACTTTTGGTTATTATTTTTATGTATGTAAAAAAAAACCCGAAGGACTTTTAACATCATGTAAGTGTGTAAATGTTTCACTTTCAAGAAAAACACATAAAAGTACTGCCTTTCCAGTAATTTGCATTCAAATAACGATTTATATATATTATATATTTTTATATATTTTTTTTAATTTCAGTTTTCGGGGGGGGGGGTGCCAATTTGTATTCCTTTTTTTTTGATTAACCAGAAATACCTCCTGTTCAAATATTGAAAGTGACAACAACAATAATTTTTTTGAATAAATGTTTCACATCAGAACATAACGTTAGTTAAATAACTCCTGCATCTTACACTTTTTTTTTTTTATAAATAATGGTATAATTTTTTCACCAACAAAGTCTATAATATATGTTCAATTCTTTAATTTCAATTAATATATATGACCTTTGGTATAAATTAATGTAATTTTCATATAAATGTAACAACATGGCCTACGCATTTTTCAGCATAAGAATTTGTACCCTCATTTAGGGGACAATAAAGACATATAGTAATGGCATACTTAAAGAAACCTAATACAACACTGTAGAAATACACAGTCTCATCTTTTTCTTAAATATCTACCTGTGAGAGAATTTCAAACTGGGCATCCAAGACAGATGACCTTTTATTCCAGATTTCACATCGGTGAACAAAATTATATTTATTTTGCAGATATTTCCGTAAAACTTCTGATATTTTTTTTAAGTTGGTATCTGAAAAGAATTTATAAATTTTAAATTTTTTCACACTTTAAAATCTTCGATATCTGGAGGACAAATTTTGTTTACTACTACTCAAAATAAATCATAAATGCAGATCTTAGGTTTTTATGTAAACACACTTTAAAAGTGCTACTGCAAGATTGACGCTTAATAATCTCGGGCGAATGCTAATTAATGTATTGAAATGTATACAGAACAACATCAAACAATTATTTCATTATCTTAATTATATTCTAGCCGAATTCACATTACGTAATACTTTGTCATAAATCCATTCTTTGGCATCTCAATGCCACACATGGTCATGTGACAAAAAGACAAATTGTCAGATGAATACATGAATGTTTAAAGCATGAGACCTAAAAACAAAGACAGCTAGCTGCGTTAAATAGGTGACTGCTCAAATAAGTTAAAATATGATAAAACAATTGAATTGGCAAGTTGATAATTAACTGGCACCTCATGGGTGTCCGTTGAAGAAAGGTGACTGTAACAGGGTGTGTAACTGTAGTTAATTTAAATAAAAATGTGATTTGAGATAATGTAGTTCATTACGTAAATTGAATTAAGATACTTGCATAATAACCAGCTGTCAGAATGACACTGCTCAAAGCAAAGTAAATCATCAACAAAGATATGTTTCAACAGTCGATAAAAACAGATAAGATTTGAAATGTGCATTGCCCACTTCCTTCTTTTCTATCTCTCAACCTTATGTTAGCTCGTCTTAAAGTGGTAAAATTTTAAAAACAATATGATTAAACGAATGCAATAATAAAAAAGACTGTAAACTTAAAACATATAAAACTAATTCTTTGAATGATAGATTAATACCGTTTTGAGAAATTTTAAGTGTTACCAATAGTACGGTGTTGAACCTTGAGCTCATTAAATGTGTTTTGAATTTTCTCGAAAATTCATGATTACATAATGATGATGACATGTTCGTTGAATACAACAACTTTAATTAATTAGTTGGAAAATAGTTGACTTCACTGCAATGATTTATATGGAAATTTGTAAGACTTATGATTGTTTATCTTAATTGATTTGTCTAAAGTGTTACATAATATGACGTATATAATTGACCCAACATGTGTTGAATTAACAATTCATATTTTGTTTATAGCCAATAAGAAGTTCCCTGGTGCATGTTTATCATGTTTTTCGAGAATCACACAAATGCACTAATATTATGGAATATATATAAGGACAAAACGATCAGCGTTCAGACAGAGACAACCTATTGCTATGAGAAACATACAGAATATTGCTGTGGTCTTTGCAGGGCTTTTTGTTTATTGTGAAGGTACAATTTAAACTTTACGATATAACATAAAATGTTTAATCTATTAAATATTTATACACAATTTTATTAATTTTTTTTTAAGGTACCATATCCTCGAGATGTTTGCGGTGTATATGCGAAGTAAGTTACATTTCGATCTTTTTGTTAAAATATGTAAGAATTTAGCCTGATACATGATAATAATCGAATTAATAAAAAAAATATTAGCAAAGTATGTACGTTTGCCATATATCAGTTTAAAGGAAATAAGAGAAAACAATCAGTATCCAAAGAAGTTTTTTCTTGCGCTGCCACCAATTCTGTTTAATATTTGTTTTAAAAATAGATGAATAAGATTTTTTTACTTCTAATTTTTATGACATAAATCAACTTCTCGTTAAAATCTTCACAAGCAGGTTTCAAATTATTTTTTGTATACGTTATTATACATAATTTGATAAATGACAATATGTGTTATTATTTGTCAAGCGTTTATCTTCGGTTTTTCAATTTTTGTAAATAACGTGTACTTGCTTTGACTTCAGTGACTCATTTTCTGTTATTCCATAACAAAAAGTGTGATAAAACGTTGGAACAAACAGATTAGAAAATATTTTTGTTTAGGTTGAATCAGGGTGCAAAGCGATAGGATGCAACTGGGACGTGAATTCAGAATCATGTGGATATTACCAAATTAAACAAAATTATTGGATCGACTGTAAACGTCCAGGATCATGTAAGCTTTACAATCGCATTTCATAGTTTTATATTAAAAATTTGTGATAGTATTTACATTAAAGTAAAATTCTTTTTTTAATTTGTTTTCGTCACTTGTAGTGGATTATCTTAATAAATACACATACCTTTCAGTGAAAATAAAACGGTTTATATGCCTAGAAAAATAAAAATCAAATGCAGCTCTAAACAGCATTTTCAAAACATTGAATTTTGTTCTCATTCCATGCCTGCAGATTACGAACTTTAAACTATATTCAGTTTTGTGTAAACAAACTTTAAAATTGATTAAGGCACATTCAATTACTTTATTTTCCTTTAAAGAATGTCATTACTTAACATATTGTCATAACTGAGATACTATTTCAAGAGCATTTAAAAATCGGCTTTTGACTTTTGTTTCCAAAGCAAATTGCAACTCTTTTTTTTTTTGGGGGGGGGGGGGGTGGAATGCAATACAATTTGAGTATATTATCATTTTAATGATATGTTCAGATTGCAGGTTTTTTTAACAGCAAATCCCAAAAAAATTTCATAAAGATGCTCAAACACATTTGCATTTCTTCAGTTGAGTTACTGTAAATTCCTTAATTTACCTGAGTACTAAATTACGCAAATCTGCTGTTTTGTTTACAATCGCAAGAATATAAAATCACGATCACGATTGTTTTGTACCATTTAATATAGTTCAAAAACTGTCTAAAAAGCGAGATATTTTAATCCGCGATAGTTGCTTCTCGCGATTTTACGCGGAAATTATTTCCTCGCATTTGGTAAGGAATCTACAATGTCTGAATTTCTTTCTACCAACTGAATACACAGCCTCAATTATAACTGGTCGTGTTGTTTGGTAATTGTGAAGGTGCTACGGGTTTTGGCCTGTTCTGGCTCCCTTGTCTGATAGTACGGCGAGAGAAAATTTTAAAGTTTTTGCAAGCACGACGTGGAAGTCGGAGATGTCACATAGGGTACTATTTCAAGATAGGTTGCTAATCGCAACGTGCAATGCCTGCTTCAACTGTACTTGCGTCTTACAGTTGTCCTGCAAAGGACGCACAATCGCCTTGCAAATGCCAGTTTATGTTCTAAGATTCATTTCGTGAGTCCCTTGACAGACTATCGAATCGACGTTTTTTTGCGTCATGAAAGTTTCATGCATAATGATTAGTTTGTGTGTTAAAAACTTTATAATTTTTTATCTTTAGAAATATACTGAAATAAAAATGCATAACTGTAAGCAAGTGGATATTGAAACGTAAAAATTTGAAGAACAGGAAGACTTTTATTCTGTAATTGCTTCTTTGGTTAATAGACGGCTAAACTCGACTACACAAATGAAGAATGTATGGAAAACATAATTTATCTTTCGTATCTGATACCATCAAAAATTGAGCTGATTTGGATATTAGATTTGCATTTTTCAGTGTCTGTCTGTGATAACATTACGAATCGATGACGCATTGTTGTGGCGCAGGCTGGGTTTGCATAGTTGAAGGAAATGAAAAAGGGCATAAATATGTCAATATTCTAATATCTTATCGTATAGTTGCAGAAAATCATATAAATATGAGCAACAAGAAATCATTCTTTGAATATTATGAGGTGGTGATTTTGGTCGGAGTGTGATAAAATCTATTATTAAGTCCTATTTTTGATTTGACCACGCACCGAGCAAAATTATCACTTCATATACTCAAACAATGATTCCTTAATCCTCAGATACATGTAAAAAAACATTTTAGAAAGTTTTAATGGCCATATAAGATGATAATCTAGATTTTCAAAATAGAGAAAGTACCACGTTTACAAACGAAAATCATCGTACGAAAATTACTATTATTATACTTCTACTATCTGGTAATTTTAAAACAAAAACTGTGCCCAGTTTTCTGCTCTAAGTCCATCAACAACAACAATTTTCTTTAGTAAGATGTATTTTGTAGAAGCCTTAGTTGAAAAAAAATGCTGTGCGCATAAATATCCTTAGTATTCTCCTCTTTCTGAATGTGTATTTGATTCTATCATAGCATGATTGCAGGTCAGAGTGCTTTAATAATATTTTGTCTTTTCCATACAATTTACTTCAATAGCTAGTTCCTTCTTATCCTTATTTTTTTTTACTCCCACCTTTTTGTTAAAAAAAAAGTATTTGTTCGTTTTTAGAAGGGAAATTATTTTCTTTTGATGAATAATAAAATTGTCAATTCTCTTGACCGTATCGGAATTTTTTTATAATCCTTTTTTTTTAGTTTTTTTTTTCGTACGCTTATTTTGAGTGTTGAACGTTTTCCGATGTCTCAAGGAAACCGTGTTGATTGTTGTGCATGCCTATCATGCGTAATTCCAAAATTGTAAGATTGTTTTGCATGTCTTGCAAGATGTTCATTAAGATTTGCCCCCAGACTACTCGTAGAAACACTTCCAACTAGTTGTGACTGAGGCTATATTTTCTGAATACACACATAAATACAGATGTAGAAATTATACAGTAAGAATGTTTCATTTTTCATTAGAATACACTTCTAACAATATTTATCATTATTATGCATATTATTAAATAGTATCTATATACTTTGATAGCTCTCAGCTGGTGTGGTGACAATTCAACCTGCTCTACTAACTGTGTGAAAAACTATATGAGTCGTTACATCAAGTCAAATGGCTGTACTGCAAACTGCGAGAGTTATGCCAGAATGCACAATGGTGGTCCAAAAGCTTGTGATCCTAATCATTACATGCATGGTAGAACCAACAACTACTGGAGAAAAGTTCAAGCGAAAGGTTGCAATTCCAGTAGCTAATCTTGTTTTTCATTTGAATGTGTGTATCTGCGAGATCTATATAATTGCACACTGGATATTAAAAATCTTAAATTGAGATTTTTGCTTTGTAATATTCAGGTTTTTTTTACTGTTTAATTTAGACTACACAGGTAAAACTGCGTTGAAAATTCAACAATTATTTTAAGTGTATAAACATATGGTAAAAGTTGTTGAAGATAAGAATATACCACCGTTAGGTATGTGAACATTAATAATATTTTGAACATACGTTTGAAAAATATGTGTAATATATGGCAGACTTAAACCTTATTCAAACATAGTTTTGTGATAATCATAGGTTTAGAATATTTAGAAAAAAAAAATTAACATAAAATTATTACAACTACATGACAAGATTACACACACTCTTTACGCATATGATTTCCCGGTGGACTTGTGAACAAATGACCGAGTATATTTATAACTTGATCACGTGCCACATATCTTTGCGGACGTTAATTTCAATAACTATTTCTGAAGTTTTTCGAGACTCTGGACATTCTTTAACATGGTTATTGATAAAACATGTTCCAAGTGATTGTATATACGTAAACATTTCGGATATATTGATAGTTTTAACTTTGCAAATACTGTACATGTAAATTGATATCAAATCCCCCTAACAGTAAAAGTCTTTTTTAACGCCGTTGCATGCAAAAATGATTTCAACAATTAGCCCTAACTAAAACAAAATCATCACCACATGTGATCTAAATAATTGAATATAGTTAAGTTGATAAACAGATATCTAAAAAAAATTACAGTTTTGTGAACAGTCAGAGACCGTACAGGGATTGAATCGGACATATATATGATATGGAAAGTACAGGAGTTTCAGGGGAAACCGGGGGGGGGGGGGGGTGGGGGGTCTTTATACGAACAGGGATTTTTTAAGCCAGCAGTGATAAAGACGAATAAGGGGTATATATATTTTGAACGAGAAAGAGACATTGCACTTCTGGAAGAATTACAGAATTTTTTTCAGAAATATAATGTACAGCGGAGACTTTTGATATAAGCCACCAAAAAAGTCAGAGGAAGAATAATAATAATGAAAAAGAATCCGAAGAAAAACAAAAGGGTCTTCCGTTGAAAACGGAAGACCCTAATGAAAAAGAATCCGAAGAAAAACAATAGGGTCTTCCGTTGGAAACGGAAGACCCTAATAAGAATAAAGAAAAAGAAACCGTAGAATAACAAGAGGGTCTTCCGTTGGAAACGGAAGACCCTAAAAACAGTTTGAAATTGTTTAATTAGATTAAGTGTTTCGTTTAAACAATTTACCAAAGTAACTCTCTGTGTTTAATTAAAACAATTTTGAAATTTCCAGTGCAATCAAGATATATATGTATTTTGATTAAAAGCTTTTTTTCTAAATGTTTCTATTCTCACAGGATGAATGACCATCTTTAAGTCCTCCTTAAAGATAGCTTAAAGGTGTTTAAAGGTAGCTTAAAGACGATCTTTAAGCCACCTTTAAGCTACCTTTAAGCTATATGTATTGCTTAAAGGTGGCTTAAAGAAAGCGTAAAGATGGCTTAAAGGCAGCTTAAAGACTATCTTTAAGTCACCTTTAAGCCACCTTTAAGGACAACTTATAGGTCCTTAATGTCCAAACTTCTTTAAGCCACCTTTAAGCTACCTTTAAGCCATTAAAAAAAATTTAATTCAATGTTGTGCTTAATTTCCAACAAAATGTATTAACTTTATGAAAGAAAAGGTATTAAAACGGTTTCTGTTCTAGAAAGAAAAATGAAAAAAAAAACACAAAAAAAAACAACCACGGCGAGAATTGAACCCGGGACCCTTAGTTTACTAGCATCACCACACATCCTCTGCGCCACGGCAACTTACATATAAATGAGCGTTTTTATATCCTATATATCAGTGGATATTGAATCACTGTATTGAATGTGTTTACTTGAAAAGATTTTGACAAACCATTCAGTTTGTAACAATCAATTATATCTAATTTATAAATTACATGCATGCATGTATTTAGAATGAAATACGGAACTTGGTCTTCAGTGAACAAAAATATATTATACCTAAATGGAAACCGTTAGGTTCACTATAGTAGGCTTTCTGACATGTAGTTAATAAATTTAAACCGAGTAGATATACGTTCATCTTATTTATAGCCTAGCTATAAAAATGTAAGAAAGAAAATGAAATCATTTCTTTTATTAAATGCATTGATACTATTAGGGTATTTGTTCACTTTCCCGCAATTTCCAGGTTTTCATGATCGCGGGGCCGTTCCAATATGTTTAAATATTTACATGTAATTGTATGTACATGATTCATAAACTATCAATTCTATAACAAACAAAATTACCAATTACCGGTGACGTATTTACTGCATGTGGCAATTGCAAATGACTTGTACATACAATTGTATGATGTGCCAGGCCGGGTATATTTGACATATTTACCCTTATACATATATTTAAATAATCAACCCCTATTTATGATCACCGGTACATTAATTAATTAACCTCAAGATTTTACTCTTACATACATGTTTCGTTAATTTGTAGACGTAACATCTTTGAAACCCAGAGCTAGGAAATAATACTTTGAAAATGAATTACAAATGTAAATTAACTTTTATTCACTAGACTTATCGTATACTCGTACATACTAAAATTCAACGCCTTTAGAAACCCTGACGTGCACCTGGGCACACGACACACCTGTTGTGTAAATCTTGTATATTCTGTGTTAGTTCCAGGGGTTTTCTTAAGTTGGACAAACAATAGACTTTAATTAGATATACACAAACATGCACCTGGGCACACGACACAACTGTTGTGTATATCTTGTATATTCTGTGTTAGTTCCAGGGGTTTTCTTAAGTTGGACAAACAATAGACTTTAATTAGATATACACAAACATGCACCTGGGCACACGACACAACTGTTGTGTATATCTTGTATACTAGTATTCTGTGTTAGTTCCAGGGGTTTTCTTAAGTTGTACAAACAATAGACTCTAATTAGATATACACAAACGAACAAAACTATGTCTAGACAAACAAAGCAGTAATCCTGCCCGATATAACAAAGGCAGTTGAGAGTCTTTTCATCTTTAACATGTATCTAGCAGATCTAGAGTTAGAAATAATGAAAATTAAAAAAAAAAAATACAAACCTTAAACCGATTAACAAATTAAATCATGCATTTTTGGTTCATTATCTTTATTTTGTTTAATAACCGGATGAACTGAGAGAGAGAGAGAGAGAGAGAGAGAGAGAGAGAGAGAGAGAGAGGGGAGATTTTTTTCACCGATTAATTTATAATAGGAAACAAACATACTTTAATTAGTTTTATGCACATATTAAGATACAGAGACTGCGCTCATCCCTACAATAATTTTGAAACCCCCCAAAAATTATAAAGAATTTTATAACGGCAATCTGTGTCCATCGGAGCGGTGCTGATGATAGCGATCTGTGTTTAATGGAGCGACGATTAAAACCGCCTGGAACACCCCCCCCCCCTCTTTGGAAATTATATTATCACTCGGATGACCCCCTTCCATCTCTATAAAAGAGCTTTTGCATTTAATATATGTGTTTATTGTTCAGCTTGATCGATATTGACTTAAAGGCCACTTAAAGACAGTGTAAAGGCAGTGTAAAGAGAGCGTAAATGCTTAAAGCTGGCTTAAAGGTGGCTTAAAGAAGTTTGGACATTAAGGACCTATAAGCGCTTGCTTAAAGGTGTTAAAGGCGGCTTAAAGGTCGTATAGCCTTTAAGCTCCTTTAAGTCACCTTTAAGCCACCTTTAAGGACTTGCTTAAAGGTGGTTTTTCGTCCTGTGTCTGAAAGTGCAAACAAACCTCAAAAATTGCATCCATTAAAAGCAAACACTCTATTGATTTTTACTACAAAAGTTATAAAAATAACTAGCAAAACCATTTACATCGATCAGAATGATAAAAGCCAAAACTCATTAGACATTTAATCTAAACAGCCTAACATTCCAAGTTGTGGTCAATTCATACCCATATTTTTAAATTATGTCTACGTTAAATTTCATACGGATTTTTTTTAGTGATTATTGATGACGTAATTTTTGGAAAGATTAGATATTTTTGTGAGAGATTAGAATAAAATGTTTTCAATAAGATAAAATAATAAATAAACTAAAATACGTATATTTCTTTTAAGCGTATAAGTACTAGATCTCTTCATCATTTTAATTTTACATTTAAACAAATGATAGATTAAAACATCGATAATTGAAAAAAATGTAGCTCAAAGGTAATGAAACAATTCGGAGAAGATAATTTAGATTGTATACCTTAGACAAGCTAGATTTTATAAGCTTTATAAAAACGGGAATTAGTATTTAACCTAGAATTAAAGAATAATTAAATTTTGTTTATATCAATTTCAGGCGCAATCTGCAATTTTTGCTTTTTAAAATGTTTTTGTTCAAATCAATTTTTGATGAGGAATACTAAAACTTATGTACCGTTAAGGTCTATATTTGCCCCAAAATTTAAGAAGTGGTTAAATTGAACATACAGAAATAATATCTTGAACACGTGTGTATGAAATGTTGGGATAACGAACAATTTTTAAGACAAACATTCCAAATAAAAAGCAATTAAACAGGATCAGATAAGAGAAGTGAGAAACCTCTGCTGACCGGTCACATGTGCCGTATGCCTTGGCTTGTAATCAGGAATACGGAAAAATCCAACGACAATTTTGTAATTAATATTAAATTATCAATTATTATTATAACGCCAGTAAGCGTGCGACCTAGCGAAAAATTGTATTTGCTGACAAAGTCGTTGTAACGACCACAGCGCGTACGAAGTGATTAATTCAAGCGAGACTGTTGATAATCTTGTTATATTAACTTGTTTGTCAGCGGCTTGCCTGGATCTAGAAATTGGTCAAGTAATACGTCTTAATTCATTACAAAAAACGAACAATAACTACAAATGACTTCAAAAGTTCATTATATTTTTTAAAATGTAGTAAACAATCATGAAAAATGACATATTTTTTGATAGGTCATTTGAGAGAAAAATGTATCCACAGCTGTGGCTCACATCGAAATCAAGATATGTTGTGTGATACCGGCATCACATTAAAACGTAATTGTTTGAGCGTCATTTTGGGCAACGGCTGCGGACCTAGTCTATTTTAAAAACACCGAGAACCTAAGATAATTAGGTGGAAATGCCATTTTTAGGACGTCACAATTTCCCTCGTGAAAGTCTAAAACGAATAATGGTAACTATTTATTGATCGTTAATTGATAAGTATTTTCGGTTATTAGGAAGACTCTTATTATGGGCACAATATGACTGATACAGTAAGGTAAGATCATACCTGTTATTTAACCTAGGTTTTGTTTAATTACAAAGATGTTGTGCCTTCGAATGTTTTTCTTACCTTTCCGATAATGTGTTGCATTCGACAAAGCGGTACTCTCCTTAGTAGTTTGAACTCCATTATCCATATGATGTACTCCAAAGCATTGCTTACTTGTTTCATTGTAAATAAACCAAACACAACATACATCATTAGAACATTGCACACCACATGAGAGGATACTTCTTGTATTTTGATAAAACACTGCATACGGAGAATTGGTGTTTGTTGTCCGCTCCCGATTAGCAAATATTTCTCTGTTCACCGTGAATTGTAAAAAAAATCATAAGAAAATTTATTGATGTTTTGTTGATAATCCTTGTTTAGTTAAAGACCCACAAGTGTACAATGTTAAATACCCCCTCTTAGCAATACAATTTTATATTAACTTGAGAGGTTTAAGGTAATGTGTTTAAAATCAATGATGCTTTGTTTTTAACTCAACTCTTTTGTAATAAAAAAAAATCGTTTTGTTTGCCTAATCAAGTAACATAGGAGAATACGTTGACGATGAAATCAAATGCACTCTCTTGTAATCAAAACCAAAAAGGTCTGTTCCGTCTCTTTTGCATTTAGCGTCAAAAACCCGTTGGTTAGCAACAATTAAACGTGTCAAACACAACCCAGTCTCATAGTTGTACTTCACACATAGGAAAAGTTCTGTATTCAAGACCAGTCTGCTGTGTGAGATTTGTCATTGACGAACTACAGATCGATATGAAATCGACCAACCCGATATATTTCTGTAGTCAGCCAGAAAACTCGATAAGTAATAATATATCACCCAGTATCTTTTTCTTAATCTGATGATTGGAACACTATACATGTATACTGTCTAGATCTACTTTTTGTGTAAGTAGTGGCACATGTATCCCTTACACAAAAATCAATGCACTCAATAAGTTAAAAACAGGATTTATTTTTTATTCAAACACGAGAAAGCAAAACTGTAAGAGTACACTCAAACAAATTTGATCATTGATAAAGCGGCCCTCACCCTACAATTTAAATGATTTTCTATTCTCAGAACGTTTCAGGGCAATCAAATCCCAATTTTTGCATTGCTATTTGTGTCCTGTAAGTTGCTCATCTCTTTCTCACAAATGAAGGCAAGTAAGGCCGTGCATTTTTTATCGTTCCATCGGCCATTTCTCTGAATGGCAACACAGTCTCGTATATCGCCAAATTCAGGCTTGAAGGTATACCAAGTGTAAAACGCCATGGGTGTGTTTGAATGGTCCCATACATATTGTCCTTCGATGTTAAGGTCGTTTAGTCCGGTCCACGCTGAACACCCGTTAGATGTATTACTGGGACAATTAGAATAATTACCATCTACAATAAGATAAGCTCTGGATGATTTGTGAATTTAATGTTTATAAAACAGTGCTGCTGTCTCGATAAAATCTAAAGAATAATTTATTTCTTAATTGACAAAGGTCATTTAAATTTTAACCCGAGCTTATTTATTTAATATTTATTTTTTTTATTTAAGGTATGATTGAAAGAGCATTTCAATTTACTTCTCATAAAATAAAACATACGATATTGAACTTTTTATGGCCTCTATTCTTGAGAATAATTAACATATATCACGTGACTTTCAATCCAGTGATCCACGCCAGTTGTCATGGAAAGTTACATTTATTGTGCTGTTTCATTTGATACCAAATTGATATTTTAATAAATCAAAGTACTGAAAGTACTGAAAAGCGCGAAGCCGGGAAGAAGGTGTTAAAAATATATCGATTGATATGAAAATATATGTAAAGAATCATATTGTTCGTTATTAAAAAAAGGAACTTAATATATAAAATCGAAATTTCAAATTTACAATTAAATAACAATCTGCCTTAAAGCATGTTTAAATAGACATTGCTTGATTTTAAAATTTTAGCAATTTCTGGAAATCGAGATCATTTGTAGTAATTTTATAATGGTATTGCTTGTTAGTTTTAAACAGATTTCGCTACTGTTTAGCAGAGCTACAGAGTGCATGCTTCTTGTAAAATTAGATTGTCGCCAATAACAATGATCAAATCATGATTAATATTTATTTATGTTTATTTGCTAATTTTTGTCATTTCTTTGTTTTTACATCTGACAACTTCCAAACAAAAAAGATGAACACTAAAAAATACAGTGACAAACTACGATACCAATATTATTGCAAAATAAAAAGCCAAAAAGTTTTGACAAAAGTAAGATAATACTAATTGCATTAAAGATCTTCCTTGCAGGGAATGCTACTTATTCTTTAAAGTATAAGCTTTGGTATTCGAACAATATTTCCAGCCTTATTTAACAATACACCATGCAAAGACCCCTAATGAATAAACATTACCAGATGTTAGAATATCAAAATGGAGTCGCTTCTTTTCATTTAAACATCAGCTAGACGGTCTCTTCAGGGGGGTATATTTTAGGGTATATCATTGAATTTGATGAAGTATAGCTCACATCTCATCAGACGTAAAAAGTATCGTGTTTTTAACAAGTATTATTAAAAGGATGTTGTCATTAACGCCTATGCAGATGTCACACCAGTTTTTCACCGTAGGTTCACGTCAAAACCTAGCTGAGGCAAAACCATTCGAACTCTTCTTCGAATTGGGCCGTTTCCGACTGCGACAGGGGCTACCTTTTTATAAGATGAAAAACTACCGGTATGTGTAAGATGTCTGACTATTCACGTTTTGTAATAATGCGAGCTAGGTCATTTTTGTGATGTGTGTTGTTTTTTATGGGAAGAGGGGTGATAGGTTCTTGGCTTGTGGTCTTGTGCTTTTCAAGCACACGTGTAACTTCGACGTAAACAAACTCTCGTTCCTTGCTGGATGCACCTGTGTTTTGCTACTAAATTGTAGAAGCTTTGATTTAAAAAATATCAAAAGGATTTTTGCAGAAGTTTGATTTGAATTTATAACTTCTATCTAAAGATGCGCATTTATGGTAGGAATATATAGTTAACTTGAATAATGTAGTGACACCTGCAATACATACAAGGTCTGCCGGAAAGGCCCGCGAAGTTGCCATTGGATGGAAGAACTGTTTTCACCAGCGGTTCAGAGGTCGTATTAAAGAAAACTCGTAGATATGTAGGCCTAATAGGGTACGAGTTCTTTTAAGAAAAAGTGAACTCAGATAGAAACTTAAAGGTTTTTTTCGACGTTATCAAGCAATATTAAATCGGCAAGGTTTCATTTCATATATACTAATATAATGGGTACAGTTATCACATAATACGCGAATTTATTTAAATATCTAATAGTTGCATGTATGTATATATAATTCATAGCAATGTTGAATCTTACAAATCACTTTCAATTTTTACTGTTACTAAATGTTTTTATTAAAGCGTAATTTGTCCATACTGCACATAAATTGGATCATTAATAAACTCATATTTGCAAATTAAACGAGGTTAGCTGGTATCACTCTATGAAGATTATTACATATATTTAGAGTAGTATTTCAAGTAACTCGACAGTTATATTTTTTTTAATAAATAATAATCAAATCATTGGTTTTGGAAAATTATAATATTACATATCAATGCAAGTTGATGGAAAAATATTCCTGAAATAGTGCATACAGAAAACAAAGCCTAAAATAATGTTAATAAAAAGCAGCACAAATTATCGTGGAAAAGGTGTTAACCAAAAAAATTTGTATAAATAATTCTGTATTTTTTTTTTATAAAACATGGTGTTCATAACTGTAACATGTTATATCTAAAACACTCAAAACCTATTGATATTGTAGAATTATTCCAATTATTAATTAACACAACTATAAAATCCATTTTTTTCTCGAAATAATTCATCATGATATGGCTTTTGGAGCACCCGGATCTGATATATAATAATGACATTTAAATGAAACTTATTGTTAATTTAATATTTGTAGAACAAATGCATCCTCATGCAGGATAACTTCAATTTAAATAAGTTCTCCCTACTGCAAAGATATGATACTTCAACTGTACTTCATCTCCAGGGTACGGCCTCTCCAGCATCCGCCAGTAGGTGGCGGTATATAGGAAACGCGAAAACGAAAGTGGAAGTAGGTTTAGAAATCTGGCGACAAAAAAGTGCTGCAGCTATGCTTAGCGCTTTAAAAATAACCTTTACAATATAAATAAAATATGCTTCGCTCATTTGTTGTGCCATTATACTGATTCAATCATTTACATTTTAATTATTAGATTGTCAGTTTCAAATTCTATACTTATATTGAATTGGTAAAATTGATAACTTTATAGTTGGGTAGCCCATAAAATACGAAAGAGATGTCTACATTAAAAACTTAAGGACGTTGTTCTTTTAACATCTACCTCCCACCAAATAAAGTACAGATTTAAGAAAGAACTGTTTCGACTGGAATGTATGTTAGAGCAACATATCTAAAAAGACTTCATAAAAATTTTGTGTTCTAGAAAGGGAAAAAACTAATACCCCTAAGGATAAACTTAATTTGTTTTGAAATTGCTTTTAGTATTATTATATATATAAATAATTGAGTACAATTCCATTACCTGGATTAAGAAATGTCGAAGCTAGCCAGTCAGATTCCGCTTTGTCCTCAATCTCTACGAGGTGAGAAAATCTGTTCTGACATTCTGCCTGTTGAAAAAGACAATTATCATTGTTGAGGAAATTATTTATCTATTTATGATACTCCGCTTGAAGATGTAAAGTGCTATTTAAAGTATATTGATTTAGTAAATATATAACGGTAAAGTATAACGATAGCGAATTTAAAATCTAGTTCACAAGGAGACCAATTAAAAGAACTTACAAATTAAAACGATTGTTAAGAAATTAAAATCTCAATCATTTAATTTGGTTCCATGAATAGTACTTAAGTATATGCTATCAATAAAGCATGCATAACATTAAAAACCTCTACTGGTAGATTTTTAGATATTCCCCAAATGAAAACACGTATTTTAAATTGTTTTTTTTTTTTTTCTCACTATTATTAATACAAACTAGAGACGAGCTCGTTGCAAGCAACAGGCAAACAACAGGCAATTGATGCATGATTCCACATTATTGGACGAGACTCAACGATGGCAACATTATAACAATTTAACAGACAGACATGTTACAAACAAGTCGGATATGGCCAGTAGTGGCCTCCGGACTCAAGACTCTGGGAGAGTCGGACGTGGCCGGGGCTGGCCGCCGTATTCCAGACTGCGCATTGACATTGTACATAACTATTTATAAGAATCTTAACAATGAGTATAGATTGACAGGTAATGATATAAGTAAGCTGAGTGAAAGGTTCACAGATATAAAACAATTAAATAAACTCAATGAGTCTTTGATGTCCAAGAAATGAAAATCTGATAATTGCACAATGTTGTTTTCAGAGATTAACAGTCCTTGAGACATGACACTCTGTGTATTTGAAATCACATATTAAGTCTTAAAAGTGTCAATCACTAAATAAAAAAGTAACTTTGTAAGAAATAAACTGTGAGAAAAAATTACGAAACAGATGTTGAATTTTACAAGTAAAGTAAATAAAATTATAATTGAACAGTGCATTTTGCACGATGATACTACATGTTTATAAGCAAATACAGATCTTAACATGTGTCTCTAGTTTGATTCGCCGCATTTTATTCACAGAGTGGGACTGTGGTTATGCCCGGTACGAAGGTAAAAGGACCATTGGTAAACGTTTTACACGCATTTTTATCGAACGCAAGCGCCAATGAATCTCTTAGTATATATGCGGAGATCCTGGAAATTTTACAGGGGGTTTTGAAGAATAATTTTGTATTTCGAGGAGGGGGAACATGCGCGGATCAGAAATGTTTTCCGGGGTGGGGATTGAAAAGTCAGACAGTTATTTGAGTTTGTCAAGGGATGTCCGAGGCATATTTGGTAAGTTTATAATGTACAGGTAATTAAAAGAAATTTCGCTGGGGGGGGGGGGGCTGGAACCCTTCCCTTTCTAGATCCGCGCACGGAGAAGACCGATGCCGGTAATTTTACTGTAATTTTAACCATTTTTATTTAATTATACATGTTTATAATTATCAGAAAACCAATATTACCTTTCAAAGCAATTTAAAAAACTTAAAACTTAGATGCGAACCATTTAGTCTCGGTAAGTATTGCGTCCGCGTACCAAAATAATGGCAATTCTCAAGAAATTCGGATGGACGATCTGTGTCCTAGGTTGTCCATCCGAATTTTTTTCTGACTATAAGCTACAGACCTGCAGTTAGAGATTGTCAAACTCTTATTGATTGTGTCAATTTGTTTGTCTCAAAGAATCATTTTTTAAATCAATAAAGTTTTACCTTAAAAAAAGAAAGAAATCTAACACAATTTTCAATGTTAGCATTTTACAATTTTATGGTCTAATAAAATTTCAAGAAACAACTCTCCATTGCTTTATCCGAAATATTGCATGAAAAAAAAATTACATCGCATTTTTTATATTACAAAAGGATATTCAAAATGAACAAAATAAATCAAAATATAATTTGTCTTTGTATGCGTTAATGAAAATGTAGATCAGCAAGGGGTTCTTTGTCGTGCAAGCACCTACTCAACAGATTGTTACACGGGTCTACAACGATGACAAATATCGAAAAGGCAATATTGTGGGTGAAGGATGAATATGTAGTTTGTTTTTTAAGTTTATTTTTGATACATGTAATTATATTTATCTGGATCGGTTATGTTTGTTAGTTTGTTTTGTTTATTAAAGAGGGGAATAAAGAAATAAGTAATTTTCAAGCACGTACATGTAGCATCGTTTTTGAAAGTGTGGGGGGTGGGGGCAAACTCATCCAACAAATTTTGACAAGCAGAAAAAGAAAAAAAAATCCAAAATTTTCATAATTTCACTCATAATTTCATGATTTTCATACCATTTTTTTTACATGCTACCAAAATGGGGTGGGGGGGGGGGGGCAACTCCATGATAATTCAATTTTTTTTATGTTAAAAAAATAGTTGCTGCGAGAAAAAGTGGGGATAGGACATCTTTATGTCATATAACATCTGAAACTGATTTCATTCCACCCACAAGCTTGAAATAATGAAATAATTTTAATGAAAACAATATAAATAGACGTCATAAATCCCATATCAAACGACATATTACCACTTGATTCTGCGCGTCTTTTTAATGAATTTTTAAACAGCGGCGAATTCTAAAATGTATTTTTAAAGGTAATGTTAGCTGCAAGTCTGTAGACCTTGTATGAAAATGTTCGGATGGTAGTCAATTTTTCCGGGATACTGACCGAGCGGTACATATATGCAGCTAAGGTAACTAAGAATGATTCCAATAAAATACTTTGTTGAGTAATGCAAGCTTTTAAGAAAGCAATACTTATATTTGTTTAAAATATAACACCCAAATACTTCGTCTTACATTCGCTATTTGTAAAACAAGCAGAACCAGTATCAGTCTGATCGGCCTCACCATATACATTGTTGGAATTTAACTGTCCTAGCATTGCATTGCTCTGCATGTACACAATTTCTTATAAAAATTAAACACTTAAAGTGTTCATCTATATGGCTACACATAACGTACACACGTGATTCAAAATAACCCAGACGGAAAACGGTAAAGAATTCAGTCATTGAGTCTACATTTTATAGAACTTGTAAAAATGATGAACATTGAACAACATTTTTTCCATGCCACTTTTTTCCATGGAAGATAGCGAATAAAAGATAAAGCATTTGTAAAATTTATTTAATTACCTCTTTAGAATTGTGTATGGACTAAATAGTTTATAAGTTGCTGCTGAAGGTTGTTTGGTATTTTCGTTTGTAGATGTTTTGCAAGTAAAAAACCTTAAATGCGGGGCAAGTCATAATTAATATCCTTAATAACCGTAACTTAAAACTAGCGGCTTTGGATTCAAATATTATCGTATACGAATATTAAGTTCACTTTTTAAAATCATCTCCACGATGATAATTATATTATATCTATCGCAAATGAGTATTTTTTTTTTTTGCTTTTAAAGAATTGTTCTATCGGGAGCAATCCCGCGTTCGTATTAAATTGCCAGCGTACATTTGTCATGTCATTAATACACATTGTGCTTTATAAGACGGCCGTGTATACGTATTGTAGAACAGTTGAGTTTAATTACCATGCATTGGAACCATTTTATTAACACAACTCCCAGTACTGAGTCTCTGTTACAGTAACACAGTGGGGCGTTAAACGTCCAGCTCTACAAGCACATGCACTGTCGTCTAGGCGACGGCCTGAATACAGCTAGCGACTCTTATATCGATCGGTTACCTGAGTCTCGTAATGCATCTAAATATAGACAGGGGCACAGTTATGAAACAAACAACAAAAATAAGGTCAAAGAGGTTCATCTATATGAAATGAAAATGTACATATGAATAAAAACATTTGGGAATTTCATGTGGAATTTTTTTTGCGCGCTACATGTATCAGTTAGTGCATTACAAGAAGCCCTTTCATAACATAATAAACGTGCGCACCCCCACAAAAAATGGACCGAACTGACAACAATTGTTTCTGCAAATACTGACTATAAATTACGAAAACGTTAAATTGAATACTATAGAAGGATTCAAAAATAATTTCTTTACAGCTTTGCTTCATTAATGCATTAGAAATTTTTATTCCTTTTTAAGTTAATGACAAGAAACTTTGGACGCCTCTAACGGTATACCGAATGAAAGGTCTGGGTAAGACCAAAAACTTTCAAAATACATGTTATAACAAATTTTTATCAGGTAGAAAACTAACACGGAAAATACGCGAATTTTTTTGATTTTTTTTCTTACCTTTGTTTCAACATCTATACCAGCCCTTTTATTTGCATTTAAATAATAAATAAAATATATCTCGCACAAATTCAATGTATTAGCTTCCAAACCAGCCCATCTTTGAGACTCTGTCAGTCATCGTTAAAGCTAAACCCCCTGGACAAAAGAAATCGTTCAATTTTACTAAAAGGCGAATAACTCAAAACTGGATAGGGATTTTCCTCAACTAAAATATGCAACGACAACATCACGCGGCATGTTATCAGTCCTGAAAATTTCAAAACAATCGGTGAACAAACGAGCGAGATATTAAGGATCAAAGTTGGCGTCTAGAAGAAAAAAAAATAAGAAATTTGAAAATTTTTCAGAATTATATTAAGGTTTTCCGCTCTAAACGGAAAACCTTAATTAGTGAAATATTTATCAGGGCATATCTTACCTTAGCCTCAAACCATGAGAGTTTTTTAAGCTTTCTGTAGAGGTAACAGTGACCGTTGAACTTTACCCAGTTGGCTCTGCAACCTGAAATGAATAGTCAAGTATATCTCATGTTTAAATTGCACAATAAGACAAAAAGAACTAACAGCGAAAATAATGTTATCACTATATGTAATACAAATTATGCATTTATAAGCAACTTCTTTAAGATGCAAATAATTCTTAGAATTGTACAATGCCAAGTTGTAAAATAAAAAAAAATTCTTGATTATCATTAACGGAGTTGTAATACAATAGCCTTTATAGTTCACACCAGTCGGCCAAATCATTGTATACTGAAAACCTCTTTTTTTAATTTGATATGATTTTTACGTCACAAAACCGACAGTTTCCTAGACTATGTTTTGCCCTCTGTAATTTTCGCCAATCTACATTAATTTGGAAACTGTTTCGACCAGACATGTTTGTAATTACGGAATGATGCTTAAAGATGTTGGAAATTTTTCGGTCTTGAAAACAAAAAGAACGAGGGTGGGGGGGGGGGGGCGTTCCCTGCATACAGTTTATCAAATAAATACATGTATAGAACTCTTTTTGTTTAGTGCAGCTCAAAAGATTAATCATGTATAAATGTATTCACTAATGGCACTAATGGAATTAAAATTTTATTTTTGTTTCAATATGAATATCGTATTTTGTATATCTGATTCTAATCATGGATCTCATGCATGTATCTGTTTGCAGAAGACAATTTTCAAAAAATTACTGATATATCTTATATGATGTTGTCTCGGGGTATTTCAAATTGTTATCCATTGTATTGCTTGTCAAATTTTATCTAATAATAACCGAACTTCTCATTGGTGGCTAAGAACAAATGCGAATGGAAACAGACTCATGAAAAAAAATATTAGTAATACGAAAGTTATAAGTTATCAGGCGGTATACGACTCCTGGCGATTTTAACGTGGATGAATATATATATATATATATATATATATATATATATATATATATATATATATATATATATATATATACATATATATATATATATATATATATATATATATATATATATATATATATATATATATATATATTTAAATTGTATCCATTTATATTTTTATAATTAAATTGAAAAAAGTTAGTTTAATATCATCTATTCCTTTGTAGGTGGCCATATTTACTTTTGTGTTGGTCCCTATTTCCTATAAAAAAAAGGCTCAAATAAAAAAAACCCAATTGAATCTTTTATAGTTTCATATTTTCTCTATTAAATTGTACCCTTAGAGGGTGCCGTAATGATTTTTGGATAACCTACAATTTTCATGGTGTTAGGAGATTGTATACAACATATGGATTCATAAATTTATAGTTTTAAATTTTTCTAACATTTGAAAATGTTTAAAGCATATGTGGGGGTCAAATATTGTAAAAAGTTGAATTTTTAACAGGTAACCATAATATTACTATCATGTCTTTACGAACGGCACTTTTAAAGACAGACATCCCTTGGCAGAGTATAACGTTAGTTTTTGTATCACTAATTTAGCTTTTCATGGTTGAAATTAATTAGTTTTAGCATTAAAGGTACGTTAAATTTTAAAAAACTAACCTTGTTACAGCTTAGCGAGCAATGGAGATCGCAGAGACACGTTTTTGCCAAAAACCATGTAATTTGTTCATAACAAGATAAATTCTAGTTTGAATCTAGATAGACTGCTCTAACGGGTTTTCTTTTTAAAGAAACAAATGGATTACTCCTTCACAGAAATGTTCAAATAGATAAACGTATTCTAATTTTGTTCTACATAGATCTATAGGAGCGTTTTACGTGATACTAACAATACTTTTTTACCTAAACGATACCAAACGATTTTGTCCAAAGTTGATTGAACCGGTTGATAAGAATAAACGTCCCATTTAAAATCATGTAATCCAAAGCAGTGCTGACTGTTTGTGTTGAAACCAAACCCTACACAGAAGTTATCATTGAAACAGTTTACACCACAATATAAAACGGTGTTAGCATCCTGATGAAACACCGCAGATGATGAGTTGATATCTTCCTTTTTCACAAAGGAAAATGAAAAGTGTCTCTGTTCACAAAAAATTCTAAACGAAAAAGCAAGGAAAAAATAAACTACGATTTTTTTCATATCCGTCGATTTCTATGTGCACTAGAAAAATATCACTTGACTTTCCCTGTCCTTTCCCTGTCTTTTTCTTGAAATGCAACTCAATTAGGGCTGCCATTACATAGAAATGCTAGAAATCAATGAATTTTAGATGTATAGAATGGTTTGCCTCTGAGCATTAATTTGCAAAAATCTAAAAATCAAAAACTGAAAGATCTTTTCATTAATTTTAGAATTGATTTTAATTTTCAAAGCTTTCAAAAATAAATATTTTAACGTACATGGCTGAAAAAGATATGTTATGAATGTGAAATTTTAGAGAAATATTTTTACCTAGATACTCGAACAATGGCTGTTGTACAATAGAATGGGACGTATTCTCAAACTTGATGTAGATGACTGTAAAACAAATAGCATTTGGAAATACCCCAGAACCTTATAAACGACGTAGATAAAATTCATGTCATTTTGTTCTGATTATAGAGTTCTAAATCCAGACAAAAAAGTTTACACATGGCGTAAGAAAAATCCTTTGAAACAAAGTCGTCTTGATATTTTTCTTATTTCTGATAGTCTTTCAAATTTAGTTGAAAACTGTTCCATTAAGCCGGGTTACAGGTCTGATCACTCCATTGTTTTACTTGAGATAAAATTTAATCCCTTCACCAAAGGGTGTGGGCTTTGGAAGTTTAACAATTCTCTTCTGTCAGACAAAGAATATGTAATAAAAGTTCAAGAAACTATTCAGTCAATTAGTAAACAATATCTAGATAATATAGAGAGTTGTGATTTTCAATGTAAAAATGGTATTGATGAAAGTCTTTTTTTTGAGGTGTTAATGATGGAAATAAGGGGGGTGACTATTTCTTATTCAACATATAGAAAAAAGGTCAGAAATAACACTGAAAAAAATCTTGTCCAGGAAATAGAATGTATGGAATCAGATTCTACTGTTAATATTAATATTTTGGATGAAAAAAAAAGTGCTCTTGAAAAGCTACGCAAGGAAAAGTTGTTTGGACATATGATAAGGTCTCGTGCCCATTGGATGGAGGAAGGCGAAAAACCTTCAAAATATTTTTGCAATTTGGAATCTAGAAATTATATAAACAAAACAATAAAAAAAATTGAAGTTGAAGGTATTGGAAGGGTATATGAGCAAGAAAAAATACTAGATTATGTAAAGAAGTACTATGAAAATTTATATGCAAGTGAGGACACAAATTTAGTAAGGATTGATTTAGATAATATTATTTTTAATTACAATTCACCTAAGTTAGAAAATGAGTTGTCAAATGGTCTAGAAGATGTTTTTTTTAGAAAAAGAGGTATTAAATGTCATAAAACATATGAAGAACAACAAATCTCCTGGGAGTGATGGGTACACTGCTGAATTTTTTAAATTTTTTTGGAAAGATATTAAAAATTTTGTTGTACGAGCCATTAACTGTATATTTTTGAAGAAGGAACTCCCCATCTCACAGAGACTTGGAATTATCTCATGTCTACCTAAAGGTGATAAGCCTAGACAGTTTTTAAAAAACTGGCGACCAATTACTCTTTTAAATGTTTTGTACAAGATTATTTCAGGGTGTGTTAGTTTTAGAATTAAGAAAGTATTAGATTATTTAATATCTGATACACAGTCTGGATTTATGAAGGGAAGATACATTGGAGAAAATACCAGATTTATATATGACCTGTTATCTTACACTGAGTTCAAAAACATACCTGGTCTTTTAATACTTATAGATTTTGAAAAGGCTTTTGATTCTATGTCGTGGTCATTCATATACCAAGTCCTTAAATATTTTGGCTTTGGAGAAAATATTATTCAGTGGATTAAGATTTTAAATACAAACTTCCATGCTGCTATTTTACAGTGCGGCCATTTATCACAACAGTTTGTTGTACAAAGAGGATGCAGGCAAGGAGACCCTGTTGCTCCATATTTATTTATCATGTGTGCAGAAATTTTAGCAATAATGATTAAACAAAACAAAGATATTAAAGGTATTTTTATTAATGATATTGAACATAAGATATCACAATATGCAGATGACACTTCACTAGTCCTTGATGGTTCACCAAAATCCCTTTTTGCAGCTCTTGAAACCATAGAATTTTTTTCGAGTTTTTCTGGTCTTAAAATAAATACATCTAAGACAAAGATTATTTGGATTGGATCAAAAAAATTTTCAGATCAGGTTTATCATCACACAAGATGGAAATTGGATTGGGGGTCAACAACATTCAACCTTTTAGGAATTCAGTTCTCAGTAAATCTTCATAATATTGTCGATATGAATTATAATTTACAAATTCCAAAAATTATAGCTATGGTAGAGCAATGGAAACGACGAATTCTTACTCCCATTGGTAGAATTACTGTTATTAAAAGTTTGCTCATACCGAAACTAAATCATTTATTCATTTCACTACCAAATCCAAAGAAAGAAACAATTTCATACCTTAATAAAATTTTGTTTGAATTTCTGTGGAAATCTAAGATTGATAAAGTTAAGAGGTCAGTCATTACACAGGACTATTCATCAGGAGGGTTGAAAATGGTTGACATTAACAATTTTATAATATCTCTCAAATGTTCATGGATAAAAAGGCTTACAAAATCACACAAACCATGGATGGATTTTTTATTTACCATTTATGGAAATGAGTTTTTACAGAATTTGTTTGATTTTGGTGATAGTTTTGTAATTGAATGTTTACACAAGGTAAACAACGATTTTTGGAAAGATGTGTTAAATTCATGGTTATGTTTTATTATTACCTATATTGATCACCCAAAGGCAAAAGATAATCTTTTAAATTCTCCGGTGTGGTACAATTCAAAAATACTCATAGCAAATAAATATGTTTTCATAAAAACCTGGTACAAGAATGGTGTAAAGGTCATACAAGATTTTTATGATGAAAATTGTAATTTTTTAAGTTATGAAGAATTTAAATGTAAATACAATCTCAAGAATATATGTATAATGCAATACAACAGTGTTAAATCAGCAATTTTTAAGTTTTTTAAAATGTCTAACATTGACAGGACTTCTGTTCAAAGAAATCCTAATCCATGTATACCATTTTTTTTCCAAACAATCATACTCCATGAAAAGTGTACAAAAATTATTTACAATGTTTTGAACGAAAATGTGGTTGTTCCAATTGCTGTAACCAGATGGAAAACAGATCTGGTTGATTATAATGTTGAAGATCTTACTGTATATGATATTTTTAAGATTTGTTTTAAAACTACCAAAGATTCTTCTGTACAATGGCTTCAATTTAGAATTTTACACAAAATTCTTCCAGTTGGATACTACCTTAAAAAAATCAATATTAAAAATACTGACACATGTGGGTTTTGTAAAAACAATGTGGAAACAATAATACATGTTTTTATTTCCTGTGAGAAAATACATACCCTGTGGAGTGAACTTAGCTTATACATTTATAGAAAGACCTCTGAAAGAATTGGATTTAATATGTTTAATATTATACTTGGCCAACTTCCATTGTCATTTCATAACAAAGTAATTAATTTTATAATTCTGTATATGAAACAATATATTTTTTGTTGTCTTATGTCAAATAGGACACCATGTCTGATTGGTTTCCTTTATCACTTAAAACTAAAATACAATATTGAAAGATATGCTGCAATACAAACTGGTAAACTACAATATTTTGAAAACTTATGGGATAGTTGGAAAGATATCTTGGCTGCTGATATCTGATTTATTTTTATTACACTGTATCATGAATATTTTTTTTCTATACTTAATTTTTTTCCCATATAAGCAAGTAACCACAAAATAATAAATTTCAGTGTTTATTCATAAGTGTGTATGTGTGTGTGTGTATGATTGAATGTCTGTTTTGCATGTATGTTTCTTTGAAAAAGAAATAAATTATAAAAAAAAAAAAATTTTGTTCTGATGTTTTCACATAATTTTTTAAAACTAATAACGGATCTTAATTGTAGCCAAGTTCCTTAAGATTTTGTCTTTCAGAATATTAAGAAATAAGTTGAATTTCAATTAGTTTAAAACATTTCGTCAAAAGAATCATACCAGTTCTAATGTTTTAATTCTTGTTTGTTATCCATACAATTGTACAAATGAAAATTAAACCACCAATATTGAAAAAAAAAAACAACGTGCAGGGCACACAGTAGACATGGGGTAGAAAAAACCTTTTAGCACGCCATGAGCGGTCGGTAAATATTTGGCGAGAGCGAGAGTCAATCACCAAGTAGAGAAAACGCAGTAACACGCTGCGGGAGCTCCGTAGAAACTCTTTGGTCGCTGTGACATCTTCATTTGTAAAAAAAATTGCATGGAATTATACTTGTTTTGTAAAAAAAATTTCTTGCGATCCCACGGTGATACTATCAATTTTAAAACGCCGTGAACACACTGTGGGAACGAAACTGAGTGTGACAAGGCCTTTAACGAACTGTGTTCAAAATCAAAAGTCAAAAGAGAAAGTACAAGACAGAAGCAGAGCAAACACGGACCTTTATTTTTTGTTGCAATCGGGACAAGTATTTTTTTTTTGGAATGATCGACATGCAATACATCATTGGGCAGCTCTTTAAATGTAATGCGAAAATTTTACGGTACATGGAATAAACATGATAAATAGGATTTATCCCACCATTGTGTTTATTACCGAAATTGCAAGTCTTGAAAAAATTTTACTCTTAGAAGGCGAGATGTACGTTTGGTATTTATTTTCATGTATGTAAAAAAAAACCGCAGGATTTTTAACATCATGAAAGTGTGTAAATGTTTTACTTTCAAGGAAAACACATAAGAGTACTGTCTTTTTAGTAATTTGCATTTAAATAAAGATTTATGTGAAGCTCTCACTGCATAGTAAATAAAGTTATGCAGGCGCAATGCGATTGCAAATAGTTAGATTTGCCGGATGACTCATATGGACACAACTGTGATCGGCTGAAGTCGATCTCAAAAACGTAAATGTCCTAGATCCTACAATTAGGTGATTATGGTGTAACAATAGGTATAAAAAAAATAAACAGTCAACATGCGACCCAATTGAGGATTGTATTTAGTGAGGAGGTCGTTGCATTGACCATATAACTAAAAAAAGTTCAATAAGTTCATATTCGTAATATTGTACGGGCAAAAATTGGGTTTTATATCTAAAAACAAATGACATAAGTATATAACTATTCTAATAATTAATCGTACAAATGCTGAAAATTATATTAAAATAAGTATTGTTTTACCCCTTTAAAACAGTTACTATAGAACTTTATACGAAAAAAGTCTAGCATTTGGACTGTTGGATTGGAACTGTTAAAATTGGCTGTTAAAAAAGACTGTTGACCGGTGACGTCACATCCCGCGAAAACGACCTTGGTCAATAGTTTGCGAGCCGGTTCAACATATTAACTGCTGACCACAGTCAACAACTGTATATCATTAGTATTTGAATATTTTGAGGTAATGATTCCGGTCTAAGCGTGATTGAATTCATCATAAAGTCTTACGGTTTTTTGTTTTTTTTTGGTATTTGATCACACCCGATTAAAACTAACATATCAGAATGCAACTTCAAGATGAGGCACGCACAATTGACAGGAATACCAAATCTTTATATCATTCTGAATCTTTTGTGCTTTCACCATACAATTTAAATCTGGCATCTTATTTGTTCACATTTGTTCACAAATCAAAAGTTTTTTTTTTCCCGAATGTCTTCGTTTACTGAAAGAAAATATATGAACGTTAGGTGACGTTATTATTTTTTTTTCTTTGACAATAACATATAGATATTTTATTCTTCTTCGGACTGTTTGGTTTTAAAAATACAATTATCACCACCAGAATTTATTACACACAAAGTGCAAATAATTCTTGACTCATTTTCTCCACCATACAATGTAGAACATTTTACAGTTTGTATCGGCTTTTCCGAGTTGAAATCTTTTCGTTGCACTTTGAAGACCGGCAATGTCAATGTTTGTATTCAATTTTAAAGAGGATTATCGGTCTTTGGTTGCTGAGATCTGTTCAACAAAACTATATATCCTGTAATTTGTTGGTACATAGAATACAATGACAATTCTTAATTTGACATTTTTAATATTATTCCGTTTCAAGTTTAATTAATAGAGACATTATTTTCAACATGTATTTGCTAAATAAATTGCAAATGTAGTGATTACACATATTTGAATTTCAATTATAGCTACATGAATAACTATACATCATACATTAGTTTTGAGAAATATGCCACATTGAAACTTATTTGTAGGATCTACTGTTTGTTGATATAGTAGAAAATGCAACCCTTGATAACATATCAGCACTTCAACTGAATCAAATACAGTTGTTATTTATTATCCATCCATGTCGAAGCAAACCTGTTAGAGGTACACTTTAAAAACTAAAAAAAAGATAACTCATTTAAAAAATATGACCCTCACTCGACTTTTTAAACGACAGTTCTTTTCAGGGCTACAGACCGTTTAGTGACCAAAATTCCAATCGTGTTGTATTGTTAACCATGATTTAAAGGTAGAAATCTCTTTTTCACATATTACATTGTAATGAGACTAGGTCCGAGCAGAATCTACCGTTTACTTCGCCATTTCTCAAAATGCCTAAACAATCACCGATATTTTAAAGATTTGGTTCGAATATAGTAAAGTTAGTAAATACCACGGACGTGTTCGAATGATCCAACACACACTTGCTTTCGATATGAAGGTCGTTTACTCCAGTCCATGCTGAGCATTGCCAAATATGGTACTGGGACAATTAGCATAACTCCATCTACAGTAAATGAATGGTCGTATAGTGTAAATTGAAGAATGTAATCGATCGAAATAATAACTGTCAGTAAAACATATTTATTAAAAATTGTACATGTGCGTGTAAACAAAAAAAATTAGTTCCTTTATTATACAGTACAGGTTAATTTGTATATGGATAATCAACCTAAATTACATGTGCACTGCTTTGTAATATTATGTCTTTTAATGTTATCAGACTGATACAAAAAAAATACATGATTTATTCTTATTCATGATATCATTTGGAAGTTACTACTAACATAAACGTTCAAATAGTCAAATACTCAACCAACGAAATGTTTAAAATTTTGAATACTGTGCAATTATTTGCAGCTTAAATTATTCATTATTATGCCTTCTGTCAGTTTGTCACTACATATTCAATACTCATCTATTTTCGCATAGTATCAAAGGATTTATATAGCGTAAGCATACTATACCGAAATAGAGCACGGCAAATATTTTCAACGAAAATCTTTCAAGCGCCGACAGCGGGATTCGAACTCACGACGCTAAAATCATTCCAGCTTGAAGCCCAACACGTTACCGCTACGCTATATTCGCCGTTATTATGTTGAACGGTATTTATATATATAAAACGTAGATATACACGACTGACATCAAGCAATTATTCAAAAACACTTCATTATTGGCGGTAATTAAATAGTAGTCAGGGTTTGATACATAGTGCACTCGCCTCCGGCTCGTGCACTTTGTACCAAACCCTGACTACTATTTAGGCATAGTACATGCACAACACAACACTATTATATAAATAGAGTCTATGGGCAACGCATGAATACATGTGTACTAACTTGAACACAAATCTTTTGTTGAAAAAATGAATAATTGAACAGATATTTTGACAAATGAAGTTTCTTGAATTCATCAAGGGAAGATAACTCCTCCAAAAAGTTTATTGTGCAAAATGACCACCTTCTTATATGGTGTCAGTCCTAGGTGTCTGTTCATACATAAGTTATTTACTTTCTTTAAAAGTAATAACGTACGTTACTTTGTGAATCTAACCGACACATCAAACATATTTTTTATGCCTAAAGTGTATTTTTGGCAAGTTTTCTAAATAGCCACGATAAACATGTTTTAGAAGAAAATTAGATTGATAGCTCTAGGGATGAATTTTATTTGTTTAAGAATTGTTTTCTTCTTCTATAAAAAACCTGTTTGAATACGATTCCATTATCTGAATTAAGAAAATTAATGTCAAAGCTATCCAGTCAGATTCCGTTTTATCCTCAATCTCTTTGAGGTGTGAAAACGTTTCCTGGGACTCTATCTATTGATGAAAGAAAATTGTGAAAGAAAATGATATCGATTGTTTTTTATTTTGCTTGGAAATGTAAAGTTCTATTAGAGGCACTATAATTGAGTATAGATATCAAAATATATATGATAGTAAATATTAACAAGTATTTTCCAAATTAAAACTTAAATTTTTGATTACTTATCAATCATAGTATTACTGGATTTTAGAAAATTACTAGACTTTGACCCGTGCGTGCACTGGTTGACATTGCATATGATATCGGACATTTACGAAAAAGATACATCAACACACCGTATTGTTGACAGTTACATAACCAAGCTTTAAGCCTACAATAATGTTATTAATTTCACTTTACTCTGCTTAGTTTGAATAATCTGCGTCTCGGGACAGGCCGTCGCCACAGTTAAAATGCCTCCCAAATACCTGTAATGTAGCACAAAATTGCAGAATCGCTCCGAAATTGCATTGAAAATAATAGTTAAATTATTCATAACAAACCTTTTTGAGGCTGTAAATATCTTTCATCTAAAAATTTATGACATTCGAAACTCTAGGGTTTTTTGGGAGTTGATTTTTAATCAACTCTCCTATGCAGTCACTCGGACAAACCGAAAGTGAAACAGTGTTTGGACCTCAGCACAAATCATTGCTCCTGACAAGACTTAGTTCTTGAAAATAATTGATGAATTCGATGTAATGTATGCTAAAGCATTGTTTTTCAAGGAAACTTATTTACAAATACCTTAAAAATAGTCAGATTTTAAATGGTACGAACAATTTAAATATTTTTTGTAGTCGTATGTATTCCTACGCCAGAGTTCAATATAGTCTCGTTCAACTCGACGCCCGGCTGTCTCCGTAAACCCTTGTCGGAGATTTACGGTGTCAGCCGAGCGTTTGGTTGAACGAGACTAGAGTTCAATATTGCTTGGATCCATACAATTTTCGAGAAATATTTCTACCACTGATACATAGTTTGATTGAATTAATTTTATCTTTAAATATTATTTAACATGATTCATATGAGATTTAGCGTGAATGTAAAGCGCATGCGTAAGATTGTAAAATAAAAAAAAATCCAGATGATTTCTGGAATTTTAATAGGAATTTTCGTTGATTATTAATTAGCAAAGCTTGATTGAGAAAAAAGAAAAACAAATTTGTTATCTTCAAGTACTAATGATGTTTAAAATATATTAAACAAAAGACAGTGCTCTTCTGATTACTCGGTATTAAAGCCCAAAATGTTTCGAGTCTATTATTTTAATATAGTAGTATAAATAGCACGCCGTATTTTACCTAAGCCTCAAACAACAAACTCTTTGGTGTCTTCTGTAAAAAATAGCAGTGACCTTCGATCTCTACCAATCGAGTTGGCCCTGCAACCTGCAGCTGAAACTGTCAAGCAAAGCCCATGCTTAACAAGGCTGAGTTTAGTTTTGTCTACTTCAGTATCATGATAAAATTTATTGCTTTGTGCTTTCCTTCACTTACTTCACTTATTCCTGTTCGCTCCTTGGGGAGCATAGGGCCGCAACCACTCCTCGCCAGCGGACTCTGTTTTGGGCAACTTTCTTTAACTTGGCCCAGGTGAATCCTTCCTCTTTTGTCTCCGACTCTACTGATCTTCTCCAGGTTTGCCTAGGTCTCCCCACTTTCCCCTTTCCCTTTGACTTCCAATCCAGTGCCTGTCTTGTGATGTTTTCTGGGGATTTACGTAGAGTGTGGCCTATCCATCCCCATTTCCTCCTCTTTATTCCAATGTGGATGGGATCTTGTTTGGTTTTTTCCCATAGGTTTGTGTTTGATATGGTCTGGCCATCTGATGTTAAGAATATGGCGGAGCCATTTGTTGACAAAAGACTTGAGTTTGTTATTGATCGTTTTTTTTATACATTCCAGGTCTCCAAACTATACAACAGGACTGAATTTACTTTTGTATTAAAGATTCTTGTTTTGGTGTTGATGGAAAGTGCTTTTGAATTTCACGTAGGGTGACGTAGGGTGTTCAATGCATGGCTTTGTGTTTTAGTCCTATATCAATTATTTCAATATTGAAAAAATAATTTATATACAAATCCGATGTTATAGGTGTTCGTCTAGAATGTTAAACAAAAGGAATATGCGGGGGTGTGTTGAAAATAAGTCAAATTGTAACGAACTCCATATTTGTTCTGTAGTTTTGCCTTTGTTTTTATTTTCTTCTTTAAAATAGATGACAACTATTGTTAAAATTCAACAAATGTTGAAATAAAAAAAAGTTCCTCTTGGGGTTCTCCAGGGATATACGAGGGTTGTTAGACAAGTTCGCAGACAAAGTGATTAACAGCAAAATTACTGTGTGCTTTGTAGGATGACGTACGTTTTATTCAATGACTACCGATTGAAAATAAGTATGCAACAAATCATATGATTTTGAAGTTGTTTTCAAAAGATACAGCGATTTTTATTTCGCATGAATAGGATTTACGGCGCACCATTTCATATTTACACGACGTCAGGCGACGTCAAACTACTGAAAGACAATTCAAACCTGTCACTCTTTTTCAAAGTAAACACCCTTTAGTTCACACTCTTTTCATGCCATTAACCCATTTATAAAACGCATGTTCCCGCCATTATTTGTCAAATGTTTGTATAATGCCATATCGTAGATCTCTTAGGTCCAAAAAACTCTGTTCACGCAGTTTCGACTTCAGATAAGAAAATAAAGCGAAATTCATACATGTTTTTTCAAGATCCGGGCTGTGTGGGGGGTCTGTATGCTGCAAGAGTTTGAGATATTAGTATTTCCATTTTTTGAAACATTCAATTTTAGTTGTGGTTTTAATTGTAAACCTTTATCCTATAAAAAAAAGCAGCATCTAAAAACTGTTTGGTCTCCATCGGATATTTTTCTTCGTGCACACAAAATTCAATGACTGATCGGTGCTACAAGGTGTCCATCTACGTTAACTTTTTGACTCATTTGTCTAGCGTTGGTCATCCATATTTGGCGAAAAACGGTCAGAAATTCTTTAGTATAATTAAAACTTTCACAAAATGACCTTCATAGCTTATTTTGATCTCATATAAAATATACTTTATTTTTATGTGCTTAAACTGTACTTTTTCTCAATAGAAAAAAATGCTTACAAAATATAAAACATTAAAAAACTGACATGCTCCTCGAAGCATATCTTGTTAAAATATGTAATCTGTATATTTTTTTTAGGTGGATTTGAAATAAACAAATCTTTACATATTTATTAGAAAATACGTCAAAATTAAATATAAAAAGTTTCGCTGGTATGATGCGAATAGTCCTCTCGCAGTCGAACTTGTCCGCGAACTTTTCTAACAACCCTCGTATATCAAAATTGTTTTTCTCTCTAAATTTGCGTATTGTTGTATGTATTGGTGTTCAAATATAACATTATAATGAAATTAAAAATGTTAATATGGTTCTTTGTCAATTAATTCTTCATATTAAAATTCATTGTCAACTTTCCTAAGTAATGTGTCAGTAGCAGTATTTCAGCATCACCTACATGATTAGTATTTGTTGATCAGTTAATTCGATAGGAAGGGCATGATCTACGTATGAACAGATTCTCAGGCAAGGCAAGCTACTGACAAACAATTTCATAAAACATGACTATCAACAGTCTCATTTGAAGGCATGTTTATGTAGATTCGATTGTTAATACAACAACGCTTCCACTTGGTCCCAGGTTGACTGATGTTTGTCATACTTATAGTTAAACCATAATTAATAATCTTGTTGTCTTACACAAATTACGGACTTTTCTGTTTTTCATGACAAAAAGCGCACGATGGGTGTGACCAGTCAGCAAAGGATGCTCACTCCTTCATGGCACCTGATCATACCTGTAATTTTTTTTAAAGATCCGTGTTTTCTCTGCTCATGTTTTGTATTTTTCGATCAGACTTTTGATTTTAAACACTGTTCGTTATCAACACATGTCATCTATTTTTCAGGTATGCGACTGTATTATGTAAAGGAACGTCTTCACACATTTTTTTATGATTGAACGAAAAATTTGACTGATAGTTAAATTATGTGGATATGATATATTTTTGCAGGATGTTTTTTAATAACTTTAAAGATACATTTAAGGCAATTTATAAGATGAATTTTTGGTATTCAGTAAATTGTGTTATGACTGAAAGGTAACTTAAAAGTGACTGATTAGTATATATCTGGTATTAATGACAGCAACGAGGTTTGTTAAGCCTAAAAATGCATGTTGAACAACGAGGACATGATTTTTATGATCATTCTCAAAGGCAACCTTAAGCAATATCATGCAAAAAACGATATTTTGAATTTACTATAAAGATGTCTTCCTTAAACTGCAATCACTTTTTCAACAGTGTAGAAAAACTTGCATTGATTTATCACTGTAATAAAAAGAGGTACAATTGATTAAGCAATTACTTTCCCCTGTATATATTACAAACAATACTAATATATAAGCGGATTGTTCGTGTTGAAATTCTCTTTGATATGATGACACAAAGTGTAAATGCTCGGTAAAAGAAACAATGAGTAATTATTATTTAACCTCAATAGCCTGATGACTGGACCAAGGTTAGCTTTTAGAACCCCGAATAAACAATAATTTAGATGAGGCATTGACTTATTATAAATTAATAAAACTGAACTTCAGCTTTTGAAGCAAACAATTTATTAGGTAGTTGTTTTTCGTTGCCAAAAAGTCCTTGGCTTTAATGAAATTAACATTTTCCAGAATATTTAGAAAGTAGTTTTTGAATGAAATATTTAAAAAAAAAGATTGAACAAAACCAGTGATATTAAATAGCAACTCAACTACAGATTTCACAAACACTATTGTTTAACAATCATTTATAAAACAGGATATAAATTGAATATGCATAAAAATATGATCTAATAGAACGTCCTCTAAAATAAACCATATGTTCTGTCTAATTATTCAAATTGAGAATATTTTTTGAATATGCACGGCAATAAAAGCGAACATAGTACAATCTATGTATTGAAAAAGAAAACAAAATTAAGGATGGTGTTTACAAAAAAAGCAAATAAACCAAATCCACTATCTTTTAAATTACAAATTTAATACAAGTTTTAGACCACTCAACCGTGTGCAGGAAATGTATGAGGATAAAAGAATATATCAAAAAAATTCAAAATCGGGGTTCTGCATTTACAACACTGTTGTCTTCTTTAGACATCAAACATTTTTAACAGTGATTAAAGACTTGCATTGATTTCTAACAATTAAAAAATATTAGTTACATGCGAGTTTTTCTCTTCGACATTCCGTTCACTGATGTAATCATATTTTACGTGCTTTAGATTTATTAATTAATTCTTCAACTGATTGAAATTGTATTTATCTATTCATATATATACTTTTTTTGTATTTATCTACATGTATTAATTTTCTGAAACATGTTTTTGATTTTTCAAAACATTCCGGAATTTAATGTGCTACTTTTTATCTACCCGTGAATTGATTAATTTACTCATAATAGAGATACTCATTTTTTGTATTTCCGAATTTACTAACCATGCCTCTGATGTTTTTTTTTCTTTTTTTTAAAAACAAAATTACAGTCCGGAATTTTTTTGGTCTCTGGGCTTGTTCGGTTTTGTATTCCGGAAGTATTTGTATCGGTTCTATTCTATTTTTACCGCATACATACCAACATCCGGTTTGATTTGCTATAACGAGGTATGATTTCTACCCTTTTTTTTTATCCATTTCTATTTGTTTATTAAACCTTACATATTCAGCCACTAGTCCTTAGGTGGTAGGAAATGCATTCTCCTTTTCCGAGTTAATTATTGACTGTGTTTTTTTAAATTTTTTTACACTATTACTAGATTGATAGGTTGCAGGATTGTAAATTTGTACTAGAGTTTGCATAGGATAATACTTTATACAATGCAGCCTGTCTCCCTTAAATATTTTCTTATTAAAATAGGAGGGAATGTGCTTGATACTTCCTGTCCGTTTCCATAAAATGTATTATTTTTCAAACTTTTTTTTAACTCTACCTGAACATAACTTTAACATATACAGGTTTATCGGCAGCTGTATAGCATGCCAATGTTTACAAATGATAAACAAAACCAATTCATGCGCCGAATCAACACCTTTGCTATGTCATAGCACTTTTTTCTCTTCTATTCACTATATATCTCTTTTAACTGTCTTCTGCAGGGGTAAAGTATTATTAAATAATCCTAATGGACAACAAAGCACTTAAAGAAAACAAGTTAAAAATACTATCAGTAAACTGCCAAGGGCTTAATGACTTCCATAAGAGGAAAGATGTTTTCAGAAATCTTAAAATAAAAAACCACAATATTTATTTCTTGCAAGATACACATTTTAGTGAAAAAGATGAAATGTTGATACAATCTCAATGGGGAACTAAATCTTTCTTTAACTCATTCAGAACAAACTCTAGAGGGGTGGCAATTCTTTTAAATAACAATTTTGAATGTAAAGTACATAACATAGATAAAGATGATAGTGGTAATTATCTTATATTAGACACTACTGTTGACAATATGCACCTTTTACTGGTAAATATATATGGCCCAAATTCAGATACACCAAATTTTTACTCAGAGTTAAGGAATAAAATTGACTCTTATCTTAATACACAACATATTATAATTGGAGGTGATTTCAATTTAGTAATGAATAAAGACTTAGACTCTATGAATTATAAACATCTGAATAACCCAAAAGCAAGAATAGAAGTTTTGAAATTAATGGAGACGTTTAATCTTGTGGACATATTTCGGGAAAATAAGGCAAATTTAAAAAGATACACATGGAGAAGGAAAAGTCCTATAAAACAAGCCAGATTAGATTTTTTCCTTATATCTGAAACTCTAACAAATAGAGTACCACATGTACAATTTGAAAATAGCTATCGTTCAGATCATTCCCCAGTAATTCTTGAATTTAAAGTAAATGAATTTATGAATGGGAAAGGCTTTTGGAAATTCAACAATTCCCTATTAGTTGATACAACATATATTAACTCTATAAAAAAAATAATTAGGGAAGTAAAAAGACAATATGTTTGTCCTATATACAATATAGATAATTTAGATAATATAAGAAATGAAGATATCCAATTTATAATTGATGATCAACTTTTTATAGATATTCTTCTTACTGAAATAAGGGGTAAATCCATTTCATACTCTGCTTTTAAGAAAAAAAAATCAAATGAAAGAGAAAAGGAATTAGAAAATGAGATTACATGTCTTGAGCAGAACTTCACGGAAAACTCCTTAGATTTATTATCGAACAAACAAGATGAGCTTCTCAACATAAGAAAAAAATAGATTAAAAGGTCAATGTATCAGGTCAAAGTCTAAATGGATTGAAGAGGGAGAAAAGCCGTCCAAATATTTCATTAACCTAGAGACTAGGAACTACATAAGTAAACAAATACCAAATATTGAAAAAGATGATGGGTCGGTCATTTTCGATCAAATGAAAATATTAAAAGAAATTAAATCTTTTTATGAACACTTGTATAAGAAAAGAGAAATTATAAATGAAGAAAGTTTCCATGAAAAGTTAAAAAAAATTAAGTGTCCTAAACTTAATAGTGAAGAGTCAAACACCCTGGAAGGTCCTTTAACTGATACAGAAATTCTGAATTTCCTTAAGAAAATGAAAAATGAAAAAAGTCCTGGCCCTGATGGTTTTACAAGTGAGTTCTTTAAATTCTTCTGGAGAGACTTAGGAATATTTATCACAAGAGCAATAAACCACTCTTTTCAAATAGGAAACTTTTCAGAAATAAATAAACTAGGTGTTATTACATGCATTCCCAAATCTGGAAAACCTAAACAATTTCTGAAAAATTGGCGTCCCATTACTTTACTAAATGTTATTTACAAGCTAGCTTCAGGAAGCTTAGCTGAACGCATGAAAACTATTCTAGATAAATTGATAAATAATGATCAGACTGGATTTTTTAAGGGAAGATTTATTGGGGAAAATATAAGACTTATATATGACCTTATGTATTATACAGAGCATTACAACATACCCGGCCTTTTAATGTTAATTGATTTCGAAAAGGCTTTTGACACCATCTCATGGAGTTTTATCTCAAAAACACTAGATTTTTTTAATTTTGGACCCTCCTTCAAAAATTGGATAAAAACATTCTATAACGGAATTAAGGCATGTGTGATTCAAAATGGTATAATTTCAGAATACTTTTATCCAGAAAGGGGCTGTAGACAAGGTGACCCAATATCTCCATATCTCTTTCTTCTCTGCGCTGAGATTTTAGGAATATTAATAAGAAATGAAAAAGACATCAAAGGTATAAATATTGATGGGGAAGAATACAAAATATCTCAATATGCAGACGACACATCAATTATAATGGATGGTACACCACAATCATATGATGGCATTCTCAGGGTTTTAGACTTTTTCGCACAAGTATCAGGCTTAAAAATAAATTTTACAAAAACAAAAATGGTTTGGATTGGAAGCAAAAAATTTTCAAAGGATGTATTTCATCATTCACGATGGAAACTTAGTTTTCAGTTACATTAGATGAAATGGAAGAATTAAATTATTTACCAAAATTGTCTGAAATTAGAAGATTGATAAATCAGTGGAAGTTAAGAAAATTAACACCAATTGGTCGAATTACGATAATCAAGACACTAATAATACCAAAGCTAAATCATTTGATACTAGCATTACCCAACCCAAAAACTGAATACCTAAAAACTTTTGAACATGATATTTTTCATTTCCTATGGGGCTGTAAAGTTCATAAAGTAAAGAAAAGTACAATCATACAAGATTATAATCATGGGGGTCTCAAAATGGTTGATTATGGAAATTTTATCACAGCACTCAAAGCTACTTGGATGAGAAGACTAATTAAAACTGATACAAAATGGGTAAAGCTTTTAGAATCAATTTTGAAAATTAGTATCTCTGAAATATGGAGAAATGGTCCTGATTATTCGTACCTTCTATGTAAAAATTTAGAAAATTCTTTTTGGAAAGAAGTGCTCCTCAGCTGGTTAGAAATAATTGAACAAACACCACTTAGTAAACCCCAAATTATAAATGATAATATATGGCACAATCCCAAAATCACCATAGACAATAAATCAATATTTATCAAAAGTTATGTTAATAAAGGATTTATTTTTGTTAGTGATCTGCTTAATATAGATGGAACATTTAGAAACTTTGATGAATTGAAACACATTAATCCAAAGACAAATTTCATAGAGTATGCAAGTTTAAGAACTGCAGTTACAACCAGACTACATACACAAGATATACACTTACCAAACCTACAGAACACATTACAATATGGACCAATTGTCCCTAATCATATTCTATTGTTTATTAATACTTGTAAAGGTTGTAAACCCATGTACAACATATTATTAGACAAAAAAAGAGAAATATGTACATCAATATCAAAATGGAGAGAAAAGGGTTATAACTATTCACAAACTTCTTGGAGTAGAATTTTTGAACTCCCTTTTAAGTGTACACAGGAATCAAAACTACATTGGCTGCAATATCAAATACTTCATAGGATTGTCCCTACAAATAAATATCTTTTTAATATAAAAAAAGCAGAATCTGCTGTTTGCACCTTTTGTAAAAAAGATGAAGAAAGTATTAGTCATTTATTTTATGAATGTAATATAGTAAAAGAATTGTGGTGTGATGTTGAAGAGTGGATTTTTACACAGTTTGAAATCTCGATTACATCTGATATTCAATCAGTTCTTTTTGGAAAATACAAAAATAAAGAAAGTTATAAATTTTTTAACCTGATAGCTCTTATTGTGAAGCAATATATTTTTTCATGTAAATATAAAAGTAATCCGACACCAAATATACATGCCTTGAAAAAGGTCATAACAGAAAGAATCTTAACTGAAAAATATTTGCTGTTGAAAAGATGTAATTATAAGGAATACGAAAGCCACTGGCAGAATATCTGTGAAAAATTGTAGTTATAGAGATAAGTTTAATTTTTCTGTTTTTTTGATCGATGTGAACTCTCATATCATTTCATTTGTTTTCAGTATAACATAGTCTATACTTGTATTGTAATCCACCTGCATAATCTCTCTCTCTCTCTCTCTCTCTCTCTCTCTCTCTCTCTCTCTCTCTCTCTCTCTCTCTCTCTCTCTCAAAATCAGCTTCACCTCATATGAAATATACAAAACTGTACTATTAAGTAGAAATAGTATAAAGACTATGTAATATGTTTATAAAAATGTTACAATCATTATTATGTTACATATGTACATATGTTGTGAAATGAAAAACCCAATAAAAAAAAAAAAAAAAAAAAAAAAAAAAAAAAAAAAATATTAGTTAATTACTTTACCTTGTATATATTATAAACAACATGCCAGTGGGATTTTTGTGTTGAAATTTTCTTTGATATGCTGACACAAAGTGTATTGGTTAGATAAAAGAAGGAATGAGTAACTATTATTTAACATCTATCGTCTAATCCTGGGATCAAGGTTAGGTTCTATTACCTCTAATTAACTATTATTTAGATTAGTGATTGATCTTAAAAATCATGACTATGATGTAAAAAATATGAACCTCGGCCTTCGAAACAAACATTTACAGTGTTTTAAAATCTCTCGCTCTGTCTCTCTCTCTCTCTCTGTCTCTCTCTCTGACTCTCTCTGTCTCTCTCTGTCTGTCTGTCTCTCTCTCTCTCTCTCTCTCTCTCTCTCTCTCTCTCTCTCTCTCTCTCTATATATATATATATATATAATGACAAAAGAATATATCAAATAAACTTGAATTTTATACCGTAGTGATGTCTTCTTTGAACATTTTCAACAGTTTAGGATGACTTGCATTGATTTACTACTGTAATTATAAACCAATTATTAACTAATTATTTACTCTTTATTGTTTAAATTATAAACAACATGCAATCCGATTATAAGTGTTGAAATTCTCTTTGATATGCTAACACAAAGCGTATCAAGTAGAGAGAAAACAGAATAGGTAATTTCGATTTAAGCCTTTATAGTCTGATGTTGGGATTAAGGTTAGGTGTTATTATCTCTAATTAACTATAATTAAAATGAGTGATTGATATTGATCATCGTGATTTTGATGTGAAAAATATGAAATTTAGCTTTCGAAACAAACAATTTATAATTCTAATTTAATGGATTAAGAAAAATAAACCTAATTAAAATCACAGTTAAGTTTTGAACATTTGTTTTAGAGGCTTTTGTTTTGTTGCCATTTCTAATAACAAATTCAAAAGTATGTACGTATTCGGAAAAATGTTAATTTCATTAAATCCCTTAACTTTAAGTCCTTAAATTGTATATCACAAAAATTTGACTGTTGCGCAGGAAATTTACTTGGACAAAAATATATCAAATAGGATATAAAATTGGGATGTTGAATTTACTCTAGAGATATCTTCCTGAAACTTTAAGAAGTGTTAACACTGTAGAAAGACCTGCATTTATTTTTTACTTAATTAAAAAATATATATTTATTTTTTTACCTTGTATCCTCTATAAACAATATGTAGGGGATTATTAGTTCCCTACCAGTTTTCACCGAAGGGGACTATAGCTTTCCTCTGCGTCCGTCAGTCCGTCCGTCCGTCCGTCTGTCTGTCTGTCTGTTTGTCGGTTTGTCTGTCTTTCCGTCCGTCTGTCTGTCCCACTTCAGTTTTCCACACTTTTGTTCTTTATGCGTTTGAGGAATAATATGAAATTTGCTTAACAGCTTCAAAATGTCAAACATTAGATTAAGTTTACACTTTTTTAGCGTCTGGTTGACATATTTTCGAGAAAATAATTTTTTTATATTCCAATTTTTTAATGTTCGGGTTCGATATTCTGCATAACACTGCATTGTTTTCACAATTTCCACAAACCGGTAAGGGACGTGTATTGCTTATGCAATACTCTTAGAATGCTTGTTTGTGTTAAAATTCTCTTTTATTTGCTGACACAAAGTGTATTGGCTAGATGAAATAATACATGATTATTATTTAAACCTTAAAAGTCTGATGATGGGATCAATGTTATAGCTGTAATTACCTCTAATTAACAGTAATTTAGATGAGTAATTAATGTTGAAGTTTGTTACTATGATGTGAAAAATAAAAACTTTAGTATTCGCAGCTTTGCACATATGATTTATAGAAAATAACAGTAATAATATTAATAATAATAATAATAATAATAATAATTATAATAATTGGTCATATCTTTAATTTCTGAAACTGTTTTCCCGTTATTTCAATGGATGTTGATTTTTATCGATGATGATTTAGATGGTTAAAAACTGTTTAACTCCTTTTTCATTTCTTTTATTTTTTGATAAATAACATTTTCTAAGATATCTCGTTTCGCATCGATAATTTTTGCAACAACTTTGTTTCTTGCATTTTTGTTAAAAACCAGGTCGGAATTGTCACGTGAATTTAGTGCTCGACAATGTAGACTATCCGTCTGTCGCATTTCAGAAAGAATTTATTTATGCACGTCTCCGAATCGCTGTGGATGCGTCGTTTTTTATTGGCATAAGCTTGTCGACCACATACATTAAAATCAGGTATTACATGTAATATGACCACGTACAATGTACTATCAATTTCGGGTAGTGATCGTAGCGAAATCGAATCAACTGCTTTTACGTAATTAATAAAATAAGTCACGCTAAGTTTCTTTTGTTCTCTGTAATTTGCTTATACATGATCTATTTTTTGTTTCTTCTTAAATTTCTTTCGAGCCGATAAACCAAGTGATGATCACTCAGACCGATCGGTTACTCGCCCCTGGGACTGTAGAGCTTCGGGTGATTTACATAAATTTGATCGATCCGAATGTCACTATCCCGTTTTTCGCGTGTCGGGTAGAAAATAATCTACGTAAGATTAAAGATTTCCATCATTGACTTTAAACTTGAAGATTTTAATTGATCTATGTTGAAATCACCCAGGATAACATGTTCGGAACCGGGCACCGAGAGATCTTCGATCCACTCCTCGAAATCAACCACGGCAGCTTGAAGACAAGTCTAACCGAATTTTATTTCATTGTCCATACTTCTTTCAGCAACACATAAGATCATTAAAGTCGTTCACTTTTCAATGATAAAGTCAAAACGTACATCTACGTATGATTACTTCAGATGTCTGTTAAAAAAGATCAGACTATTAACTAGGTTAAACACAAAACTCATAATATTTTATTACCAGACTATATGTCTTTTGTTTGAACAAATAACAATAAATATTACCAGGTTTAAATGTAACTTAAATACAGTGTATAATAATCATAATTATTTTATATCAAACACCGATTTTCAAAAATAACTTTAGATTTCTAACTAAAGCATATATGCTGTATATTCATCTAAGAAATAAAAAAAAACAACAAGTTTTAAAAGTTCATCGGAATATATAATCGGTTGGTACATGATCAAACTTAATGAGAAGCCGAAACAGAAAATGAGATGTTCACCGAAATATGAACTTGGTTGGTACTTGATCAAATGTTCTGATAAGCCCTCTAAGTTCCAACTTCTCAAAAGATTCGATCACAGGCTAATTAAGTTCATATACCGGTTAATGTTTAAGTTTGCTTTTTAAACGTATTTTTAAGTTTAAAGAAGGCAACTCCTGCAGAATTTTTAAAATTACCAAGTGTTATATGTTTACAATAATTCAACCGTCAAACGATAGACTCTTGCAGTATCATTTTGACGTCATGAAAAAGTTCACACAGAATTGAATATTTTCATTATTCTATAAGATTATATAAGGAAACACATTTGCAAATATTAATATTAGATTTTGATAAGGCTAATCTATAATTATAAATTAAGACATTTTGCCAATAAGCTAAACAATGCCTGCAACAGCGTAATTGCATACACCTTTGGTATTCCAACAAGTGATTTTTGTTGTCCGTAAGCTATAATTGAATTTTACCTGAAAAGTACTTAATGTCAATAAACTAGATCAAATAGCAAAAATGTGAGTGAGGTGGTAGATAAGCTTTTGGATATCCAAGTCAGGGGTAGTTTGCATCAAAATATATGCTTGAAATGAAATAATATTGAATGATTACGTAAACAGTGGGTGAATATATTTATAAGGAACTTGCCTGAATTACACATAGAAGTTAAGATTTGACAAATGTTCAATAAATGTTTTTTGAGTAAGCGGTTTTAGATTTGATAGATGAATGCTATTTTTTATTTTCGATAAGCTTTTTTTTATCCAGAACGGGGTCGTCAGGAACGCAGTTTGACTAATTTACACAATGGTGAAAAGTGTAAGACGAGATATTTTGGATATTACAACTTTGGTTTTAAAAAATGCAAACTTAAAAAAAAATAAAAAAATAAAGGCCATGCTAATGTAATCATTATTCAAATCAGTTTAAATTTCCCCCTATTTAATTGATTTATTTGCACTCACAGGCAGTATATGACGTCAGAAGTGACGCTATTTTTATAACTCGATCAAATTCAGTAAAAATTTGACATTTTTCTTACTGTTTTTCGAATGGGAAATAAAGAGCGCAGCTTGGAACAAGCACACTTTTTTTGTCAATTATTAGTGTTGGATAGATACATCTTTAATATTTTTTTTGGTTCAAGCATGTGCTCAATGCTTTATGAAAGAAAAAATGCTTAAAACAAGCCGTTTATGCTTAAAATGCAAAAATGGCGGGAAACGGTTTATTTTATGATGTCATATTTCTAACTTGTTGGCACTTGAATCAAAATGAGAATAATGAAAAAAACTTCACATGTATATCTATATCTGTACATCATAAACAAAGTTTACAGTAAAATGATGATGCTCATTTTAAAGGGCCGTTTTAAGCTCAAATCACATAGAGTCTTTTTAAAAATTGTGCAAACAAAGTTCGATCCTTACAATTGTTCTACTTTGAAAATCAAGTTTTACCACATGCTTTTGTTATTTTGATCTGATAATGGGAGTCCAATGTATTTAGAGAATCTACTATTTGTGGACTTAAAGGTATGCGCATTTCTAACTCACAAATTAACACAAACATTGAATGAAGAACAGTTTTTTTTATTCAAACATGTAGAAAGAAATATGTAAAAGTACACTGAGGCAAACCTTGATAATTAAGAAAAAAATGGACCTCGATCCCATCCCCCAAATGTAAATGATTGTATATTCCGAGGAACAAATCATGACAATAAAAATGTCAACGGCTTTTGTATTGTTAGCCATTATTAAAAGTGAGTATTCTCTTTCTCACAGATGAATGGGATTAAGACCGAGCACGGTCTATCATTCCATTGACCATTTCTCAGGATGTCAACACAGTCACGTACATCACCCAGACTTGGTTCAAATATATACCAGGTGAAAAACACCATGGGCGTGTTCGAATGGTCCCATACATACTGTCCTTCGATGTTAAGGTCGTTAAGTCCGGTCCATGCTGTGCAACCGCCAAATATATTACTGGGACAAGAAGCATAATTACCATCTACAATAAGACAAACTCTTGATATATTACATTTTTAAACACATATCAAAAAAAGTTGGTCAATAACATTAAATACTAACCAATGTAAATTGCAGATTTTTTTTCTATCGAAATTATACTTTTAATAGAATAAAGATCTACAAATATGGGTGTTTCAAAAAACTTACAAATAAGTTCCTCTGTCTCGCAGTACAGAGAAACGTTTATAAGGATCATTAACTTTAATAATCGTGTAATATGACAATTTATGCCGTCATCAAACTGGTACAATAATATACAGTTTGATTATTAGATTTTCAGAATTCAACTCTATTATTGTGATTGTAAAACAGATAGTTTCATAGCTCCGTTGCCAAGAAAATACGATTTGATCTTCAATGGTATCGAAATTTTTAAAAGCTTTTTGAGGTTTTTTATATAATTGCGCTCTTTTAGACATGTGTAAGTTTAAAAGAAGGTTGGTTTCTCCTTGAATGTATTTAGGGCAACTTATTTGACATGTATTGAGAAACATTCTTCGCTCTAAGACGGATATCCAATTGATAGCTCTAGGGATAAACTAAATTTGTTTCGAGATTGTTCGCTTTGTCAATAAAAAGAGATGGAAAACACTTCCATTACCTGGATTAAGAAATGTTGAAGCAAGCCAGTCTGATTCCAATTTGTCATCAATCTCTACGAGGTGTGAAAACATGTTCTGACACTCTGCCTATTCATGAAAGACAATTAACGTTGGTGAGAGAATGATTGATCCTTTAGTAATATTCCGCTTGAAGATGTTTAGTCCTATTCAAACTTCTATAATTGAGTATTGATATCGAGATAAAGTATAATGATGGAGTGACTTTCATCTGGTTCATTGAAAAGATCATTTGAAAATTTACAAAGACGTTAATTCAAACGATTGTTAAGAACATCGAAATCTTAATCAAAAACTTTGGTTAAATGAATATGTTTTTGATATATGTTATATAAAAACACGCATAGCATTAAAAAAAACATATAATAGCAGGTATTTATAGAAATATTTTTTTTAAAAATTGATTCTAGTATTTTAGATTGCTTTATCATTCACATCTACCTTAGCATCAAACCATGAAACTGTTTGACGTTTTCCGTAGAAATAGCAGTGACCTTTGAACTCTATCCAGTTAGCCCCGCAACCTAAAGCTAAAAAAGTTTAAACAGTCAATCATACCCCTTCCTTGAAATAAAAAAGTGACAAAGGGACAAAAACTGAGAAACAGGTAGTATTTTATAAATAAAAATCACAGGTGGAAAATCAGCTTGTTTTTTAAACTATTAACGCCTAAAATCGTATGATACCAAGTTTTAATGTGACAAAATCAATAATTTGTCGGATAACCGTTTTTAAATGTAATATCTTAAGTACTTTAGCTCAATAAAAATAATTAATTTTAACTAAATGTTATAAACTATGTGATGTGTTAATAATATTTTCAACTCTTTGTACCACAAACTATACAAAATATATCCATTAGTTTAGTTAAGCTCACAAGGGTAGTATATCCATTAGTTTAGTTAAACTCACAAGGGTAGTCAAATACAAATGTATCCTGTAATTGCAAACACGCATTAAATATTTCATCTAGGTTTCGGTAAATTGTATTTTATTTGTATATCCATTTGTAAATCTTTTTTTTTTCAAAACATGTCCTAATTAAAATCCATTTATGTTAAAAGTAGTTCAAATCATTAGCAGAAGTTAAGATTTTAAAAATCACTAAAAAATCTTACTTTTTTGGACAATATTGACACAATGTTTTAAGAAAATAGTTTTTTTCTCTCAAGCTTGTAAATAATCACCTTACAATAAAGAATTTTTCAATGATGACTAACAACAAATACGTATACTAAAACAATAAAATTATAAAACCCAAAGTTAGATTACACCTCACGACTTACAGAATAGTAGATAACCGTCTAAACCATTGAACTACGCTATGAGCTTACATTTTAAAAGAACATAATACGAAATCACATTTTTTGTTTGTATATATCGACAGGACGTGTTTAACAACACGGTGTTAAATACCACCTATAGAAGAAGATTAATGATTACAAAAATGTATTTCATTTTAGATATATAGAAAGGAATTATATAATTGAACGAACAGTTAGATGTTTACAGTGATTGATACATTTAGATGACTTTGGTTAGAATTGTTTTGAAATCTATAGTTACACCAATATACATTTTGTTGGTTTAATGAAGTAAGAACTTTATTAAGAAACGTAAATAATCAAGAAAAGCATTGTTTGAATATTATCACTAGGTACACCAAAGTAAATGCATTGTTCTCAACGACAGTTTACCGTGCATGCTAGCTAGAAGTCAAGATCGTTGTGTTTACGTGCTTGAATAAACACAGTGCTAAATTTCAGTGTAATCGTTTATTAAACAGGACATGTATTTTTATTTTTTTTTTTGCTAAAATTTACTTGCGCCATGCAACGGCAAATGCGTCTGCTCTAAAATACATATGCGCCAAATTTTCTCGTTTTAAAGAATGTGAACGTGTATACCCCTTGCAAATTTAAAAAAAAATCTGTCAAAGAGTTAAAATAGTTTAAATGTATTTCTTGATTAAATTGATTCTGAATCCTTTATTGTAATTTTAATGATATTATAATTCATATTTTTTTTATTAATAATTATTATTAAAAAGTTACCACATTATATGTTATACCATAATTGTTACATTATATATTTATTTGCATGGGCATACAAATTGCTGTATAGTAAAGAGTTAAATGCTAACAAATAATTAGTTCTTATTGTTAGAATTTTTTAATAGGTTATTATCATTTTCCTCGAAATGCATGAAATTGCACGTGTTTAAATACTTATTACCTGGACGATACCAAAAAACTTCTTCTGATATGGATGGAACCGGTTGATAAGAGTAACCCTCGCTTTCAAAACCATGTACTCCAAAACAGTGCTTACTATTTGTATTAAAACCAAATTCATCACAAACAGTAGCAATGAAACACGTTGCACCACAAAGTAAAACGCTCTTAACATCCTCATAAATTACAGATAATGATGAGTTGAAATCTTCCTTTTTGACACGCGCAAATCAAATGTGTCTTTGTTCACAGTAAACTGTAAACGAAAAAGCGATGAGAAAATAAAGTAGGATTTGCTTCATAGTCTTAGATTCTTAATGAAGTTGAAAAATATTATATGACTATCCTTTCTCTCTTTCTAGCACGGAATGCAGTTCGGTTTGAAATGAGATTAACATATAAAATGCTGAAAATCAATAACGTACTAAGCTATCTAAAGATGGCTTGCTTCAAATCATGAATTTTGAAAAAAACAACAACCGTGCCTTAAAACGTCAAATCAATTATTAAATAAATTATAAATTTTGATTTTTCTGACGTGCCCATCCCAGTTAACATGTATTACAGTGTATTAATTTTTAAACTTAATAATAGCCTGACTAATTATTTTTTGGATGTCGTCGGTCCTTTAACGCACACAAGCAGTGCAGACAAATTGAAGATATAATTAGTCTGCACCGCTTGTTGTATATACATTGTAAGACCAACGACACCAAAAAATAAGCAGTCAATGCTTATATCTATATTTTCATACTGGTGTCTTTTTGTATGAAATATATGCGCTCTTAGTCAGTGATATGAAAACATACATGGAACAGCAATATCAACATAGTTTTTTGACCTCTTCCTTGACTTCAAATATAGTGCCAGAAAGCTTGTCTGAAATATTTTTATTGACGAATAGATATGATTAAACTATTATTTTCCATCAATACATAATAAATCAGATATGTAAGTTTAAACGTTTTAATTAATCTCACAAGATGAAGCTCTGCCATTCAGTCAAATGAATGATAACTGAATGGTCTGGAAAGGTGACTGAATGGCAGAGATAGGCCATTCAGTCACATTTCAGCTACCTTGCAGTCGCATTTCAATTTACTGAATGGCAGAGATTCATCCTGTGTCTTACATTAAGAATATGCTCAAAACGCGTGATGACGTTTATATTTGTGCTCCTGGCACATGAAATAGCTAAGTGCATCCACAGGAAATTGAACGCCGCATACTTACACTGCAAACATAAGGGGAAATATACACTGATTTTATATGTCAAATAATAATCGTTATAGAAATGAACTCAAAGCAAGACGAATTGTATATGCAATTTCTGTTTTAAACCGATTTTTCTATTCTAACAACAGCATTACAAAGCAAAGCGTTTTCCTTTTCCTGATTTTGAAGTTCTAGCATGTAGTATTTTTTGATTTCTGAAAATATGCATTGCTTCTATATTAACTTATAGCATCGAAGGAAATTTGAATCTACGCGAAAGTTTAGTGAAATGATTCATCACGTTGTAAACTTTGATTTATCATATCAAATCTGGGAATTAAAGGTTATTTGTTTTTAGAAATAATAAATTTCTACATTTATGCACACGTCAAGATCTTATTTTTTAATTCAAAGGTGGAAAGGGCGGGGGGGGGGGGGGGGGGGGGTTCTAGGGACATATGAACGGAAGTCCAAAATCTATTTTCAGTAACTTATAGATTTGTTGATTTAGAACTGCAACTAACCCCACACCACCCACCTCGGGCATGACAATATCTCAATGAGATTTATAAATGATGACAACTAAAAATTAGCAACCATACTTATAAGTATTGATTTGAATCTAATAAAAAATTACAAAGGGCATTAATTACAGTAAGTACATACAGATATGGTATAATATCTTTGTTTTATAGTCCCTTAAGTTTCGACGAAGCGCGTTTGACATTTTGAAGCTGTTCAGCAAATTTCATATCATTCCTCAAACGCATAAAGGAAAAAGTGTGGAAAACTGAAGTGGGAAAGACAGACGGACGGACGGACAGACGGGAGGCAGACGGGGGAACAGATGGACTGATGGACGCAGAGAAAAGCTATAATCCCCTCCGGTAAAAACCGGTTGGAGACTAATAATCAAAATTAGAGAGAGAGAGAGAGAGAGAGAGAGAGAGCATGCTATGTATGTCGACTTTTAGTTATACATGTTGCTTTTTTGCTTCCATAAAATCAACTGTTAATTTAGATTTTTTTTCACAATATATATTGCTTTCATGAATACCTAATAGATATATATTAATGTTGATTTGTTATTTCTTCATAAGGCTACCTTTTACTTACAAGCATCAATTTTACCCTTCTTTAATAAATACACATCTCTTTTGTACATGTACTATATTTTAATTTTTTAGGAAAATTGAATTTTGTCTCGGTTTGTAAATGATGAAAAAAAAGGTTTATATTTAAAGTTAATAAAAATTTAGTTTATGTAAATAGACTAAAGTTAAAATGATACGATAAAAGATTTGTATTACCTATTGTATACTATCTCTCAGTGTATTATCGCGTTATTTTATTATGCATCGCATTTGTACAATGCATTATTTGTAAACTTTCTAAGCTTGCATATGTAGGTTAGTCAGTTGTTTTGTTGAACTGAAGAACAAGAATTGTCAAATCAAAATGCAAGGAACTGTTTATTTGACAGACATCAAACATTTTACATATGTATGCGTAAAAGCTCCTTCCCATGGATAAGAAATATTTATAGGGATAAGATAATTTTTATTCAAACTCACTTGACTTATTAGAAAATCTTAAAACTCTAAGGAAATCTAAACTTTTTTTTAACGTGAAGTCTGCATTAATATCATGATAAGCAATAGCACATTTGTCAATAATATAAATAAACATTATGACTATGACACTTAATCTTGAAATATCAATCTTGTAACACATTTTACTTGACACGATACAGAGAAGAAAATACGAATAGTCATACATTATGTTTGAAGTGTTGTCTTTATGTAGTAAGACCAAGGTACTATCATTTTTTTTCAAAGCAAACTATCGGAGCATGATTCACTACATGTACCGATCAACTGGCCAAACGTCATTGTGCATCAAAACATGCAAAACATTGACAGGTCTGTCTATTCTAAAAAGATAACAAGCTATGAAGAGAGTAGGTCAGTCTTTTTCTGCGTATAAATTATTAAATGCACCATTACAAGTTAAAAATATAAAAACAATTTGTTTTAAATAATTATTAAGAAAACTGGCTTTGACCTTCGTATTTCGATCATAATCTGCTTTATTATTTAGTTGCCGAGTGCCGTAACATTCGTTTTGAAAAGCTTAATGGAGAAAACAGGTTGTTTTTCTTACACAAATTAATATCTGCTCAATTTTTTATCAAAATGTGCACAGTCTATCAAGTCTGTTTTCACAAGCCGTATTGACTAATTTTGTGTTCTTCAGATAAGTTAGTGTCTGTTTTTTATTATTCGGTAAAAGTTGTTTGATGTCCAATTTGACGTTAAGGTACTTCACTGCACCCAGACTTATACTTTTTAAGACACTACGTCACAAGATGGCGATTTAAATGTTTTGATAAACTGTTTATATCGTTCGATTGGGTTGTATATCGTCATAGCTCAGTGGCTAAAGTATATGGCTTCTGAACCGCAGATCATGAGTTCGAATCCGCCTGGAGCTTTTGTTCATGTTAACTGAATTACATTTTTGAAAATGTAATTTTTCATCCAAAATTGCACAATTTTTACCTATTTGACTTAAATACTTCTTATCCATTATAATATCTCTCATAGTCAAGTAATTTTTTGCTGATTTGAGAAAATATTTCAAGGTGTAGTGAGCCACCTTTTAAATAGAGAGAACTGGTGCCGTTGCCTTTGCATACAATCAGGTATCCTCAATTATTCATTAAAAGGTGCATTGTTCTACTATGTCTATTTTCACAAGCTATAAAGATGGGACTAACTCCGTCCTTTGTACATAAAAATAATGTCTGCTCCATTACTTACTAAAAGGTGCACAGCGCTATCATGTCTGTTTTCACAAGCTATAAAGAGGGGACTAAATCTGTTCCTAGTAGATAAATTAATATCTGCTCCATTACTCAGTAAAAGCTGCACAGTGCTATCAAATCTGTTTTCACAAGCTATATAGAGAGGGCTGTCACCGTTCTCCGTACGTAAATTCATATCTGCTTTATTATTCAGAAGAAGCTGCATTGTGCTATCATGTCCTTTTTGACAAGCTGCGTGAAGAGGACTGGCCGTATTTTTCACATAAATTAATGTCTGTTCCATTATTCAGAAGAAGTTGGACAGTGTTATAATGTCCGTTTTCATAAGCTATATAGAGAGGACTGGCTTTGTCCTTCGTACATAAATTATTATCTGTATCATTATTCAGTAAAAGTTGCACAGTGCTGTCATGTCCGTTTTCACAAGCTATATAAAGAGGACTTGCATTGTTATTCGTACATGAATTAATGTCTGCTCCATTATCAATTAGAAGCTGCACAGTGCTATCATGTCCGTTTTTACAAGCTATATAGAGAGGACTGACTCCTTCCTTCTCACGTATATTTATTTCTGCTCCATTACCGAGTAAAAGTTGTACAGTGCTATTATATTTGCATTGACAAGCTATATAAAGAGGACTGGTTCCGTCCTCACTACACAAATGAATGTCGGCTTCATTATGCAGTAAAAGTTGTACCGTTTTATCTCTTCGTATTTTAATTAACTCATCAAGTAATTCATATTTTTGGAACAAAGATACGATATGAATAGGGTAAAGACCCTCCATGCCTTTTTCAAAATGTCCTTGGTATTGTTTTTAAAAAAATTATAAAACAATTCTTTTGAACCATTGCAACAAATCGCGGAAATCAGAAAATAAGTGGTTAAATATTTAAACAGTACTCTGATAGCTGTGTATGACAAAATGCAATCAGAGCGCAGAGTGGCGATAGTTTATTTTCTAATTCCACAAATTCAAGCTTAGACATCTGCAAACTTTTAGTAGTCCTCTCAAGATCTTGTTTATCAATTGTAAGCTCTTTTGTTTCTAGTAACATTTTTTGATTTTCGGGATGATCTTCTATTTTGTTTTTTAGTACCTCAATTACTTTTTTATTCCTCAGACAAGGATTGAGCACGACATCTAACAAGCGTTCGCCAAACAGTTCAGTATAAAGCCTTTCTTTAAGTTCCTCTATGTATCCGTCACTGAAAAAAATAGTAAACGAATTGTTGTGTTTTTCACTATTTCCCAGTCTTACTCTTTTTCTGAGAAAGCCAATGTCAGCGTATCTTACTGTTTCTGCTGAATTTTCTGTTCCAAATACATAAGTGGTAAGTTCCATCACAAAGTCATGATAAAGATAACTTACGCAAAGATCACCGTTGAAAAGACCAAGAAGTGCCAAAGCACAATAATTTCCCTGATCGTCTTTCCTGGACCCTATTATTTCCTCTTTTAGCATTATTACAGGTTCTGTAAAAAATCTGAATATTTGTTTTTGTATTCTTCTTTGCTAGAATATAACTTACACAATAAAGGGAAATCGTTTTCTACTGCAACGATTTCATTATTTACAATCTTTTCCCGATAATTTCATATCGTATGTTTATTTGGTCAAAATCTGACGTTTTTCATTTACGGATTATTTGTATTTGTTTTCATCGATGTTAACGATAAGTGATTGATTATTGAGATAACGTGTCAATCTAGCATCAGAAATGATGTGACTTCTACACGACATCAAAAGTTTTGCAGTTCTCAAATATAACTTCAATTCTTCCTCGTATGTTTGCCAGGAATTATTCAATATTTCATCAAAAGATTCTTTTCCCAATGGATCGTTGAAAACACAAATGGTTTTGTCCTTTTTGAATCGACTTGAAGAATATTCAGCAACAATATCTTTTACTTGTTTTACTCGTTTTATGGCCCAGCCCTGTTCCCTGTATTTGAGCGCAATATGTTGCATAATGGCAGATTTCCCGGACCCTGAATGACCAGCAACAATAACCAGGTTACTGCTTTCAATATTTTTTTCTACTTCTTCACACGCCTTTGTTGAAATAAAACAAGAGTCTTCCTGTTTCCATTGGTCAAATATGGCCTCATCAATTTGTGATTCTACAATGGTAAAAACAATGTCATATACTTTTAAAATTTAATAAATTAATTAATTATCCTTGCGTTCCGACATTTAAAAAAATAGACTCAGTATACCCAAAACAATTTATACTTTAACCTAATACCACGCATAGGTCCTGAGGTTACTTAAAGACGATGAACAAATGCGTTAATTAAGGTTTTGCCTAAACTATGCTTTTTGTACGATCCCTTCATATAATTTTATTAGTCAAGATCATGTAAAACAGTGCCCCCTTTCAAGAATGAGAAGTTTCACATAGTTCCCATGGATATATTCCTTTCATAGGGATACAGTTGAAATACACAATAATTAGGTTAGAACAAACATCATCCTCACACCTTTTCAAAACAACAGAATCAGTTTCATTTAAGTAGCTGCAAAAGTATATTGCAAACACTCTGACAAGTAGAAATCAAAATCTTCAAATCAAAATTAAGAAAATATCGTCATCTTCCTAATTGTATATATCGATCGGCGGTTACTGTGTTGAATAACCATGTTCTTGAACAAATAGATAAAGTCGTGAACTTAGAGTTGTGTTTATTTATATATTTATGAGAATTCTCTAATTATGGTTCTCCACATTTCAAATGCCAGTTGCATGTAACTCGCAGCTCTATAAACTAACAAAACTGAAATCTATACGAACAAGTTCTTATCAAATTAGCACTCGGTCGATGCCTTCCACAATTTAAGGACGGCGGACCCAATTCATTTCTACAATATATTTTTTATCCAAATTTATATATAAGGAATAAGGAATCATTCTTTGAGTATTATGAGGTGATAATTTCGGTCGGGGCGTGATCAAATCCAATAAAGACCAAAGGGCTTTATGATAGATTTGATCACGCCCCGACCGAAATTATCACCTCATAATACTGATAATTTCGGTCGGGGCGTGATCAAATCCAATAAAGACCAAACAGCTTTATGATAGATTTGATCACGCCCCGACCGAAAGTATCACCTCATAATACTCAAAGAATGATTCCTTATTACTTATATTTATATAATTTTAATCCATCGTACGATTTAATATTTAGATAACCCCTCTGGCGCCTCAATTTGGCGTCATTTGTATTATGGGTTATATGTGAAAACGTTTAGGATCTTTACATTAACTGTATTTTTAAAAGATTCATTGGCATCCAGAATTTTTTAAGGAAGAAAGGACGGAGTTTGCCAGGTGTATGGTAGTGGCGGCAGGGGTGGAGTTCCTAGCCATAGACTCGGTAATTTTAATATACATGTACAAATTTGAAGACAATTTGATCTCTCCAGGAGTGTGGGGAAATAGCGAGTCCGGACTTCAATTTATCAACATAACAAAAGCATTTAAAGCTCTGTATTTTGTTTGTGACTTGATTTTAAAAGTTTTGTCGAGCATATAAAGCACCAATTTACCTTTCTACACATAAACATTGGAAAACTAATGTTTTTATTTTTTGACTCGAATAGTGTTCAATTTTAAGTCACTTTTAGAAATTGATTCTAAAATTATATATGCAACGGAATTATTTTCCTATATGTTGTCATATAGAAGGGATTTTGAATACATTTATGGCAAATTCTTGAGACATCAAAATACTGGCACCTAAAAAAAAGCACCATCGTCTTCTAAGTGAAACGGGACGGTCTAAGGTGTCAGTCCCGTTAATAATCTAAGTTTGGATGGATAAAAGGAATACTAAATATAAAAGATATAAAAAATATCATATGCAATCCAAAAATGTGATAATTTGGATTGTTGTGAAAAGAAAAGGTCCCAATCGATATCCCCGTAATACATCTAATCGATAATCAATAATATTGCCAATAACTGCTAATCAAACAAATTGTATATTCTGATATACAATATTACTAAATCCCGGCAGGGTACTATAGACCCGGGCGCGCCTAAGATATATGGATACTAAGAGTCATAGCAATTGATATTAACAGTAAACTTGTAGTTATAGGTAGACGCATACTCCTGCCCCACAACGGATGAGGATTTTCATGATTTGTGCGATATATTTTTTGCGGGGGTTTGGGGTTGGCGTTAGCTTGTAAAGGTTTTTCGCGCGAGTCTTTATCACCCCCTTTCCACAAAAAATCGATGCTACGTGTCTATATTGTGTAATTATTTAATGTACGTGATTATGTTAACAATAGTGCAAGCAAAAATAAACAAATGTTTATTGAATTTCAGACAATCTCCAAACAATTGATAGAAAATAACTAACAAAGCCCTAAGAGCTAAGAGTCCTATGCCCAAACATTATTCTCATCCAATTAAAGACTAAATCTACATGTATTTGGCTTAATGCATTATTAGAAATATAAAAAAAAAACCATATTGATGGTTTATCAATTAACTTTAATGTGCATGTACATTCTATATGGCTCCAGAGCAATTGAATTTCACAGACAAATAATCATGAAACAAACTCTTATGTATATCGAAAGCATTACTAGTAGTCCATTTTACTAAGGATCTATACATCTAAAATTGTACAGTAAAACATGCTCATAACGAAGTGCAAGAGACGGACATATTTACTTCATTTCAAACGTAATTCGTTATATCCGTCAAGTTTACAACGTATAATAAAGTCACGGTGAATAAATATCACGGTCGCTGTAAGCGACAATTCATTATAAGCGTGTTTGCTATAACGATGTTTTAGTTTAAATGTTATCACATCATGGCAAGGTTTCCAATTTTGTATTACGTCACAAGTATTGACAGAGCAGCGACGAACGACCTATTTGTTGCTTTGCAACGAGCTCGTTTCTAGTTTATTTATACGTTTCTTTGGTTTTAAAACCTATTTTTATCCGAAGCACGTGTTGGTTACAAAACTTACCGAAAACGATTTCATCGTACAGGTCGATACATTCTAGAGAAGCCTTATGTCCTCGGATAGAACGAGTCATTTCGCTGGCATGTTAAGGTTTCCCGATTGATTTTACAGCGAAAAAATCTGACCCTGCTGAATTAAAAACGAAAGGAAAATACATGCGATAGCTTGGGATTCACTGTGCAGAAAGATTTGTTAAACTTGTTTTAACCTGAGTTCGCTGTAATATGCAACTGGATATAACCATGCAAGAAGAGGCGATCGTGGACGAAAATACTTTTCAAAACAGTTAATTAACTTACGAAATAAGTATTTGCTATATTCACGGACTTTCTAAGTTTCGCGAATTCATAATTAAGTGTATAAATCTGATAAATATACTTTGAAAACGTTAACAGTGAAAATGCTCTAAACTCTTAAACATTTTTTTTAAATCATTAAGCGAACAGCTTGCTTGTGCAAAGCGAGATCTACCGGCAAGGCCTTTGCGAAAAAAAAGACCAGCTGAAAATTGATTTTATGCATTTTTGTTTTTTGCGTCAGTTAAACAGACTAGCACATCCCTATTCTTATCGGACAATTAGTTACATGTAAACATGGTAATGCATAAAGCAAAAATACACAGTATAATATTTAGCAAAGAATTATGTTATGAGTACATTATTACAAAAAGGGCCAGGAAATGTTTATAATAAATACACACCCAACCTTCAGAACTCCCCTCCTTAACGTGAAAGCTAATAAAACTGAAGTGACTAGATCGTTTAATATTAACTGCATTATAATACAATTGAAATACAGTTATATTTTTACTAATGTAAAATAGATCCTTCTTAGTTTTAGTAGTTGCATGAGGTTGATATTATTAACCGTCATAAGATACGCATGTAAAATAAATTAACATATTTGCTTTTGCATTCCTACCTGCATTAGAGGAATTAGTCATCTCATTCTCAGGGACTTCAATGAGTGGCTCTTTTTCATCCAATTCCTTCACGTTTTCTTTATCAGTTTGGCGATCTATAAATTTTAAAATTACAGAAATTAGGGCTTTTCTACTTTCGGTCGAAAAGACTTATTGTTTACGTCTTTTTTATTTTTATTATACTCGACATTTTTTTGTCAGCAATTTTTAAAAAAAAATGGAAGATATATTGATTCGATTATGGAACAGTTATACAGCAAACCTTTCAATCTATGGAATGTAAGGTTTTGGACTTCCGGTTCCGGAACTTCCGGTTTCGGTACTTCCTGCACGGTCAATTCTAAAATTTAAAGAAAACGCAATATTTTGTTTCTTTTTTAAGTTAGAACGTTTAAATTTTAGAATCAGATCTATCTTTTCTAGTCAAACAAACATGTAAGCGTAAACAATTTTCTATATCCTACCGTTTTTTGAGATATAAAGCCCAAAACCTTAGTAAAGGGGTGATGAAAAAACAAAAAAAAATTGAATGACGTTTAAAAGTTCATATGACGCCTGAACATTGCTAAGATAGAAGTAATTAACATAAATTCCGAGTTTCACTAAAATATGTTGACCACTTTCGGTTTTATAGGTCGATAAAAATCGTCTATGGGAGTTTTAATGTTAAACAAATATCACGCGTCATTCGTTTTCTCAAAAAGTTTTCAAGGAAATGTAACAATATTTTATATATATAATGAAAACCACAATCCGCGGACTGGAAAAGTTGTTGGGTATACAGTTTGAAAAAATAGGGGTTCTGCAGGGGTCAACGTTCAAAACAGTCCCTCAGCTGTAACTTTTCTATAATTCATCCGATTTTAAAAAAAATTTCAAATTTTAGTTAGGAACAAAAAGTTCATTTTAAAAATTGTTGTCCGAGGGGGCCACTTTTTGACTCCTAAAAGGGGTTTAAAGGGCCTAAAATGACTATTCACTGCCAGAAAATCTAAAACTACTCGTAAAGAGTTATCTTGACCGACCTTGACCTTTTGACCTTTGACCTCTTAGAACTACTATGTTATAAGAATGTGCAACAAACTGGTATATCAGTTTCATTTATACGTACACTTCGGTGAACTTAACCCATCCCCCCCCTTTTCTACATGGTTGAATTTCTATATTACCTTAACAGGTGATGATTGACTTTGAAATCCATCATTTCTAATCGAAATCACACCCATCAAAGTGTTACAAAACGTTTGTCAAAATTTATACAAAGTCTGACACTCTGACTGCTCCGTCGATCCAGACCACGTTTTAGACCACAGGGCGAAAAACAATCTTTAAGCAATTCCTTAAAGATGGCTTAAAGGATATACCATCTTTAAGCCACCTTTAAGCTGAGATTATAGGTCCTTAGTGTCCAAACTTCTTTAAGTCACCTTTAAGCCATATTTAAGCCGCCTTTAAGAACCTTTAAGTGACATTTACGCTCCCTTTAAGTTGTCTTTAAACCATCTTTAAGTTCCCTTTAAGTCAAGTTTGATCAAGCTGAACGATAAACACATATATCAAATGAAAATGCTTTTTTATAGTGATGGGAGGAGGTCATCCGAATGACAATATAATTTCCAAGGAAGGGGGGCGGTGTTCCAGGCGGTTTCAATTGTCGCTCCATTAAACACAGATCGCTGTCATCAACACCGCTCCGATGGACACAGATTGCCGTTATAAAATTCTTTATAATTTTTGGGGGTTTCAAAATTATTGTAGGGGTGAGCGCAGTCTCTGTATTTTAATCTGTGCAGGAAACTAATTAAAGTATGTTTGTTTCCTATTATAAATTAATCGGTGAAATTTCTCTCTCTCTCTCTCTCTCTCTCTCTCTCTCTCTCTCTCTCTCTCTCTCTCTCTCTCAGTTCATCTGGTTATTAAACAAAATAAAGATAATGAACCAAAAATGCATGATTAAATTTGATAATTGTTTTAAGGTTTGTATTTTTTTTCAATTTTCAATATTTCTAGGTCTAACTCTAGATCTGCTAGATACAAGACTCTCAACTGCCTTTGTTATATCGGGCAGGTTATTACTGCTTTGTTTGTCTAGACATAGTTTTGTTCGTTTGTGTATATCTAATTAGAGTCTATTGTTTGTCCAACTTAAGAAAACCCCTGGAACTTACACAAAATATACAAGATATACACAACAGTTGTGTCGTGTGCCCAGGTGCAGGTTTGTGTATATCTAATTAAAGTCTATTGTTTGTCCAACTTAAGAAAACCCCTGGAACTAACATAGAATATACAAGATATACACAACAGGTGTGTCGTGTGCCCACGTGCACGTCAGGGTTTCTAAAGGCGTTGAATCTTAGTATGTATGAGTATACGATAAGTCTAGTGAATAAAACATTTGTAATTAATTTTCAAAGTATTATTTCCTAGCTCTGGGTTTCAAAAATGTTACGTCTACAAATTAACGATACATGTATGTAAGTGTGAAATCTTGAGGCTAATTAATTAATATACCGGTGATCATTAATAGGGGTTAATTATTTAAATATATGTATAAGGGAAAATATGTCACATACCCGGCCTGGTACATCATACAATTGTACGTACAAGTATATGTGTACATCATTTGCAATCGCCGCATGCAGTAAATACGTCACCCGTAATTGGTTATATTGTTTGTTATAGAATTGATAGTTTAAAAATCATGTATACAATTAAATATTTAAACATACTGGAACGCCGCCGCGATCATGAAAACCGGGAAATTGCGGGAAATTGAGCAAATACTCTAATAGTTTCAATGCAATTAATAAAAAAAATGATTTCATTTTTTTTCTTACATTTTTATAGCTATAAATTAGATGAATGTATATCTACTCGGTTTAAATTTATTGATTAAGAAAGTCTACCAATGAGCCTAACGGTTTTAATTTAGTTATAACATATTTTTGTTCACTGAAGACCAAGTTCCGTATTTCATTCTAAATACATGCATGCATGAAATTTATAAATTAGATATAATTGATTGTTACAAACTGATTGGTTTGTCGAAATCTTTTTAAGTTAATACATTCAATACATTGATTCAATATCTACTGATATATAGGATATAAAAACACCCGTAAATATGTAGGTTACCGTGGCGCAGAGGAAGTGAGGTGATGCTTGTAAACAAAGGGTACCGGGTTCAGTTCTCGCCATGGGCGTTTTTTTAAATTTTTTTTTCTAGAACAAAAACCGTTTTTAATACCTTTTTTTTTCATAAAGTTAATACATTTTGGTGGTAAATAAAGCACAATATTGAATTAATGTTTTATTAATGGCTTTAAGGTGGCTTAAAGACGGCTTAAAGGTAGCTTAAAGGTGGCTTAAAGACGTTTGGACATTAAGGACCTATAAGTTGTCCTTAAAGGTGGCTTAAAGACTGTCTTTAAGCTGCCTTTAAGCCATATTTACGCTCTCTTTAAGTCACCTTTAAGCAACACATATAGCTTAAAGGTGGCTTAAAGATCGTCTTTAAGCTACCTTTAAGCTATCTTTAAGGAAAACTTAAAGATGGTCATTCATCCTGTGGACTATGCCTCTAAATAGATATTCCAGCTCCAGTAAATTTCTTAAGAACTAAACGAATTTTGAGTGATTGTTACTTACACCTTCATCTAAATTTCTGCTAAATGTGAAACGAAATGGTAGATATCGAAGAAAATAATTAACTCCGGCGGCATCAAACCATCATCCCGAGAAACAAAAAGTTCAACGCTTCGATATTTGTATCTTATAAATTCATGCTCACCTTACAATAAAAATCTGTTTTTGCATTTCTATCAGCAACCATTGACAATGCTTTGTGAAGTTCTAGGAAGGATAACTCTATCTTCCTTGACCCCGATTTTATTTGAATTGTGTTTCCATTTTCTCTCAGCTCGGTCTTTTTTTCTTAGCCGACTTGGCTGAAATACATGACTGACCTGAATTCATTTCAGACTTTTCCGTTCTTGTAATCCACAAATGCACGGTAAAGAATCAGTGTCTAACCACATGCAATTCAAAACAGCATGAGAATGTGCATCAGTAAATCCAACGTGGCCTTCCAACATCTTAAATTGGCAGCTCGCGACAAGAATTTGACCTGGCGTGTTTATTTTTTAGCAAAAAGTAACCCGGACACATTGTTTTTATGCAGCACTAATTTTTCTTAAGTGAAATGCTGTCATTTTAACCAGTCATGTAACACCTATCCATTCACTACGCATCTCAATCTGATATCAATCGGATAGAACGAGTCAATACGCTGGCATGTTAAGGTTTCCCGATTGATTTTACAGCGAAAAAATCTGACCCTGCTGAATTAAAAACGAAAGGAAAATACATGCGATAGCTTGGGATTCACTGTGCAGAAAGATTTGTTAAACTTGTTTTAACCTGAGTTCGCTGTAATATGCAACTGGATATAACCATGCAAGAAGAGGCGATCGTGGACGAAAATACTTTTCAAAACAGTTAATTAACTTACGAAATAAGTATTTGCTATATTCACGGACTTTCTAAGTTTCGCGAATTCATAATTAAGTGTATAAATCTGATAAACATACTTTGAAAACGTTAACAGTGAAAATGCTCTAAACTCCTAAACATTTTTTCTAAATCATTAAGCAAACAGCTTGCTTGTGCAAAGCGAGATCTACCGGCAAGGATTTTGCGAAGAAAAAGACCAGCTGAAAATTGATTTTATGCATTTTTGTTTTTTGCGTCAGTTAATCAGACTAACACATCCCTTTTCTTATCGGACAATTAGTTACCTGTAAACATGGTTAATGCATATAGCCCAAATACACAGTATAATATTTAGCAAAGAATTATGCTATGGGTACATTATTACAAAAAGGGCCAGGAAAATGTTTATAATAAATACACACCCAACCTTCAGATCTCCCTTCCTTAACGTGAAAGCTAATAAAACTGAAGTGACTAGATCGTTTAATATTAACTGCATTATAATACAATTAAAATACAATTATATTTTACTAATGTAAAAGAGATCCTTCTTAGTTTTAGTGGTTGCATGAGGTTGATATTATTTACTGTCATAAGATACGCATGTAAAATAAATTAACATATTTGCTTTTGCATTCCTACCTGCATTAGAGGAATTAGTCATCTCATTCTCAGGAATTACAATGAGTAGCTTTTCTTTATCCAATTCCTTCACGTTTTCTTTATCAGTTTGGCGATCTATAAATTTTAAAATTACAGAAATTAGGGCTTTTCTACTTTCGGTCGAAAAGACTTATTGTTTACGTCTTTTTTATTTTTATTATACTCGACATTTTTTTGTCAGCAATTTTTTAAAAAATGGAAAATATATTGATTCGATTATGGAACAGTTATACAGCAAACCTTTCACTCCATGGAATGTAGATTGGTGTTTTTTCTGATCCGTTTCTTCCGGTTTCTGTACTTTCGGATTCTTCCCTGCGAGATGAAATTCATGATTTTATGAACTTTAATGAACCGTTCGTGAAGTTTCATGATGTATTCATGACTGGTTCATAACTGGTTCATAAAGGTGGTTCATGATTTTTATTCATGAATATAGTCTTAAAATGTAATTCATGAACAAATTATGAATATACAAGAATACAGGAAATACCTGGTATTCAATAGTTCTAGGTATTGAACATTCATAAATTTTTATGAAGTTCTAATTTACGAAATATATAATTAATTTCAAATACTTTTATAAATAACATAATAATACTCAGTATTCAGAACATTATCTTTAAAAAAAAATTATACATCTTAAAATATTAATATTAAAACACAGTCTTCATGAACATTCATGAATATTCATGCAAACACCTATATAAATGTGGCATCTTTAATTTTGAAAAAGAAAGATGTGATATATTATAGTTTCATTATTTATTCAATTCTAAGAAACATGTAAATTCATTGACAACAACGAAGGTCTCAAACATCATGATCAAATGGTCATTACTAGATCCTAAATTTGACGCTTAATTTCTTCATTGTTCAATTTATATTTTTATTATTTATCAGTGAATAATCAGTCTTTGCAGAAGATACATATTGGCTGTTTTATGTTGTTAAAAATCTTGTAAACTAAACTGAAAAGGTGACATAATTTAAAAATTTGCATATTTCTTTGGAAAAAAGATTTAGTATACGTTGAATTCCAATTTGTTTGAAGTACATTGTATATCAAGTTTATTAAAGACGTGGTCGGTTGTCAGTCTATCATAGAAGCATAGATACACTCAAGACGAAGTGCGTCTGTTCCTTGGAGAACGACAGAGAAAATGTTCCTAGCACATTCGGTTGAAATTTGGACCCGTCGAGTTTAGAACCGTTGCGGTTTCTTTGTACATGGCATTACTGTTGCACACATTTGAAAGCGATTCATTCTAAGAAGTTACAAATCCGTTACGTAAATATTACGTTCAGAACTTCCAACAATGCATTTATGATACGCTGTTTAAACTCAGACAACTACCGTTACTACACTCAGCTCCGAGTTTCGAGGAGTCCGCCATTGTTTATGAGGTGTCATGTCGATTCGCCTCCGTTACAAAAACACAATGAACTTCAATTTGGCAATTAACTTAATGTTAAGCAATAATGATAATATTACTTTAAAACATTAATGCAAATTATAGAAATAAAGAATGAAAGAATATTTAATTGAGTGTAAATTATTTTTTAAGTTGCAAAATCTTGAGGGTTCAAAAACGGGGGGGGGGGGGGGTTGAAATTAAATAGACACAACTTGTGTAAACCGAACGATATTAAATTGTACGTTTCTTCAATCTCTGAAAATATAATAATGAAAACTTAAGCATGTTATAATTAGTTTCATTTAAAGATATTTTTTGATTATTATTAACATATGTTAAAAAAATATTTAACCAAATGAAAGAGTCTCAGAATACACAGTCAGCGAGTTGTTTTGATTCTATTACGTCTCTTCCGCCCAGTGATTACGCATTTTGAATGAAAGCAGACAGATCTTCAACATGAGCGATGGATTAATTAAGCATGGAACATGCAAGAAGATAATGCAGCAGATGTAGTTCAAAGTAAAGGTATTAAAGGTAACATAGTATGTATACATGTATATTGAAATATCTTTAATGTAATAAGGGAGTCAAAACAAAAGATTAAGTTTTGATCATATTTTCAAATATTTCAAAATGGCGGTGTTTAATTTTTAGTGAAATTATTTTTTGACTAACTTATAAGTTTTAACTACATAATTGATAATAAATAACACATTTGATATACCTAAATCGGCGCAATTACAAGGTAAAGTTATATGCTGATGTCATTTGAACAAATACAAATTGTTTTTTACTCTAGAATTATGCAGTGAAACCAGAATATTGGACAGCCCTAAAAATAGTGATCATTGAACATAAATTTCAGTAAGTAATAAATAAATGCTATTGCAAGTAATTGAAAATTTCTAGTAGAATGGCCAGTATCATTTACAAATTTGAAAACAGTTATAGTTTCATCGTAATTAATTTAAGAAGTATTTTATTCAAGTATATAGATACATAGAAATGGATTGAACAGCAGGCATAATGCCTATTTATTTTTTCTCCAGAATTTTTCATCTTGTTTTATTTTTCGGCGATATCACCTTTTCTAGGGTAAGCACTCTCATTTTTAAGCTCTAGTGCAATTTCAGCAATATCATTTGATAAAAATATTTGAAATAAAAATTATATGAGATGATTGAATGATTAGTTGATGTTCCAAATGTTTAAACGACATGTCATAGTTATATACTGCTATTTGTCATATTATTTTTGTACAGTACAGAGGTACAACTCTTCTGCCACCGAAGGGGCTATATGTGAAGCCTGAAGAATTGCCACCAAGAAGTATTGTCACCAAGACACTCTGGGTTTGTAGAAAATAATCATTTAAAGGATGGAGCATTTTACCTACCATGCAGTAAATGCACATTGCAATATTTGGAATACAAGTGAAATCAACATGAGCAAAGGCAAGAAAGATGCAACAAAGGAAGATTTCATAAAGAACATATGGATAGTTATCAACTAGTAATCATATTCTAATGTCGCTTATATTTCAAATCATTGCATATTGGTATGTCAATTCTAATATTGTAACATTCCTTTAAAGCTAATGAGTTAGTATTGATATCATTACCTGTTGTGTTTTAAAACAACATTATTAGAGTTTTCCGTTTCCAACGGAAGACCCTATTGTTTTTGTTAGGTTTCTTTTTCTCTATTTAGGGTTTTTTGTTTTTAACGGAAAACCCTTCTGTTATTCTACTGTTTCTTATTATTATTTTTTTCCCGCAAATTTTGTGAAGGCCATTTCTCGAACATTTTTTGTCTGATTGCTATGAAACTTTCAGGGTATGTAGATGATATTAAGATATTTAGACGTTTTGTTCAAATTTTTAAAATTCACTTTCGGTTATGAGTTATTGCCCTTTAATTGAAAATTGGGGGGTCTTTTGTCCAGAGTTGATCTCGGGAACTACAGATGATAGATGCATGAAATTTGGCGAAATTGTCGGTAACATTTTATAGTGTTGCTGGCATGAAAATTGTGGTAATTTCTTTGTTAGTTTTTTAACTATTTTTCGCCAAAGTTTAAGATTTTTTCGGGGCTGAAATTTTTTTGCTTTTTGTATTATAACTTTTAAACTATAAATATTTTGTTAAAAAACATAGAACAAAAGTTGTTTAAAATAACAAGAGCTTTCATTTAAAATTAAGAAAAAAGGGCTGGCCCCTATAATTAGGGGTCAGCAGTCCATAAACTTTTTTTTCTGATTCATTTTGTAGCTAAAAAAATTATCATTTTTTGAAAAAAAATAACTAGATTACTTCTAATAAATTAAATTTTGTCATTTGGTATGAAATTAAACAAGCTCTGAGCTATATTTATTTGTAATTTAATAAAACAAATATGCGAGAATCGTACATGAAGGAGTTAATTGTCTACATAGACACACAAGCGAACAATGCCGCTTTCGGGCGTAGCATTTATTATTGTTCTGATTAAATTTCACGGTTTTATTCTGTTTATCTAAATCATTTATAAATGAATGAACATACACAACTACTTATTTAAACGTGTTATGTGTCCGCGCAGAACAAATCTCTGTCGGCGACCCTGCCTGTAACCCCAAATATAAACAGCGACAAACGGCATTATGGGAAAGACAGAGCCATGGATGCCGAAACGCAGAAGAGAAGTAGTGTATTTTTTCGCCGTATATGTTGTACGTTCACGTGCACTTTCAATCCACATTGAAGCACATGAACATGTACCAGGAACACTACTTCGTATTTGTATATTAAGGAGGGATATATTCTTCATACTTGTTTGAACCGTTTGAATCGTTTACGTGGAAATTCTGACAGTCACAGTAGGCTTACTGTTTACGCAGAGGTTTACGTTTACATTGATCAGCTGTTGATAAGCTGATAAGAGTTACGAGTAATAACAGAAAAAAGATGGACATTTAAAAGTGTGATTTATGTGGATGATACTGAAGAAGGAAAAACTTTTTACTCATCTTAAAGTTTGAACTTTCGTGTCTTTAGTGGTTAAAATGTCAGCATGTAAACTAGTTAACAATAAGTCTATAGATGTGTACATGTAAGTACGTGCACACTGTCACTGATGTATGTTATTTTGTTAGTTCAGACAATATAAATCCTTTTAACAGAGTTGAATCCCAAATGTTTACCTTTTACTTGTTTTTTTTTCCTTTACTTTTTACCAGAATTTTGTTTGAATTACAATTCAATTTATTGACAAAATCCACATGTGGCGAAAGTCATACATACAGTATACAAATATAGTTAGTACATATATTTTCTTATGTTATGTGCATCACGTATGAATTTACAAATATTTCTCGCTCGAGGTTCGTGGGAGACTGGAAAGGATGACCAAATTTATCTATTTAAAAAAAAAACAGTTTGTGAATTTTCAACTCAAAATTATTAAATTCAAAGCAGGGTCTAATAAGAAACACATGATATATTCTTGTGCGGAAGACTTTAAATGTAGACATGAATACCCTGCAGACATAACATCAAGTAAATAAATTGTATACTTCAGAGTTAAAACATGACTTTAATATTTTTATGATGCCGATCATGGTATCATTAGAGAGGTTTAACAGACCAACGGGTACCCGGTACATGTACTTGTACATGTAGGTTACAAGTTAGAACTATGCGTACCAGTTCACATAATTTTTCTTGTTTAGCAATTATGATTTGTACTTAAATTGTCCTTGTTAATGTTTTTAAATGTAATTTTTATATTCTCTTTTTTTAATCTGACTCCTGGCAGTACTGGCGTGCGAGCAGTTCTCGCCGAGGACCATTTCTTGCTGGTGCATTGTTACATCATATTTTCATATATAATTTTATGTGTTGATAAAATGACGTAACAATGCACTGGTGAGAAATGGTACTCAGCGAGAACTGCTCGCACGCCATTTATTAATAACAGACAAAAACTGAAGGTTGCAAGTGTTATATTTTATTGAACACCATTGTTTAAATAATTCTTTATATATGTGACAGTCAGACTGGTTTGAATACCAGTGCCAGATAGCTCAGTTGGTAGCTAGAGCACATGACTAGAGATTCAGGGGGCCCAGGTTCGAATCCCAGTATGTTCCGTCATTATTTCTCCCATCTTGTACATATATATCAGATATACATGTATAACAGATGATTAAGAGTCATCACATGTTTTGCAAGATGCAATAAGTGTTAAAAACGTTAACTTTACAACACAATACATTTAAGTGAATATTTATGTTTCTTGATATTATTTGGTGTGGTTTTCTTGACAGCGTCGCATTCAAGTCAGTGTCAGCTACATTATGCATAAACAATTTACCTGCTCTTAAACCACAAACTTTCTTATTAGTGGATTCAGTTTACCACTGATTGTCTGCTGTTGCAGCAGACTAATAATATATGCACAGACAAAACACAATGAACTTATCAGAGAATGAAAAATTCATCGAGTTACTTTCAACTGTTGGAATTTGGGTATTTTTTTTTTACAATTTACACACTTGTGACAAAACATATATGTAGTACATACAGCTGTAGCTTTATGAAAAAAAAATTGGGTTAGACCATTTATAGCTACCATGCAAGCTAAATGATATTTACAAAATACTTGCAATTTATGGCGCACGAAATATACGCTAGTTTTATAAAGATTGACATACATGTAATGTACCGCATTCTGTGAAATATAATCTATTAAAAATTCTTTATTACGTTTACTCATACATGTTTTATGCTTATTACACATAGTATATTTTAAAACATGTAATTAATAAGAAAAGAAACAAAACCCTTGCTAAATTTATTTGCAAAAAAAAACCAAACCAGTAGAATTGATAAAACATGGTATGCCAGAAGCTAATACATGTACTTTGCCGCTGTTCGGATGGGTAATATTCCTTTGTAATTTACGAATTGAGATATTGACTGTTGCACTACAAGTAATAAACTCTCCCTCTCTCTCTCTCAATCTCTCTCTTAATTTGATAAGTGTCTATACCTAAGAAAAATTGTAAATATTGCCGAAATGTTATGTCATGTATTGGGATATGTCATACTTATTACACTGTATGGTCAGTGTATTTTTTCCAGAAATACTATGCATATGTTAATGTAAACACAGCTATTACTAGTACATGTATGTAAACACAGCTATTTTTTTTTTATTTCAGCTCAAAACGGACTCTTGTTACCACATGGCACCACATGGCTTTTACCGGTACCTATTGATTATAGTGGGTCAGCTCTTGAGGTTAACCTGTCACCTCTACCCACATGCATATTCCTTGTGTTCTACAGACTATTTACTGGTAATTCAAATTAAATCGGATAATGCAAGAACAATAATGGAACTTTAAGAAAGCATCATGCCATGTTGTGGTTTGTGTTTGATAAGAAATTATGAAAAACAAAATTAAGGCTGTTTAAAGAAATTCATAATTGTTGTGAAAATTTGTTTTTCAATAAAAGGATGCAATTATGTTTCCTTTATTTTTTTATTTCATTAAGATATTTAGATGTGTTTAAATAATTGAAAAATCCCCACCCCCCCCCCCCAATCCAATTGTCTACATTAAGATTACATGTAGGATATGTAAATGTACATTTGACTTTGAAATAACATCCGCTATGATAATTACTTTTGAAATGAACAAGAAACAACCTATTTCTACCTTTCTAAGGTATATAATATTATGCATAAAAAAGTAGAAAAACGTCAAATTTGAACATTTTTCATGGAAATCAACTCGATCTGTCTCCAGCTACCTGGGTGTGTTTGAATTTAATTTTAATTTAAGGCAGATGTCTAACTTGTAGGTTGTAACTTACTGTTTTAGCATGGTTAGAAGGAGACTAGAAATCAGAATAGATTAGATATTCACTAAATATGATTGTTAGCTTACTTTTTTCATGAAAACAAGAAATCACAAGCAGGACAGCTGTCTATTTGTTAATTACAATGGTACAAATCATACAATAAACAAATAAAGATCAAATTTTAGAATCATTGATGATTGTTTTCAAATATGTGTGAGAAATGACTCAAGGAAATTGCCACAAGTTTCATAAAATTAGGTAAAACATTTCAATCCATTACTTTTTGTGAAAATCAAAAAATGGGGGGGGGGGGGGGGTATACATGTAAGAGTATTTCTAAGTGATGTTAAGCTTTTTATCATGATTATATCATGTAGATGTATGTTGTATTGAAAAAGATTTCTTTTTAAAGGTGGTTGAACAACAATTGACCTCTAAAAGGTCAGGTAAAGATGTTTTACTATGGAGAACCCTATAAATCTGTGTTTACTAAAGGAAATTGGAAATGGTGGGTTCACCTAAATGGCCATATTTTTATTAAACCTCAATGGAATTGGCAATATGTGGTATTCTTTTTCTCAGAATTGCATTAGATTTCTTATTCTAAGACAAACCGTCTTTTCATAAACTGTTAGTGTATTAAGTTAAAGGTACAAGGAACAGTTTCGGATAAAGTACCGTCAATATTTTTGTAAAATTGAGAGTGACTGTACTTGAAGGTTTATCGGTGTTGCGTAGATTCATGAAATGAATTTTAATGATTATCATTAGTTAGAGGGATGTCTCTTGTTGGAATTGGTAAGCAATATTAAGGCCCTCTTGTTGGAATTAGTAAGCAATATCAAGGCCCCTAATTTTAAGTACATGAGAAGCAGTAGATAAATAAATTGTGAAACTTGCGGCTATGACTGTTGTGTTGACTTTACACAGTGAAATTGAAGGTTACAAACACAGGTTATATAACATGAAATGTAGGTGGATGGGATATTATATACCTATTTACTGGGTATGAGGACAATAGCAAGTTTATTGTCCCCCAAGACAGCAACTATTTCATGAGGCAAAGCAAAGGGAAATAGTTGCTGTGCAGTGGGACAATAAACTTGCTATTGTCCGAATAGTCAGTTAATTTGTATTGTATTATACCAAAGAAAACTTTATTTGTCCGCGATACAGAATTTCTTGATGATAAACAAATTAGAGTTATCAAACTTTGTATTTAATGCAGCAATCTGATTAGGTCAGAGGTGTTCCTAGTTTAAAAAGGAGGGAAATCGAATTCTGCTGATGAATGGTTTTGATGACTATTCACCATGGGCATATAGCATGGATAATATTTCAAATTAGATAAAAAAAAGCATGTTTATGTGGGCGCCTTCTTGTTATCAGTTGATGTCCGTCTGTCCATCCAAGATTGCTTGACCGGAGCATAGCTTCTCTCCTCTTGGCCCAATCTGGCTCCTACCTCATCCACAGGGTTCCTTTGGGTAAAGGATGTATAGTGACCTTGAACCATGTTCTTAGGTATAAGGTTAAGGTCATAGCAGAATTATATATATAAAATCCTGTCTGGGGCATATCTTCTCTCCCCTTGGTCCAATCTGGCTAATACTCACAGAGTGTCTCTATGGTTAAATGATGTGCAGTGACCTTGAATGAAATTTCTAGGTAAATGGTGAAGATCATATCAGATCATGCAAAAATCCTTTTTTCAGAGCTTATATACTTTCCACTAACCCCTATTTGGCTAAGACTTCACATAAGCAGAGCTTTTGAGTAAAGGGTGTGTAGTGACCTTGAACCTATTTTCAAGGTAAACTGTGAAGGTCATAGCAGAATTATATAAAAAAAAATAGACACGATCTCGTTGCGAGCAACGAGGAGGTCTTCCGTCTGATTTTAGAATTTGAAATATATGTTCGATCTTGGTTTTGCTATTTAACAGCTTAACATGATTTAGAATAGAAAAACAGGGTCTACATTCTAAGGGCCAGATACTATTTTGTTTCAGGGATAAGAGCTTTGTTCAACATGTTTTTAGAAATACGTCACCGTTCTTGAGATATCTGAGAAAAAGAAAAGCTTTAGGGGCCAGTCCCTTATCTCCTTATTGGAGCCGCTGAACCAAAATTTGAAGGTTTCATTTTGAGCATCTTTCCTTCTATACTGCATTTCAAAATATTTTCGTTTTTGAGATATAGGTGGTCATAGTTTATGGACTCTTGACCCCTAAAAAATCCTTATTACATAACACATAAATGAATCATTACATTACTTTGATACATAACTGTAAGATAAACATATTTGCTTCTATAACCGTTCACAAAATATCCCTCAGTAAAGAGCTACAGGTGAAAGATTTTAGAGCCCTTTGGTCCCCTAATTTTAGGGGCCAGCCCCTTTTTCTTGATATAAAAAAAGTCATTTAAATCTCAACACATTTTGTTCAACAACTGTTTATAAATTCGTTACCGTTCTTGAGATATATGAGAAAGAACGTTTTAGGAGCTGATCCCTTTACTCCTAATAGGGGCTGTTTAACGAAATTCTGAAAATTGCATATTATTTAGTACATCATTATGAGTATCTTTTCTTCTATACTGCATTTCAAAATATTTTTCCTTTCTGAGATATTGGTGATCAAAATTCTGGACTTTTGGCCCCTAAAAACCCCTAATTACGTAACACATGACAAAATCATTACATTGCTTGGATACATAACTGTAAGAACAACATATTTGCTTCTATAACAGTTCACAAAATATCCCTCAGTAAAGGGCTACAGATGAAAGACTTTAAAGCCCTTTTGTCCCCTAATTTTAGGGGCCAGTCCCTTTTTCTTGATATCAAATGAAAGGTATTGTAATTATAAACTTTTTTTGCATTAAATATCTTTGAAAATGTTTTTCAGAAAAGAGATAAACTAAAAAAACCATGAAAAATTACGACGTTTTTATGTCTCAATTTTCGGGACCAGGCGAGCTTTAACGCCTTTTGAGCATGGCAAATATGAATGCCAAATTGCACATCTACAATCTCTTGTCTACAATCCCTGAAAGTTTGAACTCAATATCTTTTATCGTTTAGGAGGAGATTCCTGGACAAGACGACCCTCTGAAAATTGCTAAAACGTCATTTTCTCAAGAACGGAAATGACGTCATCAAAATAAAAAAATGTATATTAAGTCCGGATTAATATCTATTAGATCTGAAAGTTTCACGAAAATCGGTTCAGCCATTTTTGAGAAATCGCCTGCACAAATTTTGAACGAAAAAAATAATAATAATAGGGAACTAGAGCAAAGCTCGTTGCAAAGCAACGAGTGGGTCTTCCGTTAATGTCGGAAGTAAAGCTGGAAGTTCCTGTACGAAGCAGAACTCTTAAACCAATAACAAGAGTAACTAAAATGAAAATATTAAAAAAATCAAATTATTCCTAGTAAGACTTCACAAAATCCGAATGATTTTAAGTACGACTTAACAACAAACTTTTTGATTTCAAGAACGACTTAACAAAAAAATCCGAATGTGTTCAAGTACGACTTAACAATTATTTTTGGTACGAGTTAATTTTACTTTGAACATTTTACTATTTTTGAAACCAAGGACGCGGAATCAGAATTTCCGGAAAAATCAATTTTTAAACCCCGATATCTCTGTAATGCATTGTCTGATTTTAAAACGGTTTTCAGTGTTATATTCGCTTATTAGGCTCTCCAAATTACATATACGTTTTTTATTTGATCAAAAAATTCAAATTTTTGAAAAATTTGATTTACTTCCAGTTTCGACCGGAGTTGACGGATTTTCATTTCCAGCCTTATTACAGAGGCAAAACGATCAATATATAAGCTCGAAAAATTTCAACTTTCTATCTTGAAGCGTTTTTGAAAAAAGCCGCGAACAAAATGACTTTTTGAAATTTTTAAAAATGACGTAACGTAAAAACGGAAGTGATGTTGCTTAAGAGACTTTAACATCATTGAGGTATTATAATTGCACATTATCTCTGAAATTTCATAAAAATCGGTTAAAAACTTTTTGAGTTATGAAGCCGAAAAGGAGTCAGAAAAAAAAAGAAAAAGTATAATAACTAGACACGATCTCGTTGCGAGCAACGAGGAGGTCTTCCGTTAGATTTTTAGAAGGTGAAATGACGTCATCGACTTTAATTTTCGACAACAAAACGTGATATGGAATTAGGAGTGAAGTACTAATGCTTTCCTGTAATGCTTTTTTATAAGTTCTCTTACGTTGCCTTTTTAAATACTTCCATTTCTTCCAATTGAAATAGAAAAGATTAAACTTTTTTTCCTCTGGCCCGTAATATCCCTAGTTAGGTAATGCTTGAGAAAATCATTATGTTGTAAGGATATATAAACGTATTATACCTAAAGTCTGTCCCAAGATATTTTTGCCACACATTTTCTTAAATTATTCGATATTTGTAAATATCTCTTGATTCAGACGATGTTCATTCGATAGTATGAAAAAAGATTTCCTTTTTGTAACGCCCCCTCTAGCTTATCAGGTTTCAATACACGGCCTAAAAAAAATGTCTACGGGGATTTTGCATTTTGCATCAGTCATTATAATGCCCGGATGATAACGTTGAAAAATTGTGCTAGATATTCCGAGAGACTTCCGAATTGAGAAAATATGTAAACATTCCCCATTATAAATCTCTGTAGGAAATCTGTTTTCGATCCTATGAATGTTTACGAAGGAAAAATGGTAATTTTTGAATGAAGTTTGACCCCTAAAAACGTTATTACCTAATTACGTAATACATGATAAAATCAATAGATTTCTTGGATACATAACAGTTGAGATCTACACAAAATTCAAAATTTTGTTTAATTCATGTGATTTTGAATAACAGCAGTTGTGAATGGAATTGGAGATCATTGTGAAGAATAAGCAGGTATTGAAAATAATTAATGCACATGATCATGCACATGACAAATAAAGTGTCTTACACATGTAAATCTTAATGTTAAAGCTGCTTGGTCCGATTTTCAATGAAATAATTGTACGCTTTTAAACAATGGTTATGCTAAGTATGTGTGCAATGATATATATACGTTGCAGTAGTTGTCCCGGTCAGTTAAGCCATATATCAATGATAAAATTATGTACATGTTGAAACTCGTTGAATCCGGATGTTGTGTATTACGGCATGCTGCCCAATCCTGCGACATTATTCAGCCCCTTGACATTTTCCCATCATTTTTGTTTAAAACATTTTGTGCAATCCGGATCCTGTCTATTCTGTAAACCGGCGCAATGAAAGAGCCTACTGCTTTTAATTAGTGAGAGTTATCTCCCGTAGTCCGTCCACTTATCGATCGATCGGCCTTCTGCGAGATATTATAATTAATGCTCTATTATCGACCAATTTTTCTGTCGTTGCTATTGATTTAAACAACTGTAAATATAGATCCAAAGTAGCAACTTATTTCAGTTAATACCGTAAAGTCTTGTTATGAATTGCAAAAATTAGATAATTAGATTCTAGTTCACCCAATTTTTTTCAGGCCGTGATTCAGGATACTGTGAGAATAAGATGCCGATATCGTTTATTATCCCTGTTGTATGGCTACACGTACAGAGTTGCATATTATTCTGTCAAAATGCTCAATTTTTTAAAAAAGAAAATTCTTATTTATATGAATATTTATCCATTGTTTCCCTGCATCAAAACAGTTCTCGCCATCAGGTAATTCAGCCACCTGTTGACTTTTTAATGTTTTGTTTAACAATTTACGGTTAAGCATGCACTTTTCAGCTAAATCGGATGTTTGAAAAATTATCAATAACGATGTTTTTATTCAATAAGTATTTCCATCGTATGTATTCCGTTATGAATTTATTGTTTCAAAGAAAAAAACATTAAATAAAAATTGGTACCGTAAATAAGATCGATGAAATCCAATATATTAAACTGTCCCCTTACGTCGAAGCTAGTATGATTGTATAACGACTTTGACATCTGTCTTTTTTATATAATCTATTATAACACATAAAATATACGGCATGACTTTTTAAAAAGATTAGAGCAGTGTACATTTCTTCATTAATAGTTTTGATGTCTACGTTGTTAATAATCATTGCAAAACATGCAGGATGAATAAACCTAATCATTCGGAGGATAAAACCAAACGGTTTCTTTTTTTAAACATTCCAATGATGTATTTTAGGGGGTTTTTGTGTGCCCAAAATTTATATTTATTTACTTTGAATATTTCTAACGTTGAAAGGAGAGCAATTCCGTGTAAATACGTCTATAACTGTGTAAGATTATTCATTTGGTTTGCATGGAAAATTATTTGATACTGCAATGGCCGACAAATCGGAACATGCAGCTTAAAGAAATTTCTCAACTTATTATATACCTCGAAACGTTATTTCAAATCAGGCACCAAACAATGAAGGGAAATGGAAATATTCGGCGGATCCAAATGTTAAAATATTCTTATGATAAAAATTTGTATTTATGGCAAACATAGATTAATCATTTTTTATCTCCTACAAGATATAATCGCACCTGTGTTTTGTGTCCATCTCTTTTAAACTCTTTGTAGCCAAATCTGTCAAATTTCGTGGTCGTTTCACCCTGTAAACCCCGCTGAAAGTTCACAATCGATGCGCTGTTGAACGAAAGACTCGACTAGAAAAACTTGCTGCATGGGCCGTCTAACATTATTTATTTTAATGATGAATTCAGAAACTATTAGATCTCAAAAAGTGTCATTTTTTGTTAAGTTACAGGAACATTGTTATTCATGCACATAAAATTTGTACAAAATAAGTTATATGTTATTTAACCAGTGTTTAAAATTTGAGACCGTCCTTGAAATATTTGGGAAAGAAATTTTAGGGGTCATCTATTCATCTTATTATCGGGCCCGTGTAACAAAATTTGAGCCATTTCCGAATAAATGTGTGCACAAAAATCGTTAATAAAAGAATGCAGGTAACGGGAGCTTTTAACAGGGGAGCAGGGAATGCTTTAAAATTCATATTTACATGTATTAATTTACCTTGTAAAATTATCAATCATATGTATTAGATAACTGCTATTGCCTGATTGGTGAATTTGATTTGCCTATTGACTCCATGACATCTACAATTTCGCTTAGTTAAACGTAAACATTTTAAAAACAATGTATATAGGCATGTACTCCAATCAGGTGTTGTACTCTACATAACGTTTTTACGCGATTGCAGAGCGCTTCTTTTTGGGGAAGAACAGTCCTAATCAGACAGTAAAATACATAATACAGCATACAGACTTTTTTATTAATATAATTATATATCATTTCTTTATTAACTATTTAAGTAGGCTTGAATATGGAAATTTGTATTAGAGAATTAATCTACTAAGTAGTATTTTTTACCATGTGTTCGCTACTCGATCTTCAACTGTCCGAATACAATCAAAACTTTTACAATGAATGTACATGTACATAAAATTTTTAAAACTCACATATTCTTTCAGAATAAAAAAAATTAATTAGTAAATCAATAAATTCAGCAATGAGTATGCTTTTTAATGAATCTGACTACCATTGAGAAGAGGTTAAACCAATATTGTGACCCTTATTATTTAACGGCCTGAATGAATAAAACTTCAACTTGCTTAAAAATGGTTAGTTTTATTGTGCCTGTACCTACCGCAAGCATGTAACATTGTACTACTTAAGCTACCTTATCTCAAACGCTTTTTAAATATATTTCAACTTTTACTTACTACATCCTGCTTAACTCTCTCTCTCTCTCTCTCTCTCTCTCTCTCTCTCTCTCATAATAACACATAAAAAATTCTAATATTTTGTTAGCCAAATGAAGTATCACATTATCATTGATTACAGATATTTATTTGAATATCGCGTATATTTTGTTGAAATTGGTAGTGTAATGCATTTAATTCTCAGCAGCAAAATGTCACAAACGGACACAGGTGAATTTATTTACATTTCAAATCGTACGACTGTAAAACGTATTATATTCATTGGTGGCAGCTTTTTCCTTAATTATACGAACTATGATTTAAATCAATGGTTTGTGGCATCGTTAACCAATATAATTCACAGGATGAATGACCATCTTTAAGTCCTCCTTAAAGATAGCTTAAAGGTGTTTAAAGGTAGCTTAAAGACAATCTTTAAGCCACCTTTAAGCTACCTTTAAGCTATATGTATTGCTTAAAGGTGGCTTAAAGAAAGCGTAAAGATGGCTTAAAGGCAGCTTAAAGACTATCTTTAAGCCACCTTTAAGCCACCTTTAAGGACAACTTATAGGTCCTTAATGTCCAAACTTCTTTAAGCCACCTTTTAGCTACCTTTAAGCCACCTTTAAGCTACCTTTAAGCCACCTTTAAGCCATTAAAAAAAAATTAATTCAATATTGTGCTAAATTTCAAACAAAATGTATTAACTTTATGAAAGAAAAGGTATTAAAACGGTTTTTGTTCTAGAAAGAAAAATGAAAAAAAAAAACCACAGAAATAAAAACCGGCCACGGCGAGAATTGAACCCGGGACCCTTAGATTATTAGCATCACCACACATCCTCTGCGCCACGGCAACTTACATACATATGAACGTTTTTTTATCCTATATATCAGTGGATATTGAATCACTGTATTGAATGTGTTTACTTGAACAGATTTTGACAAACCATTCAGTTTGTAACAATCAATTATATCTAATTTATAAATTACATGCATGCATGTATTTAGAATGAAATACGGAACTTGATCTTCAGTGAACAAAAATATATTATACCTAAATGGAAACTGTTAGGTTCACTATAGTAGGCTTTCTTACATGTAGTTAATAAATTTAAACCGAGTAGATATACGTCCATCTTATCTATAGCTATAAAAATGTAAGAAAGAAAATGAAATCATTTCTTTTATTAAATGCATTGATACTATTGGGGTATTTGTTCAATTTCCCGCAATTTCCCGGTTTTTATGATCGCGGCGCCGTTCCAATATGTTTAAATATTTACATGTAATTGTATGTACATGATTTATAAACTATCAATTCTATAACGAACAAAATTACCAATTACCGGTGACGTATATACTGCATGTGGCAATTGCAAATGACTTGTACATACAATTGTATGATGTGCCATGTCGGGTATATTTGACATATTTACCCTTATACATATATTTAAATAATCAACCCGTATTTATGATCACCGGTACATTAATTAATTAGCATTAATTAATTAATCAAGATTTTACTCTTACATACATGTATCGTTAATTTGTAGACGTAACATTGAAACCCAGAGCTAGGAAATAATACTTTGAAAATAAATTACAAATGTAAATTAACTTTTATTCATTAGACTTATCGTATACTCGTACATACTAAGATTCAACGCCTTTAGAAACCCTGACGTGCACCTGGGCACACGACACACCTGTTGTGTATATCTTGTATATTCTGTGTTAGTTCCAGGGGTTTTCTTAAGTTGGACAGACAATAGACTTTAATTAGATATACACAAACATGCACCTGGGCACACGACACAACTGTTGTGTATATCTTGTATATTCTGTGTTAGTTCCAGGGGTTTTCTTAAGTTGGACAAACAATAGGCTCTAATTAGATATACACAAACGAACAAAACTATGTCTAGACAAACAAAGCAGTAATATCCTGCCCGATATAACAAAGGCAGTTGAGAGTCTTTTCATCTTTAACATGTATCTAGCAGATCTAGAGTTAGAAATAATGAACTGAGAGAGAGAGAGAGAGAGAGAGAGAGAGAGAGAGAGAGAGAGAGAGAGAGAGAGAGAGAGAGAGAGAGATTTTTTTCACCGATTATAATAGGAAACAAACATACTTTAATTAGTTTTATGCACATATTAAGATACAGAGACTGCGCTCATCCCTACAATAATTATGAAACCCCCCAAAAATTATAAAGAATTTTATAACGGCAATCTGTGTCCATCGGAGCGGTGCTGATGATAGCGATCTGTGTTTAATGGAGCAACGATTAAAACCGCCTGGAACAACCCCCCCCCCCTTCCTTGGAAATGATATTATCACTCGGATGACCCCCTCCCATCTCTATAAATGAGCTTTTGCATTTAATATATGTTTTTATTGTTCAGCTTGATCAATATTGACTTAAAGGCCACTTAAAGACAGTGTAAAGGCAGTGTAAAGGCAGTGTAAAGAGAGCGTAAATGCCACTTAAAGATGCTTAAAGGTGGCTTAAAGGTGGCTACAAGAAGTTTGGACATTAAGGACCTATAAGCACTTGCTTAAAGGTGACTTAAAGGCGGCTTAAAGGTTGTATAGCCTTTAAGCTCCTTTAAGTCACCTTTAAGCCACCTTTAAGGACTTGCTTAAAGATGGTTTTTCGTCCTGTGATTGGAAATGAAAATAACAACGAATCAAGGAACATTGTAATGTGTGATAACGTATAAACACAAGAAGCATGTATCCTACAGCGAATCGGCTGTCCACTAGCGCGGCATCTCCTCGGCCCGTGTTATGAAATTGTACACTCAACGTGGTAGGTTTGAAATGTTTGCAGTTTGATAACTGAATTTTATTTTCCAACAAAAAAAATATTTCACGACATAGACAAGATCACAAAGAACGCCCTTTTTTCAATGACAGTCATACTATCTATTTTTTTTTTTTGAATTACGAGAGCAAAACAGCAATACTTCGTAGGTAATGGTATAATCCTTTTTCATTTACTCTTTTATATCGTTAAAATCTTATGTCTTTGTGTTTGAAGCTACATAAATAAACCCGTGTGTGCATTACAGCAAGGCGTATATCTTGTGTATTGGATAACGGTCGACCGCTCGCTAGTCCAGCCGCGACCCATTTCCTCGGCCGCTGGCAAGGATCGGATACGTATAATTGTTTACATACATGAATCTCGGAATACAGCTAGCTAGATTTGAAATGCGACTCAAATACATTGCATAGAAGCAATTCTTTTACCCATAATGTGTTTCCCTAGAAAAGAATTAAACTGGTTATTCACAATATCCGAACGCAAGCTAGTACACTTGTCTATGGTAGTAGGTAAAGGTATAATCTTTTTTATTTACTATCAAAATCATTAAAATCGGAATTTTTGAGTTTGCAGCTACATAAATAAAACCAATGTGTGCATAACAGAAAGACGCAAATCTTGTGTATTAGATAACGGCAGACCGCTCGCTAGTCCAGCCGCGACCTATTTCCTCGGCCGCGGGCAAGGGATCAGATACGTAATTGTTCACATACACAGCTCGGAATTCAGCTAGATTTTAAATGAGACTCAAATGCATTGCACAGAAGCAGTTCTTTTATCCATAATGTGTTTCACTATAAAATAACTAAAATGTTTATACACTTTCCGTATGTAAACTGGTATCCTTTATGCCAGTTATACGCACAAATACCCCGTTTATTTGCCAAATAAAACACAAATACATGGTAACAAGTTTAGCTTTTTGCACTCACATTACGCAATAAACGAACAAAATATTATTGTTACGACATTAATAAGATCATAATGAACATATTTTGCAGCGACAGCCATATTGAAATCTTAACCGTTTTTGAGTTATAAAGCTAAAACTTTCAAGAACTCTAGGTCCCTAATTTGAGGGGTCAGCCCCTTTTTCTTGACGTCAAATGAAAGATCTTTTAAACATAAATTTGTTTTGTTCTACATGTCTTAACAAAATATTTCCGGAAAAAAAGATAAATTAAGAAAACCATGCAAAATCACAACGCTTTTTTATCTCATTTTTGGAGCCCCACCGAGCTTCGGCGCTTTTTGAGCTGAAAAATTATTAATGCCCTATTGCAAATCTACATTCTTTGGACTATCATTCCTGAAATTTTGAACTCAATATCTTGTTCAGTTTGTGAGAACCTTCGTGGACAAGCCGACCCTCTAAAAATCGTTGAATTGTTAATATCTCAAAACCGGAAGTGACGTCACCATTAAAAAATTTTTCCAATAAGGTTCAGAGCAATATCTATCAGATCTGAAAGTTTCATGTTAATCGACCCGGTAGTTTCTGAGAAATCGCCTGCACAAAATATGTGAGAAAAAAAAAAAGAATAGGGAAAAAGAAACCGGACGAAAACAACTAGACACGATCTCGTTGCGAGCAACGAGGAGGTCTTCCGTCTGATTTTTAGAAGGAAATATGACACCATCGACTTTGATTTTTGACAACAAAACATGATATGGAAAAAGGAGTGAAGGACTAATGCTTTATTGTATCGCTTTTTATAAGTTCTCTTACATTGCTGTTTTAAATACTTGCATTTCTTCCAATTAAGATGAAACAGATTAATCCTGTTTACCTCTGGTACCTAAAAACCCTAAATTGGTAACACAAGAGGAAATCATTATATTGTTAGGATATATAAACGTATTATACCTAATCTAGCTTTAATAACCATTCACAAAATGGCTCTCATTAAAGGGCTATAGATAAAAGATTTTAGAGCCCTTTGATCCCCTAATTTAAGGGGCCAGCCCCTTTTTCTTGATATCAAAAGAAAGGTCATTTAATTCTGACCACAGTTTGTAAACAGTGTTTAAAAATATATTACCGTTCTGGAGATATATGAAAGAAGGTTTTAGGGGCCAATCCCTTATCTCCTTATAGGGGCCGTTTGACGAAAATTTGAAGGTTACATAGTGTTAAAAACATCATTTTGTACAATCATCATCGGTAATGCATTTCAAAATATTTTTCCTTTCGGAGATATGGGTAATTGAATTTTTGACCTTTGGCCCCTAAAAACCCTTAATTACGAAACATATGATAAAACCATTACATTGCTTAGATACATAACTGTGAGATAAACATATTTGCTTCTATAACCTTTCAAAAATTATCCCTCAGTAAAGGGCTACAAATTAAAGATTTAAGAGCCCTTTGGTCCCCCTATTTAAGGGGCCAGCCCCTTTTTCTTGATATTAAATGAAAGGTCATGTAAATCTGAACACATTTTATTCAGCAAATGTTTTGAAATTTGTTACCATTCTGGAGATATGAGAAAGAAGGTTTTAGGGGCCGATCTTTTATCCCCTTTAAGGGGCCGTTTATCAAACGTTTAAAGGTTGCATATTGTTAAGAACATCATTTTAAACAACTTTTGTTCTGTACTGCATTTCAATTTTTTTTTCGGAGATATGGGAAATCAACATTTTAGACTTTTGCCCCCTAAAAACCCCTAATTACAAACACATGATAAAATCATTATATTGCTTGAATACATAACTATAAGATGAACACATTTGCTTCTATAACATTTCACAAAATATCTCTCAGTAAAGGGTTACAGATTAAAGACTTTAGAGCCCTTTGGCCCCCTTATTTAAGGGACCAGCCCCTTTTTCTTGATATTAAATGAAAGGCCATTTAATTCTAAACAAATTTTGTTCAACAAGTGTTTAGAAATTCGTTACCTTTCTTGAGATATATGGGAAAGAACATGTTAGGGGCCGATCCCTTAACTCCTTATAGGGGCCGTTAAACGAAATTTTGAAAATTGCATATGATTTAATACATCATTCTGAGCATTTTTTCTTCTATACTTCATTTCAAAATATTTTTTCTTTCGGAGATAAATATGATCAAAATTCTGGACTTTTGGCCCCTAAAAACCCCTAATTACGTAACACATGATAAAATCATTACATTGCTTGGATACATAACTGTAAAATCAACATATTTGCTTCTATAACTGTTCACAAAATATCCCTCAGGAAAGGGTTACAGATGAAAGACTTTAGAGCCCTTTGGTCCCCTTATTTGAGGGGCCAGGCCCTTTTTCTTGTTATCAAATTAAAGGTCATTTAACTCCAAACCCATTTTGTTCAACAACTGTTTAGAAATTCGTTACCGTTCTTGAGATATATGGGAAAGAACATTTTAGGGGCCGATCCCTTAACTCCTTATAGGGGCCGTTAAACGAAATTTTGAAAATTGCATATGATTTAATACCTCATTCTAAGCATCTTTTCTTCTATACTGCATTTCAAAATATTTTTCCTTTCGGAGATAAATGTGATCAAAATTCTGGACTTTTGGCCCCTAAAAACCCCTAATTACGTAAAACATGATAAAATCATTACATTGCTTGAATACATAACTGTCAGATAAACATATTTGATTCTATAACCGTTCACAAAATATCCCTCAGGAAAGGGCTACAGATGAAAGACTTTAGAGCCCTTTGGTCCCCTACTTTGAGGGGCCAGCCCCTTTTTCTTGATATCAAATGAAAGGTCTTGTAAATATAAACTTTTTTTGCATTACATGAGTTAACAAAATATTTTTCAGAAAAAGAAAACCATGAAAAATTACGATGTTTTTTTAGTCTCAGTTTTCGGGACCAGGCGAGCTTTAACGCCGTTTGAGCATGACAAATATGAATGCCAAATAGCACATCTATAATCTTTTGTCTACAATCCCTGAAAGTTTGAAGTCAATATCTTTTACCGTTTAGGAGGAGATCCCTGGACAAGCCGACCCTCTGAAAATCGCTAAAACGTCATTATCTCAAGAACGGAAGTGACGTCATCAAAATAAAAAATTCTGTTTTTAGTTCAAATAAATATCTATCGGATCTGAAAGTTTCATGAAAATCGATTGAGCCATCTCCGAGAAAGCGCCTGCACAAAAATGCGTAAGAAAAAAAAACAAGAATAATAATAGGGAAAAAGAAACAAAGCAATAACAATAAGGTCTTCCGTTGGAAACGGAAGACCTTAATAAGGTCTTCGGAAACGGAAGACCTTAATAAAAAGAAACCGAAGAATAACAATAAGGTCTTCCGTTGGAAAATGATATTTGTAGATCAAGTGTCAAGGTCATATCAGATCACACAAAAATCCATATATTTTAAGAGCATACATATACTCTCCTTTAAGCCCCTATTTGGCTAATATTTTACCTAAACAGAGCTTATTGGTTAATGGCGTACAATGACCTTGAACCAAGTCAATGTGAAGGTCATAGCGGATCTTTTTAGAATTAGTTTTAGAAGTAGATTATTTCCAAGATATGCTTAATCTTGGTCAGGTTGCACAAAAATGCCTGTATGTTAGGGGGAATGAAATTGATCTAGAAGCTCTATGCCAGCTGGAAAAATTTCAATTTATAGGTCAAGGTCAAAGCAAAATTCTCTTAAATAACATCAGCGGGGCCCTTTGAAATGTTCACCATTTCAATGTTGTCTGGTTCATTGTAATTTTACATAGAAAATATTCACAGAGGTATAATAAAGAAAATCTATACATCAATAAGTTTCTGACAATTGATGATTCAACAAGCACACAGTACGAAATGTCAACCCTTTGACAAGCACTGAAGAGGAAAAGTTGCTCAGAATTATGTTTTAAACACAATTTTGGGTTGGTGGCCCTGTTAAGGAGTTGAAGGGTTCGGCCCCCTAAAACACAGTGTTTCAGATATAACTTGAACAGTCAACAATTCTTGAACATTTGTTTAACAAAATATGTTTATATTTACGAGACCTTTTATTTGATATCAAAAATATGACTGGTCCCTCAAGTTAAGGGCTAGGAAGGCTCAAAAGCTTAACTTTTTTCGGAGTAATATTTTGTCATTAATCATAAATGCTGAAAGAGCTTATCAACCTCAATTTAAAACTGAAATCCATTTCTAATTCAGACGATTGAATGCGGGATATAAACATTAACAAATCTATTTTTACAGAAGTTTTAATTTTGCGTTCTGGATTAAGAAAATAAATATTAGTTCAAGGTAAAGTTAAAGGGACCTAGACACGACTTCAGATGAAAATTATATATCTGATTTTTAAGTATAAAATAGTTTACTTGTGTATTTTGAATGATTTGCCAACATATGAATGTTAGAAGTCAATTTATAAGCGAGATATAGAAGAAAGAAGTCGTTATTATGTAAACAAAGCTCGAGTCTTATATTTGTTTACAAATAATGCAAAGTACAGAAAATGCCATTTGTTTGACAAAATAACTTATGGAAACAAGATAAACTTATTCAATGTGTTCATAAATAATTCTACCAATGATAAAAAGCAACATTAGATTTTAACTTTTACCAAAATGACACATTTGTAAACAAAAACGGGATTCAAGCTTTGTTTACAGATAACAAAAAATCTAACTTCTTTATCTCGCTTGTAACTTGATATTTGACTTTCAAATTTTGACAAAGCATTAAAAACATCCATATTGACCGTTCTAGACATTAAAAATAAAAAAAATAAATTTAGCCCAAATCGTGTCCAAGTCCCTTTAACTTGTAGCTTAGGTAGCAAGGGACAGTTTCGAATAAAGTACCTGTCAATATTTTTGTAAAATTGAGAGTTGCTGTACTTGAAGGCTTCTGAGAGTTGCTAAAATTCATGAAATGATATTTAATGATTATCATTAGTTAGAGGGGTGTCTCTTGTTGAAATTGATATGCAATATGTAGGCCCCTTATGTTAGGTACATTAGAATCAGAAGTAAAATGCGAAACCTGCGGCTATGACTGTTGTGCTGACTTTACACAGTGAAATTGCAAGTTACAGATGGGAGGTAAAATAACACGAAAAGTAGGTGGATGGGACATTGAAAACTATACACCGGTAAGTTTGTGACATGTGATAGTGCAACATGCACGCGGTACGGAAGGTCAACCCTCTGCAGGGAATTAGCTGGGGGAGGTCTAAAAAGCTGAAAAATCATGAAAAATTAGCAAAATATGAAAGGGTCAAAATCTCATAAAAACCAGTATGTAGAGAATTTTACAGGTTTTGATGAGTAATTTTCTTCAGAAATTGGTGATTGGCCTTATAAAGAGTGAATTAAAGGTATTTGTGCTGAGTGGGAACTGAGGAAATTCTAGTTACAGAGTTTCGAAGACATGCATCCCTTGGCTACAATGAATTGTATAAAAAAAACTGTCCCCTGCCAACTTAAATGTAGTTTATATCAATCTGTTAAGTCGTACTTAAACACATTCGGATTTTTTGTTAAGTGGTTCTTGAAATGGTTATGGTTTTTTGTTAATTCATACTTAATACCATTCGGGGTTTGTTAAGTCGAACCAAGAATCATTCGATTTTTTTTTTATCTGTTTGTACTTAAGTTACTTTTGTTACTATATTAAGAACTCTGCTTCTTAGAGGTACTTCTAGCGTTACTTTCGACATTAAAGGAAAACCCACTCGTTGCTTTGCAACGAGCTTTGCTCTATTTTTCACTATTATTATTCTTTTTTTCTTAACATTTTTCTTAAAACTTAAATATCTCAAATATGCTACAATGGATTTTTATGAAAATTTCACGAATAATACAAAATATCAAGGTCTTTTATCATGTACATTTTTGTTGATGACGTCACTTCCGGTCGGCCGTTATATTCATTTTTCTTTTTGTTAAAAGGATTAAAGATAGAAAATTGAAAGTTTCAGGAGTGATAGATTTTTAAATTTCTAGGGCCGATCAGGTAAAACTACGATCGTCAGTCACTTCCGGTCCGCTCAAACAACATTTTTGGAAAATTGTGTTTTAATTGTTTTTTTAATCAAAAAAACTACAATTTGTTTTCCATCAGAATATGTTTTAAAGTTATCAAATTTTAATATGAGCAGGTCGTCCGTCACTTCCGGTCGTCACCGGAAGTGATTCTAATATTTCGATTTTTGGAATTTTAAAACATATGCGTTTTGTTGACATTTTTGTACTGAATACAAAACTAAAAAACCGTTTTAAAATCGGACAATGCATTGCAGAGATATTGAAGTTTAAAAATGACGTTTTAAGGAAATCTGCATTTAGCAGTGTAGGTTGAAAAATTAGTTAAGGAAGTTAATATGATAGTAAATTGTACCAAATGTCAACAGTTTAATTGAACCCTATCAATTCAAAATCAAATGAAAGCCTCACTTGTTGCTCGCAACAATTTAAGGTGCTTTCAGGTAATTCAGGCATTCTCGAGAAATTTAGCGTCAAAGTTCTGAAGCGGGAGTCTGAGTAGCTCAGTCGATAGAGTCGTGGACATGGCCCATGTGACCCGGGTTCAAGCCCCGATTGCCGCAAAAAATTTTTTTTACTATTTTTCGCTTAGATCTACGATTTTATCTTTGAAGTGATAAGTTTAATCTAATCTATTCAAAAACCGGACGGAAGACCCACTCGTTGCTCGCAACGAAATCGTGTTTAGTTAAACTTGCTGATTATTTAAAGTGATAGTCAGTACATAAGAAATATGTGATACTTAAGATATTGTCTCATTATTTTTCAATTTATTATAATAAAGTATTATAGATTTGATTTTTTAGGAGATTTTACCTTTTTATATACAAAATGTAGAAGATTAGAATTTTCATGAATAGTTCATGAATTTTATATATGAATTATTCATGAATAAAATTCATAATGATATTCTAGAACAGTTCATTAAGATTTATTAAACTTATTCATGAACAGTTCATGAAGATCCGATGAACTTTTTAATGGACATTCATCAAATGATGAAGCTTCGTGAATATAACTGTTCATGAATTATTCATGAAAAAGTATGTTCATGAATATTCATCAACATTTTTTCATGAACAAAAATCCATGACTTTAAAATGTCCAATAATAAGTTCATGGGATCCTCATTAACTTTTCATGAACATTTCATGAATATAATTCATGAATCATTCAAGGGAAAATCATGAATTATTCATGATCTCGCAGGGGCCTCAGTGCAGGGTCAATTCTAAAATTTAAAGAAAACACAATATTTTGTTTGTTTTTTAAGTTAGAACGTTTAAATTTTAGAATTAGGTCTATCTTGTCTAGCCAAACAAAATTGTAAGTGTAAACACTTTTTCTATATCCTACCGTTTTTTGAGATATAAAGCCCAAAACCTTAGTAAAGGGGTGATGAAAAAACCAAAAAATTCAAATGACGTTTAAAAGTTCATATGACGCCTGAACATTGTTAAGATAGAAGTAATTAACATAAATTCCGAGTTTCACTAAAATATGTTGACCACTTTTGGTTTTATAGGTCGATAAAAATCGTCTATGGGAGTTTTAATGTTGAACAAAAATCACGCGTCATTCGTTTTCTCAAAAAGTTTTCAAGGAAATGTTACAATATTTCATACATATAATGAAAAACACAATCCGCGGACCGGAAAAGTTTTTGGGTATACAGTTTGAAAAAAATAGGGGTTCTGCAGGGGTCAACGTTCAAAACAGTCCTTTAGCTGTAACTTTTCTATAATTCATCCGATTTTAAAAATATTTTCAAATTTTAGTTAGGAACAAAAAGTTCATTTTAAAAATTGTTGTCCGAGGGGCCACTTTTTGACTCCTAAAAGGGGTTTAAAGGGTCTAAAATGACTCTTTACTGCCAGAAAATCTAAAACTACTCGTAAAGAGTTATCTTGACCGACCTTGACCTTTTGACCTTTGACCTCTTAGAACTACTATGTTATAAGAATGTGCAGCAAACCGGTATATCAGTTTCATTTATACGTACACTTCGGTGAACTTAACCACCCCCCCCCCCTTTTCTACATGGTTGAATTTCTATTTTACCTTAACATGTAATGATTGACTTTGAAATCCATCATTTCTAATCGAAATCACACCCATCAAAGTGTTACAAAACGTTTGTCAAAATTTATACAAAGTCTGACACTCTGACTGCTCCGTCGATCCAGACCACGTTTTAGACTATGCCTCTAAATAAATATTCCAGCTCCAGTAAATTTCTTAAAAACTAAACAAAACTTTGAGGGATTGTTACTTACACCTTCATCTAAATGTTTGCTAAATTTGAAACGAAATGGTAGATATCGAAGTAAATAATTAACTCCGGCGGCATCAAACCATCATCCCGAGAGACAAAAAGTTCAACACTTCGATATTTGTATCTTATAAATTCATGCTCAACTTACAATAAAAATCTGTTTTTGCATTTCTATCAGCAACCATTGACAATGCTTTGTGAAGTTCTAGGAAGGATAACTCTATCTTCCTTGACCCCGATTTTATTTGAATTGTGTTTACATTTTCTCTCAGCTCGGTCTTTTTTTCTTAGCCGACTTGGCTGAAATACGTGACTGACCTGAATTCATTTCAGACTTTTCCGTTCTTGTAATCCACAAATGCACGGTAAAGAATCAGTATCTGACCACATGCAATTCAAAACAGCATGAGAATGTGCATCAGTAAATCCAACATCTTAAATTGGCAGCTCGCGACAAGAATTTGACCTGGCGTGTTTATTTTTTAGCAAAAGGTAACCCGGCCACATTGTTTTTATGCAGCACTGATTTTTCTTAAGTGAAATGCTGTCATTTTAACCAGTCATGTAACACCTATCCATTCACTACGCATCTCAATCTTGTATAACCGCGCCCGCGTGGCTTAGATCCGCTGTGTTTACATTGTGGAAAAAGTGTTCTATTGCGTCACATCACATTTATTCAGTTGACATTTGATTTAATTTCTAACATCAATCTTTTAAAAGTCACCGTGGCTGAGCGGTAGGCTTACTAAAAATGCAAAGCTAAGGGTAGCAGGCTCGATCACCCCCCCCCCTCCTCCCCACCATCCTTTTTTCAGTATTTTTTTTTCCTTCAAATTTGTGGAACTGTAGTACAATCAAAAAGCACTCTGTCTTTTTGTTCAAGACAAAAACAGATCTAGTTATATTTGAGAAAGATCTGATCAAATTAATTAACAAAGCATCCCATCATTGTATAAGTATATTAAAGAATACTCACGTCTTTTTTTACAGTTAGAGTACAGCACAAAAGATAAAAAGCAGACAATGGGCTCAATGATTCCTATTAAAATCCCGACCAAAAACCAATCATCTTTGTCATTTTCTGTCTTAGGGTGATGAGTTGTTGTTTTTGGAGAACTGTAAACATTTTAATTGTTCATCATTATTAATACAGTAAAACTCATTTAGAACGAACACGAATATAGCGAATTTACCGATATAGCGAAATGCTTTTAAGTCCCCGGTAAAATTCTTGACAAATCTCTGTGAAATTGTACGGTTAGAAGGAATTCAGATAAAGCGAATTTTCGGATATAGCGAACTGATTGTAAGTCCCGTAGACGTGAAAAATGAAGAAACCTTACATTTTTTAAACGAATTTCTTTACAGTTTAAAAGGTGTGCACTACCATTTAACTTAAACGATTGAATGAATATATTTCCATAAAAACTTTTCAATTTACAATTCGATTATTAAAAGTATCAAACTAATGTATTTTTAGCTTAAGCCTCCATTAGCAAAAATTATAGTCGGGTGACAGAAAACATGTATAGAGTGAATTTGCTATAGCTATCATAACGAATTCGATACACCAATATAACGAATTACGGATATAAGGAAGTATATACATTGGTCCCTACAAGTTGGCTTTAAGCGAGTTTTACTGTAATTTATTTAAAACAAGAGAAGAGGTAATTATTTCTGTGTAAATTTTAGTTGGATACTCCAAATTGAAGTTTCAATGTTGTTGGTTCATTTTGCACTATTTAATGTCCTCATATTTACGTTTGTAATGCTTATTTAAGAAAAAAATCCAGCAAGTTCAAAAGTTCACCGGCATTTGAACCAGGTTGGTCACATGATCAAATCGTGTGAAGCCCGAAGAGCATATCATCAGATTTGATAACGTACCAACCAAGTTCATATTCCAGTGATTTTGTAAAACATTGCTGTTTATTTACTTATAGTTACATTTGAAAAGGGCCAATAGTTCAGAATTGATAAAATTACAGAGATTGTATGTTTACATAATACAAACGAAATACGCAGCTATTTTAAGGCTATCCGACGCTAAATCTATATTATTCATTCATTCTTTATTTTCTCTCTCCAGAGATTGAAAACACATACATATCAAAACTACATTAGTAATATAACACCATACAATATATTACAGTTGATCTATGTACAAGTATTTATTTATCCACACCCAGTATGTACATAAGTAAATGAACTGAGATTTGTTGGAGTTTCTGACTTTGTCAGCGGACGACTCGTGAAAGTGTCCAGTAGTAGAGCTTAGGACAATCTAGCACTAGATGATGATTGAGTTTCTGAAAATTACTTGAATCATTTTGATCAAAATGCACACGTTTTGCGGCCGTTAAGTACCTAAAAAGGTCTTCGTATGAAAGAGCACAGAGTTCACTGTAGAGTTATACACTAAATAAGCTCGAGATCTCTGCCCACCAGATATTTCGGATAGCGTAGGTCACAGAACAGGAGCACGTTACATGCGTGAAGAAATCATAAATTTCAGCGCCACATAATTGACATGTATCAAGGTTTTTGTAAGGTTGATCCAAAATTAATTTGCAAATAAATTAACACTGATGGATTCTGTAGGAAAACGCCAAAACTGGGATGGATCCTTGTCATTGAATATAGTTAAAAACGTGAGAATCCGAGATCTGCGGAAATGTGGAATTGTCTGAGACTGAGAGTACTGCGACTTTGGTTAACTGCTTGTTTCACGATTACTTTCCAAGTTTGCTTATTGTGAAATGTTCCAGTATCTAACGAATGCTGTAAACGTTGTAGGTTATTCTTTTCTGTCAGCAAATTCAGTATTAATTCAAGTTGATGTTTAGATAGGTTTTCTGCGAAGAAGATAAGGCAGGTTAAGAAAATCTGGTTTGGTAGATTTATGTAATTAAGAAGACAAATCGTCCAAGGAAGAAGGGACTTTCCTTTGTCAATTTCAAAACTGATCGGAAACACACCAAAAAGGCTTTCAAAACAATCTGACCTTGTTGTGCTTGGTATATTTTGCGCATGCGCCATTTATACCCTGAGTGTTGGAACACGTGTAATCGCTGACTATCTTTTGCTGACATGTTATTGCAAAGGTCGCTCCCGTAAAGCACAGAAGGTCTGACTACAGTTTTGTACATATTTGCCATTGTCAGTGGATTAAGGTAGAGATATCCGATATCTGAAAGTGAGTAAAAGGTACTATTGCACTTACGACACACAGTATTGATTCGGTCAGAGAAGTTACACTTGTCTTTCACTAGGATACCTATGTGGTTGTGTGTGTCTTTGGGAGGGAACATCTAAATACCTAAATACTTCATTTGATCTGAGTTTGGTTTTCATTTGTTGGAGTGAAATTCGAGGACGCGCGACTTAAACGCGTTAAGTTGAAATTGATTGATTAAATTGAAACCGCCACTTTATGCAGCGATATTATGCGTTTTCTGTAGTGAAATCTCAAACTAAGTAAAGCAGGTCAAAATTCAGATAAGGTACGGACATATCATCTTCGGTTAAGAAATTAGCAGCCCAGGTCGGCGTCAAACTATTAAACGAAATCGTCCTCCAAGAGAGAATTCCTTATTCCCTTTTTCTTGGAAGTAGGGCTTTAAAGAACTCATATTCAAAGGAGCAGACATACCAAAATCTTCATGTGATAGTTATAGACCAGTCGCCTATTCATCGTGTTTCTTCCAAATTTTAAAAAGTATTCTCAACAACCGTATAAAAAAATGCAATATTGACTCCAGTGTGTTTCCTTGTACGCATATATATATATATATATATATATATATATATATATATATATATATATATATATATATATATATATATATATATATATATATATATATATATATATATATATATATATGGTACTGTAGGCTACAATAGCATCTGCAGTAATCCTGTGCTAAGTTGGAAATTTCGCGTTCCTGCAGTTCATAAACTGATGTTTACATACGAAACTAGATGCTGTCATTAGACAGTAACACCCGTACCAAGTGATTGCCCCTAAATACATGTAACACTGTTTTGTACCAGTTTAATTAAAAATGAAGGCCACATGGAAGCTCCGGTGATACATTTAAAAATTATAATTTTCATAACTGAAGGATGAGATCCCTTCCCATATGATAATGCACATGAGCAGTACTTTATGTGCAATTTGGGGTTGAACTGTTTGCAGTGAATTTTCAGTTAAACTTTAATCTTAACATTTCATGTCATAGAAAGTATAATGTTCTATATATTTATTACAAACAAAATAAAAAAAAAGATTATGCCCCCTCCCCGTGGCGGTTGATTGTTTTAGATTTGCTTCTGTGTGCCTACATGTACATCATCGTTTGCAAAGATTTAAAGAAGGGGTGGGAGTGAGGGGTCAAGACCCCCCCCCCCCCCCCCATGAAAATTTATTTATATCAATAGTAAAATTACCAAAAATACACTTTGGACCCCAATGCTCTTACAGACATATGCAGAAAAGGATTAGTTAAGATCAGCTAAAGGAATTCATTATTGTGTTTTAATTGGATTATCATTATGATGTTGACCAATATAGGTAAGCATTATACATGTAGTAGCAGGAGCAAAATATAATGAGATGCCAGCATACATAAGTTCTACTTTCACTTTCTAAATGTGATCTCCCTTTGACATCATACTGTATCATCACCTTTTAATATTTAAATAAGCTTATCATCGTTACCTATCCTATCACATTTGTAAAGTTTCTGTCATTTTAATTGCAAAAGTTATTTTTTTCATTTGTCAGACTTGCACTACTGAGTTGACCCCATATTGACCCTGTATAAACAATTTTGTATTAAATTAGTGTATTACATGTAAGTAAGTGTAGACACTTATTATTTTTATATGAGTTATAATACGAAGGAATGAGTATTTCTTTCTTAATGTATTATAATGCATCAAATACAATGTAGGTCATGACCTTATGGGACTGTTCCGACCCCACGAAACATGGTGTAAATGACAGTAATGACCCCCAGGTGTTGTCTTTAACCCCCCCCCCCCCGCCTTTATCAAATAGGACATGATGATACACTGTATATTTAGTTTATTTCTGAGATCTGAGATCCTCTTCCCTAAACCATATAATTTATTCTTGCTCTTTGTGTCATTGCGCGTAAAATTGTATATAGACTATGCCCCCTTAGAGATACTCTGACATTCTAGAACTAGAAATAATAAAGTATTTTATCTTATTCATATGTAGTGTTTGATCCATGTGGGTAATTACTAGCCTAATGATGACACTGCTTTGTTTAGGAGACTTTACAATTGCCCCAAATAGGCGAATACACATGCATATAACATTTTGTTTATAAATCTTAAAAATTGAATTAAGTAATTTCCAAAATGTTAATGTGCATCAAGAGAGAAAAAGCAATCAAGAAATGATTTAAATGTTGCTACTGCACACATGTAGGAATGTATTAAGAAGACTGAATCTTTAGAACCCAATTACATTTATAATTTGAATCATTTATTGTTATTTATTTTAACTTGTCAATGAATAATAGTTATTGATCCCAAGGTAAAAATATGACCTCTGATCATATCAAAATTGATCATTTGTCAATTATGCAAGGTGTCATGTATTTTTTTTTTTAGAATAACATTTTTTAACAGTTTATAAAAGTTTTAGATGCCCAAATTATTATTAGGGTCTTCCCGTCTTCAGCGGAAGACCCTTCTATTATTGTAATGTTTCTTTTTCACTTTTCACTTTCTCTTATTCTACTGTTTCTTATTAGGGTTTTCCGTTTTTCAACGGAAAACCCTTCTGTTATTCTACTGTTTCTTATTATTAGGGTTTTCCGTTTTTCAACGGAAAACCCTTCTGTTATTCTACTGTTTCTTATTATTATATTTTTTTTATCCGCAAATTTTGTGTAGGCCATTTCTCGTACATTTGTTGTCTGATTGTTATGAAACTTTCAGGGTATGTAGACAATATTAATATCTCGAGACGTTTTTTTCAAATTTTTAAAATTCACTTCCGGTTATGAGTTATTGCCCTTTAATTGAAAATTGGGGGGTCTTTTGATCTCGGGAACTACAAAAGATATTTGCATGAAATTTAGCAGGATTGTTGGTAACATTTTATAGTTTTGCTGGCATGAAAATTTTGGCAAAATGTTTTTGAGTTTTTAAGCTATTTGCCGGTAAAGTTTAAGGTTTTGGGGGGTCTGAAATGTTGTTGCTTTTTGTATAATAACCTTTAAACTAAAAATAATTTGTTAATACATATAGAACAAAAGTTGTTTAGAATAACGAGAGCTTTCATTTAAAATTAAGAAAAAAGGGCTGGCCCCTGTAATTAGGGGTCAGCAGCTCATACACGTATTTTTCTAATAGCAAAAATCGTTATCATTTTATGAAAAAAAATTAATTCAGTTTTTGTTAATATATTAAATAATGTCATTTGGTATCAAATTCAAAAAGTTCTGTGCCCTATTTTTTTCAAATTTCATAAAACAAATATGTGTGAATCGTAACGTTACATGAACGAGTTAATTTGTCTACATAGACACACAAGCGAACAAATGCCACTTTAAGGCCCAGGCATTTACTGCATTACGTTGTGTTGCGTCTTAGATAAATAGTTGTGATTCAATTTCATTTTTTTCATCTATATCATTTATGAATTCAATGAACACACATTATTTTAACGTTCTATGTGCAACTATTTGTCGGGGCGCCCCTGTTTGTAACCCCCGGGCGCGCGCCGAATGTAAACAGTAACGAACGGCATTGTAGAAAAGAGAGAGCCGTAATGCAGAAGAGAAGTTGTGTATTCTTTCGATGTACAAATGCATTTTCAATTTACTGTGAAACATATGAACATGCACAGGGAACAATACTACATATTTGTTTAAGGAGGATATTTTTCTCGTGTGAATCGTTTACGAGGAAAATCTGACAGCCACACTTCTGTCGACGATCAGCCGTTGATAAGCTACGAGTAATAAAGGAGAAAAGATGGACAATAAAGTGTTATAGATGTACATGTAAGTACGTGCACACTGTTTGTTTTTGTTATGGTGTGGGTGTTTGTTTACTAACGTGTAATTTTTACATGTTTCATGGATTTTAAGACTCGCTCGAGGTTCATGGGGGACTGGAAAGGGTAACTGAATTGATCTATTTAAAAAAATAACAGATTGTGAATTTTCAACTCAAAATTCAAAGCAGGGTCTAATTAGAAACATATCATATATTCTTGTGCAGAAGACTCCAAATGTAGTCATGAATATCCTGTAGACATAACTTCAAGTAAATAAAATTGTATACTTCAGACTTCAGAGTTAAAACATGACTTTAATATCTTTATGATGCCAATCATTCGCAGCACAGTTAAGGCTGTCAATAAACTCCGTTCAGACAAAAAGTACGGGAAATGTGCATTATGACATCACAGTATATTACAAACCTCGAAAGTACTTATTAATCTATTTATTAGTAAAATTAACTTATACTAATCTTTTAATTAAAAACAACAAATGCTATTACTTACAATTTTGATGTCCGTTATATCGTACACACTGAAAAATAAGCGAGATGTCGTTCTCGCTGTACTTCAAAATATGACGTCATATGCTTCAAAATGACGCATTAAGTTAAATCATTGAAGGCTATCGTGCAGTTTTATAGCGAAGAAAAATAAATGTCATACATTAACGGAAAAGTATAAATGAATATTTTGTTTAAAATTATTATTAGTAGAATGATACCTATATAGTCTTATTTTCATTTTGTTAAAAGTATGCATCGTATAAAGAAGCCACCTCGGTTTTGTTTAAAATATCGTATATCTAAAATCTGAGTACCTAAATAAATCACTTAATTGCAAGGGCATACACTTACCTGATCCCGACAAACTTTTACATGTGAATTTGAAATATGCTATGTAACTTAAAAACTTCTACGATCCTTGTAAAATCTTACAAATTAATTATTTTTTAATGAAATTAACCCTGTGACCTTCAAAATTATTCAGCATATGCATTATAGATTACGGTTTCTACTAACAAATATTCTTATCTTAAAAAGTTCGCACCGTTTTTCAAAATCTACGATATAACATCAAGTTATTTCATAATTCAGTTGTGAATTTTGACATGATTATGCCCTTGCAATATTGAATTTTTTAAATGACCTCAAAACCACAAATACATCTGCTTGTACCATGCGACTGCCATATCACGTGACCCCTATGAACATGAAATATTGTACTGTTATATATATATTTTAGAAATATATTGCATTTGAGTGACTGTTATTGATTTTTAAAAGGACATGCCAGTTTAACTAAAGTATACGTGTTTTCATCACAAAAATTTGCCCATATTTTTATTGACCGCCTTAACTGTACTGCGTTGTATCAATAGAAAGGTTTAGCAGACCAAAGGGTACCCGGTACATGTACTTGTACATGTAGGTTATAAGTTAGAACTATGCGTACTATTCTACCAGTTCACATAATTTTTCTTGTTTAGCAGTTATAATGTGTACTTAAATTGTCCTTGTTAATGTTTTAAATGTAATTTTTTATTCTCTTTTTTTAATCTGACTACTGGCAGTACTGGCCTGCGAGCAGTTCTCGTTGAGGACCATTTCTCGCTGGTGCACTGTTACATCATATTTTCGTATATAATTTTATGTGTTGATAAAATGACGTAACAATGCACTGGTGAGAAATGGTACTCGGCGAGAACTGATCGCACGCCAATATTGATTAATTACAGACAGAAACTGAAGGTTGCGCGTGTTATTTTTTATTGAACAACATTGTTTAAAATAGTTCTTTATATATGTGATGATCAGACCGGTTTGAATACCAGTGCCAGATAGCTCAGTTGGTAGAGCACCTGACTAGAGATTCAGGGGGCCCAGGTTCAAATCCCGGTTTGGTCCTTCATTATTTCTCCCATCCTGTTACAATATTGGTGTTGTGACCAACCCCTGGAACTAACAGGTTAACTCCTGCCAGGGGTGATCTTCGAGGGTGAAGATCATTTAAGGGGGAAGGAATGTGACGGTCAGACTGGTTTGAATACCGCTGCCAGATACATGTAGCTCAGTTGGTAGAGCACTTGACTAGAGATTCAGAGGGCCAGGTTCGAATCCCAGTTTGTTCCGTCGTTATTTCTCCCATCTTTTACATATACATGTATATCAGATATATGACAGATGATTAAGGGTCATCACATGTTTTGCAAGATGCAATAAGTGTTAAAAACCTTTACTTTACAACACAATACATATAAGTGAATATTTATGTTTCTTGTTATTATTTGGTGTGGTTTTCTTGACAGTGTCGCATAAACAATTTACCCGCTCCTAAAACACAAACTTTCTTTTTGTGGATTCAGCTTACCGCTGATTGGCTGCTGTTGCAGCAGACAAATAAGATATGCACGCACAAAACACAATGAACTTATCAGAGAATGAGTTGAGTTTATTTCAACTGTTGGAATTTGGGTTTGTTTTTTTTCTAAATGTATACTTGTGACAAAACAAATATGTGGTACATACAGCTGTAGCTTTATGAAGAAAATTTTGGTTAGACCATATATACCTATCATGCAAGTAAATGATATTTACAAAAAACTTGCAATTTATGGCGCACGAAATATACGCTAGTTTTATAAAGATTGACATACATGTAATGTACCACATTCTGTGAAAAATAATCTATTAAAAATTCTTCATTAAGTTTACTCATACATGTTTTATGGTTATTACACATAGTATTGTTTTTAAAACATGTAATTTATAAGAAAATAAGCAAAAACCCTCGCTAAATTTATTTGCAAAAAAAAAACACAGTAGAATTGATAAAAAATGGTATACCAGAAGCTAATACCAGTACATGTACTTTGACGCTGTTCGGTGGGTAATATTCGTTTGTAATTTACGAATTGAAATATTGACTGTTGCACTACAAGTACGGTAATAAACTCTCTCTCTCTCTCTCTCTCAAACTCTCTCTCTCTCAATTCGATAAGTGTTTATACCTATGAAAATTTTTTAATATTATATTATGACTTGATATGCAAATTTTTGATCTTGTACTGCCTAAATGTTATGTCATGTATTGGGATATGTCATACCTATTACATTGCATGGTCAGTGTATTTTTTCCAGAAATACTATGCATATGTTAATGTAAACACAGCTATTACTAGTACATGTATGTAAACACAGCTAATTATTTTTTTTTTATTTCAGCTCAAAACAGACTCTTGTTACCACATGGCTTTTACCGGTACCTGTTGATTCTTGTGGGTCAGCTCCTGAGATTAACCTGTCACCTCTATCCACATGCATATTCCTTGTGTTATACAGACTATTTACCGGTAATTCAAATTAAATCCGATAATGCATGAACAATAATGGAACTTGAAGAAAGCATCATGCCATGTTGTGGTTTGTGTTTGATAAGAAATTATGAAAACAAAATTAAGGCTGTTTATAAAGAAATTCATAATTGCTGTGAAAATTTGTTTTTCAATAAAAGTATGCAATTATGTTTCCTTTATTTTTTATTTCATTAAGATATTTAGATGTGTTTACATAATTGAAAAATCCCCCCCCCCCTATTTAATTGTCTGCATTAAGATTACATGTAGGATATGTAAATGTACATTTGACTTTGAAATAACATCTGCTATGATAATTACTTTTGAAATGAACAAGAAACAACCTATTTCTACCTTTCTAAGGTATATATGCATAAAAAAAAGTTGAAAAACATGTCAAATTTGAAAATTTTTCATGGAAATCAACTCGATCTGTCTCCAGCTACCTGGGTGTGTTTGAATTTAATTTTAATTTAAGGCAGATGTCTAACTTGTAGGTTGTAACTTACTGTTTTAGCATGGTTAGAAGGAGACTAGAAATCAGAATAGATTAGATATTCACTAAATATGATTGTTAGCTTACTTTTTTCATGAAAACAAGAAATCACAAGCAGGACAGCTGTCTATTTGTTAATTAAAATGGTACAAATCATACAATAAACAAATAAAGATCAAAGTTTAGAATCATTGATGATTTTTTTTCAAATATGTGTGAGAAATTACTCAAGGAAATTGCCACACGTTTCATAAAATTAGGTAAAACATTTCAAACCATGACTTTTTATGAAAATCAAAAGATTGAGGGGTGGGGGGTATACATGTAAGGGCATTTCTAAGTGATGTGAAGCTTTTATCATGATTATATAATGTAGGCGTATGTTGTATTGAATAAGGTTTCTTTTTAAAGGTGGTTGAACAAAAGTTGACCTCTAAAAGGTCAGGTAAATATGTTTTACTATGGAGAACCCTGTAAATCTGTGTTTACTAAAGGAAATTGGAAATGGTGGGTTCAATTAAATGGCCATATTTTTATTAAACCTCAATGGAGTTGGCAATATGTGGTATTCTTTTTCTCAGAATTGCATTAGCTTTCTTAGTCTTTTCATAAAAATGTTAGTGTACTAAGTGAAAGGTACAAGGAACAGTTTCGGATAAAGTACCGTCAATATTTTTGTAAAATTGAGAGTGACTGTACTTGAAGGTTTATCATTGTTGCGTAGATTCATGAAATGAATTTTAATGATTATCAATAGTTAGAGGGATGTCTCTTGTTGGAATTGGTAAGCAATATTAAGGCCCCTAATTTTAAGTACATGAGAAGCAGAAATAAATTGTGAAACTTGCGGCTATGACAGATATGTTGACTTTACAGTGAAATTGAAGGTTACAAACGGGAGGTTATATAACATGAAATGTAGGTGGATGGGATATTATATGCCTATTTAGTATTTACTGGGTATGAGGACAATAGCAAGTTTATTGTCTCCAAAGACAGCAACTATTTAATGAGGCAAAGCCAAGGGAAATAGTTGCTGTGGAGTGGGACAATAAACTTGCTATTGTCCGAATAGTCAGTTAATTGGTATTTCATTATACAGAAGAAAACTTTATTTGTCAGCGATGCACAATTTCTTGATGATAAACAAATTAGAGTTAAATCAAACTTTGTATTTAATGCGGCGATCTTATTAGGTCAGAGGTGTTCCGAGTTTAAGGTGATATGGGACACTTCCATGTTGTGACATATTGTTTATCGAAATAAACAATAAAATAAAGTGTAATTATATAAGTACATGTAGTTTCTTTTCAAAAATGGTCACCTAACTCCTTAGCACAGTGGGTTAGAGGGTTACTAGGAACCTGTAAGTCATGAGTTCGAATCCCGCTGGGGTTTGTACAATTTTTACCTTTTCAAATATTTTTAAAAGCTATTTTTTGGTTAAATATTGTAAAATTTGAAAATTCTAAACCGGTGAAAATTTTTCAATTATATAGTACTTTAATCCACATTAATATCGACAGATGTCCCATACTACCTTAAAAAGGAGGGAAATCAAATTTTGCTGATGAATGGTTTTGATGACTATTCACCATGGGCAGATAGCATGGATACTATTTTAAATTAGATAAAAAGGCATGTTTATGCGGGCGCTTTCTAGTGATCAATTTGTCCGTCTGTCCATCCGAGATGGCTTGACAGGAGCATAGCTTCTCTCCTCTTGGCCCAATCTGGCTCATACCTCATCCACAGGGTTCCTTTGGTAGAAGGATGTGCAGTGACCTTGAACCATGTTTTTAGGTATAAGGTTAAGGTCATAGCAGAATTATATATATAAAATCCTTGTCTGGGGCATATCTTTTTTCCCTTTGGTCCAATCTGGCTAATACTCACAGAGTGTCTCAATGGTTAAACGATGTGCAGTGACCTTGCATGAAATTTCTAGGTAACGGGTGAAGATCATATCGGATCATGCAAAAATCCTTTTTTGAGAGCATATATAATTTCTACTAACCCCTATTTGGCTCAGACTTCACAAAAGCAGAGCGTTTCTGTAAAGGGTGAAAGGGTGTGTAGTGACCTTGAACCTATTTTCAGTGAAAAGAAACTGTGAAGGTCATAGCAGAATTATATTTTTAAAAATCCTTGTCCGGAGTATATCTTCTCTCCCTTTGCTCCATTCAGCCTCATACTTCACCCACATGATGCCTTTGATCAAAATTTATGCAATGACCTCGAATGATATTTGTAAATGAAGAGTCAAGGTCATATCAGATCACACAAAAATCCATATTTTAAGAGCATAGATATACTCTCCTTTTAGCCCCTATTTGGCTAATATTTTACCTTTACAGAGTTTATTGGTTAATGGCGTGCAGTGACCTTGAACCAAGTCTGTCAATGTGAAGCCAAGGTCATAGCAGATCTTTTTAAAATTAGTTTTAGACAGTAGATTATTTTCCAAATATGCTTAATCTTGGTCAGATTGAACAAAAATGCATGCATGTTAGGGGGAATGAAATTGAATTAAAAGTTCTATGCCAGCTGGAAAAATTTCAAGTTATAGGTCGAGGTCAAAGCAGAATTCTCTGAAATAACATAAGCGGGGCCCTTTGAAATGTTCACCATTTCAATGTTGTCTGGTTCATAGTAATTTTACATAGAAAATATTCACAGACGTACAGTAAAGTAAACTTTACATCGATAAGTTTCTGACAATTAATGACGCAACGAGCACACAGTACGAAAGGTCAACCCTTTGATAAGCAGTGAAGAGAAAAGTTGCTCAGAATTATGTTTTAAACAAAATTGATTTTTTACGTAAATTTTAATTTTGCGTTCTGGGTTAAGAAAAAAGATGTTAGTTCAAGGTAAAGTAAACTTGAACCTAAAATGAAGTCAAATTTGTTAAGTCGTACTTAAACACATTGTTTTTTTTTGTTAAGTCGTTCTTGAAATGGTTAAGGGTTTTTGGTTAAGTCGTACTTAAAAACATTCGGATTATGTTAAGTTGTACCAAGAATCATTCGATTTTTTTTTTATCTTTTTGTACTTAGGTTTCTTTGTTACAAGATTAAGAACTCTGCTTCTTAGACGTACTTCTAGCGTTGCTTTCGACATTAGCGGAAAACCCACTCGTTGCTTTGCAACGAGCTTTGCTCTAGTTATTTTTTTTTTATCCGCAAATTTTGTGCAGGCCATTTCTCGTACATTTGTCGTCTGATTGTTATGAAGCTTTCAGGGTATGTAGACAATGTTAATAGCGAGCGCAGCGAGGCGGCGCGAAGCGCCGCTCGCGTAGCGAGCTCCATAGACAACGTGTACGAACTGAGAAAATTCGAGTTGAAATCTGCACATTGTTCAAAGAAATTTTAATGAGGCCACGTGAAAACGTTCTACTATCCCAGTGATCCTTTGCGGTGCATAGCAACATGGTGGAACAGGAAGCGTTTCTAAGGAAAATTCTTACCTGTAAATCGCATACATCATTTGCATTTAACAATAAAAAATCCTTTTAAAAACATTAAAGTAAACAACACATATGCTTACGTAAAAAACTGTACGTATGACGTCATTTCCTTCCCCGAATTTTTCCGACAATTTACGAAAACTGTCGAGCGCAAAAAGTTAAGTATGACGTCACAGTGATCTCGCGTTTTATATTCCCGCGATACATTTAGAGGTGGATCAAGCATCTGTACTGAATGTAACGTGTAGGAAGTACTCAGTAGGGAGTCACCAATACTGATACTTCTCTCGCTATTAACGATGACTCTTTGGCTGATTAGTTTTGTTTTGATGATTTTTTTTCTCAGTAAATACACATGCAAGTTCCATGCTAAATTTATTGTCATATTGATCCAATCATTGTATACGTTAGGTAGGTGGCAAAAAATTATTAAAAAAGAAAAGTCTAATCGTTATTAGATCTACGTGTAGCCACGTCATTTTGAAATGAATAAATAAAAGAAAAAAAATTAAACTGTTAAAATATCTACATGTATTTGTTATAGTTGCATATGTGGTCAAACCTTTCAATAATATTGGATATCACACACTAAAAAGAGGGGGAGGGCACATATGTCTACAACGCTTATATAGCGTACAAAAATTAAAAAGATTCAAAACAAAATTGATGTCACAGAGGAAAATAATTAAAACACCGGTAACAACAAGGAACAAAATGAGAAATAACACAGACACACAATTTATTGATTTTAATGATCATTATTAAAAGGTAAAGAAAAGATAATTTTTTTTTAAAAAACCGGCTTTGTGTTTATCAAAATATTTTAATAAGTCTGTTCAACATTTTATTAATGCTCAGTGGTAGTTTTTTGTTTAAGTGTATAAGCCTAGGAAGGGACCATTGGAATAAAAGTTTGATATCTTCCGGTTCCTTGCGGTGGTAAAAGTTTTCGAGACAAAGCCAAAGTTTTTTGGTTTGGTTAAGTCCACGCGGGCATGTTAAGGCTTCCCGATGGATTTTACAGCGATGTGTAGAAAGTCACTTGTCTGTACTTCATACGATATGACGTCATAATTAACTTTGACGTCACGATCTGCATTCCTGTCGATAGTTCCCAGGGAATGTATCTCAACGTTAAAAGTGAATTACATCAAACCACTATAAAACCGCATGTTTCCTTTACATAGATGCTGCCGTTAATGCTGGACGTACAGAATTCATTCATATTAACAACCAGTATCAAATAATCGGCAGTTGTAAAGCTTCGTTATAAGTAAAAGACAATTTATAAACTAGTGGTTTGGAGACTCTCCCTGCAACGTGTAAACAACTGAATGAAGAAATTTTAATGCATGTAAAAACAGCTTGGCGCAGGTGAAAGATCAACATAATTTTAGAATATTTTACGTAAAATTGGTAGAGAATATAAGTACCAATGTGAATCGTGCTATGGAAACCTACGGATTACCCCAATTTTTTGTAAATCGCTTTCGATTAGTAAAAATGTGCATTATTTTGATGATTTTCTGGAATGTTTCAACAATATCTTCGATAAACGAAATATCTATTTCTTTCCCGAGCAATAACTTCAAAGTACATGACTTAACAAAGAATTTTTCTTAAAAATATGTTTGATTTAATGTCATTAATCACCTGCGCCGATGCGATTTAAAAAGATCATTTGCAATACTAGGATTCGCCCGTCACGTGATTACAAAGAACATATGACGTCACAAAATGCATCAAATAATAATGTTTAACACCGGTGTCAATAAACGTATCATAGATTTTAAGAAATACTCCCGGTCAAAGTATTTTTGCGATGATTCAAATCATATCGTTTTCCAGCCGTATTTTAGCATCGGGACGCCTTAACATCGCTGCGCATGCATTTAACAATGATGACAGATGTATGGCTCCTTCTGCGCTCGCCCCAACGGTCACACCGTAAAACATATTATCTAGACACGTTTTTTTCAAATTTTTAAAATTCACTTCCGGTTATGAGTTATTGCCCTTTAATTGAAAATTGGGGAGTCTTTTGTCCAGAGTTGATCTCGGGAACTACAAGAGATAGTTGCATGAAATTAAGCAGAATTGTTGGTAACATTTTATAGTTTTGCTGGCATGATAATTTTGGCAAAATGTTTTTTTAGTTTTTAAGCTATTTGCCGGTAAAGTTTAAGGTTTTGGGGGGTCTGAAATTTTGTTGCTTTTTGTATAATAACCTTTAAACTAAAAATAATTTGTTAATATATATAGAACAAAAGTTGTTAAGAATAACGAGACCTTTCATTTAAACTTAAGAAAAAAGGGCTGGCCCCTATAATTAGGGGTCAGCAGCTCATTCACGTATTTTTCTGATAGCAAAAATCGTTATCATTTTATGAAAAAAAATTAATTCAGTTATTGTTAATATATTAAATAATGTCATTTGGTATCAAATTTAAAAAGTTATGTGCCCTATTTTTTTCAAATTTTATAAAACAAATATGTGTGAATCGTACATGAACGAGTTAATTTGTCTACATAGACACAAGCGAACAAATGCCGTTTTAAGGCCCAGGCATTTACTGCATTACATTGTGTTGCGTCTTAGATAAATTGTTGTGATTCAATTTCATTTTTTTTCCATCTAGGCTATATCATTTATGAATTCAACTACTTATTTAACACGTTCTAATCGGCCACGCAGAACAAATGTTTGCAATGTTTGTCGCGGACCCGCGAATGCAAACAGTAACGAACGGCATTGTAGAAAAGAGAGAGCGTAATGCAGAAGATAAGTTGTGCATTTTTCGGTGTACACATGTATTTTCAAGTTACTGTGAAACATATGAACATGCACAGGGGACAATACTACATATTTGTATAAGGAGGGATATATTCTCGTGTGAATCGTTTACGAGGAAATTCTGACAGCCACACTTCTGTCGACCATGTCGATGGATGTTTATGTTTCCATTGATCAGCCGTTGATAAGCTACGAGTAATAAAGGGGAAGAGATGGACATTAAAGTGTGTGATCTATGTGGATGTTATTGAAGAAGGTGAGGCTTTTTATTCCTTTTAAAGTTTCTTGTCTATAGTGGTTAAAATGTCAGCATTTTAACTGGTTAACATTTAGTCTATAGATGTACATGTAAGTACGTGCACACTGTCACTGATGTATGTTATTTTTCTAGTCCAGACAATATAAATCCTTTTAACAGAATTGAATCCCTAATGTCTTACCTTTCACTTGTTTTTTTCTCCTTTTTACCAGAATTTTGTGTAAATTACAATTCAATTTATTGAGAAAATCCACATGTGGCAAAAGTCATACATACAGTATACAAATATACATGTAGTTGGTACTGTACATAGATTTTCTTTTGTTATGTGCATCACGTATGAATTTACAAATATATCTTGATGATTTAACATCTGCTGGGCTATGAATTTTATAAGAATTACAGAGTTAGATGTTTTTGTTATGGTGTGGGTGTTTGTTTACTAACGTGTAATTTTTACATTGTTTACTGGATGTTTAGACTTGCTCGAGGTTCATGGGTGACTGGAAAGGATGACCGAATTTATCTATTTAAAAAAAAAAATCAGATTGTGAATTTTCAACTCAAAATTCAAAGCAGGGTCTAATTAGAAACATATGATCATATTCTTGTGCGGAAGACTCCAAATGAAGACATAAATACCCTGTAGACATACATGTAACATCAAGTAAATAAAATTGTATACTTCAGACTTCAGAGTTAAAACATGACTAAAAAGTCTTTAATATTTTTATGATGCCGATCAATGTATCATAAGAGAGGTTTAGCAGACCAACGGGTACCCGGTACATGTACTTGTACATGTAGGTTACAAGTTAGAACTATGCGTACCACTCTACCAGTTCACATAATGTTTCTTGTTTAGCAGTTTTGATGTGTACTTGAATTGACCTTGTTAATGTTTTATATGTAATTTTTCATTTATATTCTCTTTTTTTTAATCTGACTACTGGCAGTACTGGCATGCCAGCAGTTCTTGTCGAGGACCATTACTCGCTGGTGCAATGTTACATCATATTTTCATATATAATTTTATGTGTTGATAAAATGACGTAACAATGCACTGATGAAAAATGGTACTCAACGATAACTGATCGCACGCCAATATTGATTAATTACAGACAAAAACAAAGGCTTGGACGATTCTGTACTTAGCCGATTCGGTACATATCACGATACATGAGATGCGATACGATACATATCACGATACATTGCAACTAGTAAATAAAAACATGAATAAGGGTTAAAAATGTATTCAATCTGTCGATGTATTACCGCATGTCCAAAGTTATTTTGATATATTTAAAATGAGCGTTGCACAATTTACAAATTACTTAAGTCTCATATACACTACTTTTTCATTAACAAGTAATCCAAAAGTTGTCCACACTCCAGATTTAGCTTCCTAACAGGTTTGACAACTTAACGAGGTTTTTGCCATCTTTGTACTTTCATATTAGGTGCGCAGACTAAAAATAGCCAATATATGAAGCTCAGATATTTTTGGAAAATAAAAAAAAGTCCACATAGGTATCGTAATGTATTAATGGTAAATCTAACGATCCAAATATCGTCAAAATAAATACCGTGATGCACCAGTGCATCGGTGGATCGTTCCATCCCTATACAATATTGGTGTTGTAACCAACCCCTGGAACTGACAGGTTAACTCCTGCCAGGGGAAGAGCCAGGGGTGATCTTTGAGGGTGAAGATCATTTAAGGGGGGGGGGATGTGACTGTCAGACTGGTTTGAATACCGGTGCCAGATACATGTATCTCAGTTGGTAGAGCACTTGACTAGAGATTCAGAGGCCAAAGTTCGAATCCCAGTCTGTTCTGTCATTATTTTTCCCATCTTGTACATATATATCAGATATATTACAGATGATTATAAGAGTCATCACATGTTTTGCAAGATGCAATAATTGTATTAAAACCTTTATTTTACAACACAATACATTTAAGTGAATATTTATGTCTCTTGATATTATTTGGTGTGGTGTTCTTGACAGCATCGCATTCAAGTCAGTGTCAGCTACATTATGCATAAACAATTTTACCCGCTCCTAAACCACAAACTTTCTTATTAGTGGATTCAGCTTACCGCTGATTGGCTGCTGTTGCAGCAGACTTATAATATATGCACGCACAAAACACAATGAACTTATCAGAGAATGAAAAATTCATCGAGTTATTTTCAACTGTTGGAATTTGGGTATTTTTTAAAAATGTATACTTGTGACAAAACATATAATTATGTGGTACATACAGCTGTAGCTTTATGAAGAACATTTGGGTTAGACATATATAGCTACCATGCAAGTAAATGATATTTACTAAAACTTCCAATTTATGACGCACGAAATATACGCTACTTTTATAAAGATTGACATACATGTAATGTAACACATTCTGTGAAAATAATCTATTATAAATTCTTCATTAAGTTTACTCATACATGTTTTATGCTTATTACACATAGTATTGTTTTTAAAACATGTAATTTAAAAGAAACCAAAACCCTTGCCAAATTTATTTGCAAAAAAAAACCCCGGTAGAATTGATAAAACATGGTATACCAGAAGGAAATACATGTACTTTGACGCTGTTCAGATGGGTAATATTCCTTTGTAATTTTCGAATTGAAATTTTGACTGTTGCACTACAAGAAATAAACTCTAGCTCGGCACGTCTTTTAACCCCAAGGAACCCCAAGGAAACCCCAAGGAACCCCAAGGAAACCCCAAGGAACCTCAATTATAGAATTTAATAACTATTAATACCCTAGGGGGTCTCATTAGAGTGCAAGGGTCGCCCCCCGGTACCCCAAGGATACCCCAAGGAACCCCAAGGAACCCCAAAGATGCCGAAATAATACAGATTTATAACTCTTGATACACCATAGAACCCAAAGGAACCTCAAGGATACCCTAATAATAAAAAAATTAAACTCTTGGTACCCCTGGGGACTCATTAGTATCCAAGACCCACCTCTAAGAACCCCAGGGAATCCCATGGATATCCATTAAGGAACTCCAAGGATACCCTTAGGCTAATAATACAGATTTATAACTTCTACACCATAGAACCCAAAGGATACAGTAATAATACAAAATTAAAACTCTTGATACCCCTGCATGGGGACTCATTGACTTTTCAGACACACCAGTAAGAACCACAGGGATATCCCAAGGAACTCCAAGAATACCCCAATAATACAGAATCATAATTCTTGATACACCATAGAACCCCAAAGATATCTCAAGGAACCCCAAAATTACCCCAAGGATACCCTAATAATACAAACTTAAAATTCTTCATACCCCTTGGGACTCATTGTTATCCCTTACACATCCTACAGATACTTCAAGGAACTCCAAGGATACCAGTACACCAGTAATTTAAATTTTATAATTTTTGATATCCCAAGGAACCCTAAGGATACCCTAATAACACAATTTTATATCTCTTGATACACCTTGGGGTCTTTTTGATATCCCAAACACCACAAGGTATCCCACGGAACCCCATGGATACCCCATGGAACTTAAAGGATACCCTTTTAATACAGATTCATAAAAAACAGGGTATTATTTGAACTCGGAATAATTATTTAACTCGGAATTCTATTAAATTGTGATATTAGCTGTAGTTGCTATAGTTAGACATCAATTATGCAGTAATGATGATTTGTGCTGTAGAAGTTGGTACAATATATGTGTTAGAGGGTTATTTTTATCGATATAATTCATCATATGCTAATTCAAATTATCATTTGTAGTATACACAATTATTTCATTTCTATTTAGTATATTATGTGTTCTTCATATTTATTTCATTGAAATATTTCATCATATATTATAATTCAATTCATCCATTATATGATATGTTTTCTTCTTTGTTTGTTTATTCATTATTGTTTGTTTGTGTCTTTATTGTTTGTTTATTGTGTCACTAGAGTTTAATAAAAAAAAGGGGGGGGGGGGGTTAGTTACTTGAGTGCTAGTGTTAGTTGAGACATGCGCAGAAGGGTTAGTCCATGCCTGGCATGGACTAACCCTTTTGCGCATGCGTTTAATTCGAGTTTAGCTAATTTGGCCTAATCTGTAAAAAAAAAAAAAAGTTAGACCAACAAAATTACGATGTTTGTGAAGTATTACGCAAATTCAAAAGAATACACAAATTCCACTGAGTTGTCAGACTTCCACCGATATCGCAAGCTGCAAAATGTACACACGTAATCACCTATAAACTTCCATACGATAATATAATACAGCCTCGAACATCGTCACCAGAACTTTATGTTACCAGAAATTAACATCGGTGTTGACCGCGGTCATAATATCCACAGCAGTGAACAGATATACAGCCAGTATCTCGCTAAAACGCCACGATGTGTACACACAGCCATTTCCATTTACTTCCAGATGCAGACTACAGAAAATCATCGTCACTTTTCAATTTCTGACGTCACGCACTCGATATTTCCCGAACTTTTCACCCTAAAACTTGCTATGTAATGTTAGGTTATACTTTAAAATGAATAAAGAAATTATGTTACCAATGCATGTATCAATCGTCCGTGCTGTAAATAGCAAGATCGAGGCTGACCAAATTTAATTTTATTCATATAGGAAAATTCCCGAAATTATGTTCTTTCTTATAGGCATGGTACACAGTGTTATGTACGTTATATTTAGATTTTTAATCTCTAAATATTTATTTATTATATAATTGGTTTCATTTTAACTATCTTACAATTTTCCTTTCTGATAGTAATGACATGTGTTTAGGATTAAGAAAAGAAACACACCGTTGTGCATGAAAAAATCAATTAAAATTTTGAAATTTCAGGATCCACCGCTGTTTTTCACTGCCGATAAAAGCACCGATTTTAGTGTGCAAGTTTGGCAAGATCCACATGAATATGACGTAGTAATGACTGTTACGTCATTTACCTAGAAGTCAAGTAAATTTTTCAGACTGATCAGTGCATACAGCTATTGAGAGAGAGAGAGAGAGAGAGAGAGAGAGAGAGAGAGAGAGAGAGAGAGAGAGAGAGAGAGGGGTAAATATATAATATATTTAAAATACTACAATAAAGTTTTCATGAATATACTTTAGATACGTGTGTACTGTAAAAGATGAATGCACGACGCGTATATAATCTAAATGATACGGGAATGCATGTGTCTATAATCGTCACAAATTATACTGTAACAATTACGTATACTAGCTATTGAAATTAAAGCATTTGCAAACTCATCAACCATGCTATACACGTTGATATATGAATACAAATCAATTTGGTAAAAATCAGATTATCGATTATATAGTACTATCACTACACGTGCAGCGACTGTAGAAAATAGTGCTATACATACACATACCTACATGTATTATAAGCATTGACAAGCGTATTATAAGCGTATTGATAAGTATTTATCAACATTGAAGTGAAACGACTTATACATGCATTTTATAGTCCAAATTAGCTGTATACGTATCTGCTCTTTTTTTTCAGATGAGATGTTCGATTACAAACGCAACATATTATCTTATGTGTAAATTTTTACGATATTAGCCTAATGATTCATTTTTCAGAGGCTAAACGATATCAACTTGAAATTACGATATAATACGAGAACTTGCAAACAATTCTATTGCCGAGCGTAATCTTGTATGAAAGGAAAATAGTTATAACGGCACATAGAGCTTCTAATATTCAGCGTATTGTCGGGAGAAATCTTCAAGCCAAAATTCAAAACTTCAACATGTTTGCATTGAATAAAACCTGCAGTCATACATGTACATGTACATGTATACAATACAATTAATAAATGAACACGAAAAACTGATCAGAATAACGCTCATTTGTGGACAATCCTGTACATCTTAGGTCCTGTCTTGGAACGTTGAAAATTCCAGTATCACGCATCTTACGTTTGAAAACCATGTTCATTCTATTGTCCGCACATTGCATGTGATATAGCTCAGAATGATATTTTATATATGCAACCCCCCGATTTTCCTAATTTAATGAAATTTGTTTGAATGCAATCCTCCTGAATTTCCACGTTGATAATTATCTCGGTGAAGGGAGCAGACATCGTTGGAGAATTTTAACAGGAACTCTACTTAAATTTTCTGTGCACTGTGTGCCTGTGTGCATTTTAAATGAAACTATAAATATGCTTCAATATATAGATCGTGTATATTCATGAAACATGTATATTATGTATCGTGCAGATGCGGTCCAAAGGTTGTTGGATAATGTAAAAAATGTTATACAAAAAGCGTGGTTAAAATTATTCCTTAACGTGAAAAAGGTTTTTAACAACTGTAACAATTAATGAGTGTAAAAGTTTCCCATTATAAATTTCCGTCAGAAATTTGTTTTTGTTAATGGGAATTGGATGATTTTTTCAAAGGTTGATGAAGGTTGCAAACAATCGATAAACGGGGCGTGTAATTTCAGTCCTGTCAGTTTCTACAGAGCTATGAATGTACATTCAATTTCCGTATGAAATAGAATCATCATCGTTAACGGGTTATGTAATTTTTCTACAATGATCGCTACCTTCATAACCCTGATTGAATCACCAAAGAAAGCATTTCATTGTTTACATTTACATCTTTCCTAAATAAATTGATTGTAAAAAGTAGGTAAAATTCACCCAATAATTGTTAATGTACATCAGTACGTTTGCTAATAGAAACAGTCATAAGTCTGACATCATCAAGATTATCTCGTGCAGTCCGTGATTTTTCTATAGAGCTATAAAATAACTTAAAGTTTCCGTAAGAAATCGAGGGAATCATATTCGGTTAATGTAAATATATTGTTTTGAAATCCCTTGTTCAGAAGAAAATGTTTTAATTCCAAGAAGATTGAGGAACAAGATAGCGCAAATGCCCATTTGGTTTAGTCGTAAAATACAATTTCAAGTTTATTGTTTTCCAACTAAATATACTTGATAATGTTATAATACAAGTTTACAAAAGCACAACTTCTAACTATATTCAGTTTTGAATATTTTAACAAACGATAAGGAAAAAAAATATAAATTATAAGGTTTTGGTGGTATCGAACCTACAACCTAAAAACCCTAGCTCTATAATGTTACCGAATGTCTGTGCTCTTCTAACCACTGAGCCATTTCAGTCACAACAAACTCTATTGTTACATATATATGACTTCAACCACGAATTTACGGACTTGTAATATTTTTCTAAAACGTTCAATTGTTACGATACAAAATGACATTTTTATTATAAAGTATAGTGGGTCATCTCTCCACGTTTTTGTTGATGGAAATCGGTTTGATTTCCTTTTCACCTTATATAGACTATGCCAAAATATGGAGATCAGACCCACTTTATGAAAGAGAAGGATTGATTCTAAAAATGACACTATTAGGAGGTTTTGACACACACACGCCAGTTTAAATCAACTTATTCCAATTATTTAACATATTTAAGGGTTATAAATCGATGTTATGATAAATATGCATTGTTTTCAAAAATTTAGAATGAAATTTAATTATGAGATTTATTGATATTCTATTGTATAGTATCCTATCTATCCTCAAAAAACACCAGACCACGTGGTTTTATTTGACCCTTTCAGTTTCGCAGAAAAAAATCGTGCCTTGTGTTAATAGTCCTTTTCCTAGAATCTAGGTACATGTAATCAAATATAAAAACTAGACGTTTATTGATTTTAAAAATTATCCTCATTAATAAGTGAATAAAATTAAAAGTTTTCATCACTGATCGGATCTCGGATCCCAGCTACATGACGTAACAGTCGAACTACGTCATATTGAAGTTGATTTTGCCTGAGTTGCACACTAAAAACGGTAGTTTTATTGACAGACAAATGCATGGGCGGATCCTGATTTTTCAAGTTTTAAATGAAGGTTATTGCATAGTGGTTCGTGGTTTTTCTAGAACCGTGACCTTACTAATGTCGGCTATGATGTTGAGTATCCCCTGTTATAAAAATAAATAAATATGATCGTTATAAGATGAACATTAACAGAATAAAAGCATATTACGCTTTAACAGCACTTCTGTTCTAAAGCCTTGTATTAACTTTCGTTTTCTCTTTAGAATCAATAACTACATCAATACTGAATTATGATTTTTGCTTACAAGTTTAATTCAGTTCAATAAATCGGTTTCAATATTATAAACGCACTTCTTCGATATTGGTAGGCTTTGATATTTGTGCAGTGCCTGTACAGAAAAAAGTTCGGGAAATATCGAGTGCGTGACGTCAGAAATTGAAAAGTGACGATGATTTTCTGTAGTCTGCATCTGGAAGTAAATGGAAATGGCTGTGTGTACACATCGTGGCGTTTTAGCGAGATACTGGCTGTATATCTGTTCACTGCTGTGGATATTATGACCGCGGTCAACACCGATGTTAATTTCTGGTAACATAAAGTTCTGGTGACGATGTTCGAGGCTGTATTATATTATCGTATGGAAGTTTATAGGTGATTACCACTGTCGTGTATCCGCGCCGGTAGTGACATGTTTGGATAACGTGAAAATGGCGTATCCATTGCAAAAACAATGAGTGTTGTGTCCTTTTTTCTATCGACAACGGGGTAAATATTAATTAAAATATCGTATTAGTCATTCATATTTTTCTGAAGGTTTTGCCGTTGAAAAGAGTGTGCGTTATTTTCGTTCATCGTTAATAAAAACGACTTATTTGTAGAAAAATCAATCGTTAACGTGTCATTTTAATGCTAAAACCAAGAACTATTTCTAGATTACGCAGATAATATAACACATACTAAAAATCTGAAGCGGCCAAAATTAATTTAAAACATTACATTAACCAAATAAAATCAAACCGATGTCTTTTTAATACATTAATATGTATAAAAATAGCAATAACTTCATGCACCTGCTAAAGAAGTAGCACGGTTTGGATAAATAAATTATTCCGGTTTGGATGCTAAATTATAAATTGTGCAAATGGTACGGTTTGAATAATTTAAAGTTATAGCATTTTTGATATTTTAGACATAAAGAGAGCACTTTGCATTTTATCGGTGTGCAACCGAAGATACATCTTTTTAAAAAATAGTGGGTCATTCAAATTACACAGCATGCAAAAGATGTATTTTAAGTCAGGTGAAAAGAACTTAATATACAGACGATGAATTTTTCTTTCCTGTCCGACATTTTTATAAACGTTATGAAACCAAAATACTTCCACATGTTCGAAGGGAACTAAAACTGGAAGACTAAGTTTATTTCTTTAGACAAGCATGTTTTTTTTTCCTCTGATAAAATGGTATATTTAGTGTATAATTGATCAGAAATTGATTATTTAACGAATAAGGAATCATTCTTTGATCGAATATCATGTGTTGATTATTTTGATCGGGGCGTGGTCAAACCCAATAAAGCTCGAAACGAAATTACACCTCACAATATTGAAAGAATGATTCCTTATTACTTATATTAATTTAATTCACAGCAATTGTACTTTTAAATATTCTAATAAGCAAACGTCATTTGAATTTATTGGACTGAATATGAACAAATTGATACTTAGTGTTAACTTATCAAATGAAAAAAACATTGAAAAATGTAAATATAGTTATATCAAGGTTTTTTTACTAACATTTCAAAAGAATATTTTCTTTAATTTTAAATTATAAAGAAAATATGAGTTGAAACATGAGGAACACAATAAAATGTAAAAAAAAAAGTTTTTCACCTTTAACCTGAAAAGCAATACATCATATAAACACCTTAACAGACAACTATCTACTACTTTTATGGCAAGCGACTATATGATGTGTTTTTTAGTTATTCTGAAATGATATTTATAATCGTGAAGTAAGTTGAACGGAGAACGTGCTTGGTAATAATATTATGAAAGTGAGCCTCGTTTACATTCAATACCAAGCCTGTACATCGCTAGAGAAAGAAAGTTCTACAATTATTTCACTCCCAGTGATTATACTGATATAAAACAAAGTACCATAGATGTCTGCCAAGTCATATATTTACTCTGTTGTTAGAAATAGTTGGTCCAAGAAATTCAAGTGATGACGAGACCTAAGTTAACATCGCCATTTTATATGTACATTTATTCAATCATAATTCTCACCAGAAAATCAAAACAATAAATATGTATCTATGTATATCAAGAGGTTTTGGTGACTCATGCGGGAAATGAAGGTGGCATTACTGCAGAAAAAGTACAAAACCCGCGTTAGTATTTAACATGAAAGTATAATGATAAAAATTTCATAGTTAAAAATTTGCCAAAGCGCAGTTGTTATGCTGTTGCAAAACTAAAAAGTTGTTTGGGAACGTTTAAATTTTTAATTAAAAAAAATAGACAAGTATGATGTTTGATAAGTTAAATACTCTGTATCAAAAGAGAAATTTTTTTTCATTTTCATGAAACCCATATCAGGATACCAATAATTAAAAATCCACGTTATCACGGTTTGTTCTGTGCAGTGTATCGATATATTATATCGTTTCAATTTTAAAAGAGAAAAAAAAATATTTGTATCATTAGATGATTTTACAGACTTTAAAATTTTTAAAGTTGGTATAATTCTGTATTTGACTGATCTCTTTTGATTTTTTGACGTTTTCACGTTTAAAGCCGATAACGACATAGAAGCATAACAATTGAAACTGTCGTGAACACATGTTTTTTTGTGTCGGTAAAGATTTTGGTAAGGCTGAATGTTTCGAAAATAATATCGATGGAATGATTATACATTAGACTTAACATATCTGTAAAGCAATCTGTATTCAATTTTTATAAGCCAATTGCAAGTTATTTGGAGCGTGTGTAAAATTGAAATTCAAATTACGGTATATTAAGTTTTGTTGGCTTAAATGCACAAGTCTTTAACGTGTATGTTTATTTTTTTAAACAATGTGACTTCATATGTCTATCACATGACGATATCCATTATATTGAAAGCATGCTTTTCAGTGAGGGCATGTATATCGCATAGTAGTGATGCTATATCCCCTTCGCGATGGGATAATTAAAGGAACTGTTTACACTCACAAATTAATTACATCCAAACCGTATCAGATGCGTATCCAAACCGTTCCTATTTTGAAAAACAAGGTCATCCAAACCTGTTCCGTTGTTCACAATTAATCGACATGAACTGCTTATTTACATAATTTTAACCTAAACTTCGTAGAACTTATAAGATTTTATACACTTTTGAATAGATCTGACGATCTTTTTCCTGTAAAAGTTGACAATGTAAACCTTAAATAACACGAAAACTTATCAAGAAGCAAACGGAACCACCATTTTCACTTTATCCAAACACGTCACTACCGGCGCGGATACACGACAGTGATTACGTGTGTACATTTTGCAGCTTGCGATATCGGTGGAAGTCTGACAACACAGTGGAATTTGTGTATTCTTTTGAATTTGCGTAATACTTCACAAACATCGTAATTTTGTTGGTCTAACTTTTTTTTTTTTTACAGATTAGGCCAAATTAGCTAACCTCGAATTAAACGCATGCGCAAAAGGGTTAGTCCATGCCAGGCATGGACTAACCCTTCTCCGCATGTCTCAACTAACACTAGCACTCAAGTAACTAACACCCCCCCCCCCCTTTTTTTCATTAAACTCTAGTGACACAATAAACAAACAATAAAGACACAAACAAACAATAATGAATAAACAAACAAAGAAGAAAACATATCATATAATGGATGAATTGAATTATAATATATGATGAAATATTTCAATGAAATAAATATGAAGAACACATGATATACTAAATAGAAATGAAATAATTTTGTATACTACAAATGATAATTTGAATTAGCATATGATGAATTATATCGATAAAAATAACCCTCTAACACATATATTGTACCAGCTTCTACAGCACAAATCATCATTACTGCATAATTGATGTCTAACTGCAGCAACTACAGCTAATATCACAATTTAATAGAATTCCGAGTTAAATAATTATTCCGAGTTCAAATAATACCCTGTTAAAAGTTGATACCCCATAGAACCCAATGAGATCCCTTCGGTATTAATAGTTATTAATTTCTATCATTGGGGGTACCTTGGGGTGAGCCTTGGATTTGAATGAGACCCCTGGATTTTCAGTGGTTAATAATTTTTATCATTGGGGTTCGTAGGGGTATCCAAGGGTTTCCTTGGGGTTTCCTTGGGGTACTAAGAGGTGACCCGTGAACTCCAATGAGACCCCTTGGGTATTAATAGTTATTAATTTCTATCATTGGGGTTCCTTGGGGTTTCCTTGGGGTTCCTTGGGGGTTCCTTGGGGTTCCTTGGGGTTAAAAGACGCACCCCTCTAGCTCTCTCTCTCTCTCAAACTCTCTCTCAATCTGATAAGTGTCTATACCTAAGAAAATTTTTTAATGTGATATTATGACTTGATATGCACATTTTTGATCTTGTACTGCCTAAATGTTATGTCATGTATTGGGATATGTCATACTTATTACACTGCATGGTCAGTGTATTTTTGCCAGAAATAATATGCATATGTTAATGTAAACACAGCTATTACTAGTACATGTATGTAAACACAGCTAATTATTTTTTTTTATTTCAGCTCAAAACGGACTCTTGTTCCGACATGGCACCACATTGCTTTTACCTGTTGATTCTTGTGGGTCAGCTCTTGAGATTAACCTGTCACCTCTATCCACATGCATATTCCTTGTGTTCAACAGACTTTTTCCCAGTAATTCAAATTAAATCAGATAATGCATGAACAATAATGGAACTTTATGAAAGCATCATCCCATGTTGTGGTTTGTGTTTGATAAGAAATTATGAAAAACAAAATTAAGGCTATTTAAAGAAATTCATAATTGTTGTGAAAATTTGTTTTTCAATAAAAGTACTGTGAAATCATTAAATTTCGTGGGGGCCAATTTTCGTGGATGGCTTAAATTTTACAGATTCGTGGGGACGTAATTTCGTGTATTCTCATATATCTACAAAAGGAAACATGACTTTATTACCCTAATTAACAATTCGTGGAGGATGTTATTTCGTAGATGAGAGGTAACCACGAATTCCACGAAAATTGAGCCACCATGAAATCTAATGATTCCACAGTATGCAATTATGTTTCCTTTTTTTTTATTTTATAAAGGTATTTAGATGTGTTAACCCCCCCCCCCCCCCCCATCCAATTGTCTGCATTAAGATTACATGTAGGATATGTAAATGTACATTTGACTTTGAAATAACATCTGCTATGATAATTACTTTTGAAATGAACAAGAAACAACCTATTTCTACTTTTCTAAGGTATATATGCATAAAATAAGGAGAAAAACATGTCAAATTTTGAACATTTTTCATGGAAATCAACTCTGTCTCCAGCTACCTGGGTGTTTGAATTTTATTTTAATTTAAGGCTGATGTCTAACTTGTAGGTTGTATCTTACTGTTTTAGCATGGTTAGAAGGAGACTAGAAGTCAAAAAAGATTAGATATTCACTAAATATGATTGTTAGCTTTCTTTGTTTTCATAAAAACAAGAAATCACAAGCAGGACAGCTGTCTGTTAATTAAAATGGTGTAAATCATAAAATAAACAAATAATTAGGATCAAATTTTAGAATCATTGATGATTGTTTTCAAATATGTGTGAGAAATGACTCAAGGAAATTGCCATAAGTTTCATAAAATTAGGAAAAACATTTTAAACCATGACTTTTTATGAAAATCAAAAGATGGGGGGGGGGGGGGGGGGTATACATGTAAGGATATTTCTAAGTGATGTGAAGCTTTTATCATGATTATATAATGAAGATGCATGTTGTATTGAATAAGGTTTCTTTTCAAAGGTGGTTGAACAACAATTGACCTCTAAAAGGTCAGGTAAAGATGTTTTACTATGGAAAACCCTGTAAATCTGTGTTTACTAATGGAAATTGGAAATGGGGGGTTCACTTAAATGGTCATATTTTTATTAAACCTCAATGGAATTTGCAATACGTGGTATTCTTTTTCTCAGAATTGCATTAGCTTTCTTATTCTAAGACAAACCGTCTTCTCATAAAATGTTAGTGTACTAATTGCAGTTAAAGGTACAAGGAACAGTTTCGGATAAAGAACCGTCAATATTTTTGTAAAATCGATAGTGACTGTACTTGAAGATTTACCAGTGTTGCGTAGATTCATGAAATGAATTTTAATGTTGATCAATAGTTAATGGGATGTCTCTTGTTGGAATTGGTAAGGCCTAAAAAAAAATAGTGTGTTTAGGGTAACACTAATGAAAAAATTAGGTTAGGTAGGTGGGGATTTTTTTTTATTTTATCTATTTTTTTGGCCTGAATCCTAAGAATGTTTGTTTGTTTCATATTTAAAAACGTATTTTTTATTGGAAATAAGATAAAATTCACAGTCGGATAAAATCAGGCATCTAAAAATGGTAGGATCGGGCCATTTTTGTAGGTTAGGTGGGTTACCCGACACACACAACTTTTTTAGGCCTAAGCAATATTAAGGCCCCTAATTTTAAGTACATGAGAAGCAGTAATAAATTGTGAAACTTGCGGCTTTGACTGTTGTGTTGACTTTACACAGTGAAATTGAAGGTTACAAACGGGAGGTTATATAACATGAAATGGAGGTGGATGGGATATTATATGCCTATTTAGTATCTACTGGGTATGAGGACAATAGCAAGTTTATTGTCCCCCAAGACAGCAACTATTTCATGAGGCAAAGCCAAGGGAAATAGTTGCTGTGGGGTGGGACAATAAACTTGCTATTGTCCAGATAGTCAGTTAATTGGTATATTATTATACCGAAGAAAACTTTATTTGTCAGCGATGCAGAATTTCTTGATGATAAACAAATTAAAGTTATCAAACTTTGTATTTAATGCGGTGATCTGATTAGGTCAGAGGTGTTCCGAGTTTAAAAAGGAGGGAAATCAAATTCTGCTGATGAATGGTTTTGATGACTATTCACCATGGGCAGATAGCATGGATACTATTTCAAATTAGATAGAAAAGCAAGTTTGTGTGGGCGCCTTCTAGTGATCAGTTTGTCCGTCTGTCCATCCGAGATCGCTTGACCGGAGCAGAGCTTTTCTCCCCTTGGCCCAATCTGGCTCATACCTCATACACAGGGTTCCTTTGGGTTAAGGATCTGCAGTGACCTTGAACCATGTTGTTAGGTATAAGGTTAAGGTCATAGTAGAATTACATATATAAAATCCTTGTCTGGGGCATATCTTCTCTCCCTTTGGTCCAATCGGGCTAATACTCACAGAGTGTCTCTATGGTTAAACGATGTGCAGTGACCTTGCATGATATTTCTAGGTAAAGGGCGAAATATCATATCGGATCATGCAAAAATCCTTTTTTCAGAGCATATATACTTTCTACTAACCCCTATTTGGCTCAGACTTCACATAAGCAGAGCTTTTGAGTAAAGAGTGTGTAGTGACCTTGAACCTATTTTCAAGGTAAACTGTGAAGGTCATGGCAGAATTATATTAAAAAAAGCCTTGTCTGGAGTATATCTTCTCTCCCTTTGCTCCAATCAGGCTCATACTTCACCCACATGATGCCTTTGATCAAAGGATATGCAATGACCTCGAATGATATTTGTAGATCAAGTGTCAAGGTCATATCAGATCACACAAAAATCCATATTTTAAGAGCATATATATACTCTCCTTTTAGCCCCTAATTGGCTAATATTTTGCCTAAACAGAGCTTATTGGTTAATGGCGTGCAGTGACCTTGAACCGTGTCAATGTGAAGGTCATAGCAGATCTTAGTAAAATTAGTTTTAGACAGTAGATTATTTCCCGGATATGCTTTATCTTGGTCAGATTGAACAAAAATGCCTATATGTTAGGGGCAATGAAATTGAATTAGAAGTTCTATGCCAGCTGGAAAAATTTCAAGTTATAGGTCAAGGTCAAAGCAAAATAACATCAGCGGGGCCCTTTGAAATGTTCACCATTTCAATGTTGTCTGGTTAATAGTAATTTTAAATAAAAATATTCACAGAGGAATAATAAAATTAAGTAAACTATACATCGATAAGTTTCTGACAATTGATGATGCAACAAGCACATAGTACGAAAGGTCAACCCTTTGAAATGCAGTGTAGAGGAAATGTTGCTCAGATTTATGTTTTAAACAAAATTGATTTTTTACGGAAATTTTAATTTTGCATTCTGGGTTAAGAAATTAGATGTTAGTTCCAGGTAAAGTTAACTTTTACCTAAAATGAAGTCAAATTTGTTAAGTCGTACTTAAACACATTCGGATTTTTTTGTAAACTCGGTCTTGAAATGGTTATGTTGTTTTTGTTAATTTGTACTTAAACTATTCGGATTTTGTTAAGTCATACCAAGAATCAATCGATTTTTAAAATCTTTCTGTACTTAAGTTACTTTTGTCATTAGATTAAGAACACTGCTTCTTAGAGGTACTTATAGCATTACTTTCGACATTAGCGGAAAACCCCCTCGTTGCTTTGCAACGAGCTTTGCTCTAGTTTTTTTTCTTTTTCTTTTCTTTACAATTTTTGTGCAGAAGATTTCTCGGAGATGGGTGGTCCGATTGTTGTCAAATTTTCAGCATCGATCTATTATTATATAAACTTGATACGCTTTTTTTATTTTGTAAAAATCGCTTCCGGTTCGGACTTATCCGCCATTTTGTCATTTTTTAAAAAGTTCTTGTCCACGTATCTCCTCAAAAACGAGCAAAGATAGAAAGCTGGAATTTTCAGGAATGATAGAGGACATGAACGTCTAGCCTCACGAGGAAAATCATTGTCCGAAAATTCCGAGTACGGAAGCTAGCTGGGGTCAAAATATAGGACACGTTTTTGAACAAAACGTCTTATCCACGCATCTCCTCAAAAACGTCCAAAGATAGAAAGCTGAAATTTTCAGGAATGATAGAGGACATGAACGTCTAGCCTCACGAGGAAAATCATTGTCCGGAAATTCCGAGTACGGAAGCTAGCTGGGGTCAAAATATAGGACACGTTTTTGACGAAAACGTCTTGTCCACGCATCTCCTCAAAAACGTCCAAAGATAAAAAGCTGACATTTTTAGGAATGATAGAGGACATGATCGTCTAGCCTCCCGAAGAAAATCATTGTCCGGAAATTCCGAGTACGGAAGCTAGCCGCGGTCAAGATATAGAACACACTTTCGATGAGTTTTCATTGTCCACACATCTATTTTTTTAAGCGAGAAAAGATAGAAAGCTGAAAATTTCAGGAATGATAGAGGACATGATAGTCTAGCATCACGAGAAAAATCATTGTCTGGAAATTCCGAGTAGGGAAGCTAAATTTTAAAACTCATATTAAATGTGTTATAATGACCTCAGACTAATTTTAAAACATAATATCTAAGTTGCACTTTAATTCTACGTCTAATAAAATCTTTTTCCAATTGATGGGATGAAATTTAAATTTTTTGAAAATTTTAGATTTAATTAAATCGTAATAAAATGACCTCAGACTAATTTTAAAACATAATATTTTAGTTGCGCTTACAGATTTGTGTCCAATGAAATTTTTCTCGAATTAATTGGATGAAATATAATTTTTTTAAAAATTTAAGATTTAATTAAATCGTGTTAAAATGATCTCAGACTAATTTTAAAACATAATATCCAAGTTGCACTTACAATTCTGCGTCTGATGACATCTTTTTCGAATTGATTGGATAAATTATAAATTTTTAAAATTTTTTTTATCTAATTAAATCTTAATAAATTGACCTGAGACTAATTTTTAAATGTAATAATGAAGTTGTGCTTACAATTCTGCCTCTAATGACATCTTTTCCGAATTGATTGGATGATTTTTAAATTTTAAAAAAAAATTAAATTTAATTAAATCGTGTTTAAATGACCTCAGACTAATTTCAAAACATAATATTTACGTTACGCTTACAATTCTGAGTGTGATGACATCTTTCTCGAATTGATTGGATGAATTTTAAATTTTTTAAAAAATTTAAACTCATTTAAATCATGTTTAAATGAGATCAGAAAATTTTTTGAACATGATATCTAAGTTGCGCTTCGAATTCTGCGTCTCATGACATCTTTGTCGAATTGATTGAATGATTTTTAATTTTTTTGAAAGTTTTAAATTTAATTAAATCGTGTTTAAATGACATCAGACTAATTTTTAAACATAATATCTATGTTGCGCTTTAAATTCTGCGTCTAATGACATCTTTTTCGAAATGATTGGATGAATTTTAAATCATTTTTTTTTTAATTAAATCGTGTTTAAATGACATCAGAATAACTTTTTAAACATGATATCGAAGTTGTGCTTCGAATTCTGTGTCTAATGACAACTTTCTCGAAATGATTGGATGAATTTTGGATTTTTGAAAATTTATAAAAAAAAATTATATCATGTGAAAATAAATTATTGGACGGAAGACCCACTCGTTGCTCACAACGACATCGCATCTAGTTATTATTATTATTTTGATTTTAATAGATCATTCGACAATTACGGGGGGGGGGGGCAGTTTTATATTTGAGTTTGTTCGGGTGAATCATATAGCATGTACATATTATATTATTGTTTCTTTGTTCAAGGCATTTCACATGGTACGTAGGTCATAATCCCAAGTGCTCTTCCTGAAATTATCAAATATCATAAAAACCATTGAGATCCCCACCTTAATTCAAAGATAGTATCCCTCCTTAGGTCATGGCGCATTATATCATTATGGCATGTAAGTTATGACCCTAAGGGGTCATCCTGACCCCTTAAGAATCAGAAATTGTCAATTATCTTTAAATTATTGATGTTTGATGATCCTATATGAGATTTGGAGACTTATTGTTTTTGTACGATTTTTAATACATGTATTACATGTATTATTCTTTGTCTTTTTCTTCTTTCCCGCTCTGAACTTGTTTCTCAGAGATGGCTGAACAGAATTGTACAAATCTCTAGGATATGATAGGCATGCATATCTAGTTGTGCACCCTGGTTTGATTTTTCTCATTTTGGGTTAGACAACCACTTTTCGGGGGGGGGGGGTGTCAAAAGAGTGTGGGATCTAACATTGAACCTTGTACGAAAAATCGAAGACTCTATTGTAAACGGTAACTTGAAAACGGACAAAGAAAATAATATAGGGTTTTCTTAATCATACATTGACTGTTACTGACAATATATAGGGTTTATTAGATCTGACCCTTGGAGTCATCCCCACCCCCCAAGAATTTGAAATTACCATATATCTCAGAAACTGTTATAATCATGACCCCTAAACCATTTATATTCATGCTGTTGATGTCAAGGGGCATCAAATGTTATGTAGGTCATGGGCCGTGTGGGTGGTCCTGACCACCTCAAACAGCAAGTCCCTTAATATCTTGAGTTGAGATCCCCACCCTTAAACCCTATATGTTCTTGTTCCTTGTGTCAAGGGGCATCAAACGGTATGAGGGTTATGTGCCCCAGGGAGGGTCATGACCCCCCTCGAACAGGAAGTACACGAATATCTCAAAAACGGTTAAGATCCCCACCCCTTAGCCATATATATTCTTGATTCTTAAAGGGCATCAAAAGATATGTAAGTAATGAACCTCAGGGTTAAATTTTATTTTTCAAAACCGTAATGCACATCTATGGAACAGTTCCTACCATATCCCAAGATATGATGTGTCTATCTATTAAATCTTAAAAGGAGTTCTAGGATCTATTTTTTTTTAAGTAATAAACATCAATTTTCTGCTACTTTTTGACTCCCTGGATGAAATTTAAATTATTAAAACCTTACTGCACATCTATAGAACAGTCCCTATCATATCCCAAGATATAATGTGTCTATCCATTTAATCAGAAGAAGAGCTCTTGGATCTATGGTTTTTTTTAGTGATAAACGTCAATTTTCTGCTACTATTTGACTCCCTGGATGAAATTAAAATTTTTAAAACCTTATTGCACATCTATAGGACAGCCCCAATTATATCTCAAGAGATGACGTAGCTATTCCAAAAGTTGTAAGAGCAGTTCTGGGAACCATACTTTTTTTGCAAAAAGCGTCATTATTTGTTGCCCATGATCCCCTTAATAAAAAAATATTCTGGAACCTGATCACACTCCAATATGACACCCCAAATCATATTTTAGAAGATCATTTGGCTACTGCCAAAAAAATGACGTTTTTGAAACTATTTTTTTTTTTGGTAAAAGAAACGTCATTTTTAGCCATTAAATGACCCCCAGGACAAAATTGAAAATTCCGAAACATTATTGCGCATCTATAGGATACACTAAAACATATTCCAAGAGATGATTTGTCTACTGTTGAAAATGTAGGAGGAGTTCGAGGTAGAAGGTTTTTTTGTGAAAAAAACGTCATTTTTTACCAATTATTAGACCCCCCATGACTAACAGAGAATTTTGGAAACCTTTTTACAAAACAATATTGTCACAATAGACATTATGCCAATGATGTATTTTTTTTTATTATAATTGGTTCTATATTTGTCTACTATATTTAATGTAAGAGTTATCGTTTATAGATCTAAGTTATCGTTCATTTATTTACGCTTTATTGGTCACTGGGTTGTTCCGTTCTCGATGTTACTATGTTTAGATTGGGATTCTCTTCGAACCTGTTTGGCAGGTTTACGTAGAAGCTTATGAGGGGTGTTGCCGGATGTCGCTATATTTAGTATCTAGAGTAGGAAAACTTGTTTGGTTAGTTTTGATGACTATATACATGGGGTGTGGGCTGACTTTTGGGAGAAGAGGTCTGGACGCCGAGCAGTATTTTCGTGTATGTTAAGCCCTTGCTGTGTGAACTTGGGTGTGTCTCTTGTGTCTCCCCTGCTGTGTGATCTAGGGAACATGTAGCCTGTGTGGATTTTGTTGGCGCTGGCGTTGCGAGACCTGATTGCCTACATTTGTATTTTTATTGCCACAACTCAGTAAGTGTAACTTTACGATATTGTTTGTCGGCGGATGAATTGTATTGTTATTTAGTACATAAATTGTCTGGTACGTATTTGATCATATTCACCTACAAGAACAAGAACGTATTACTGTGTGTATTATAATGTCGTTAATTTACTTGTTTTTAAAGCTATAGTAGCCATTAGTGGGTTTGCATAAAACTTATGTTTGTAATGATTTATTAGAAAATTGTGTGTTAATTGTAGGTGACCAATTTTATAATTCTTAAGTTATTGTTAACCTGAGGGGACGGGGTGGATTTTGGTGGAGCGTGGTGGATCGTGGTGGAACGTGGTGGAAAGTGGTGGAACGTGGTAGAAAGACGCACGAGATTATGGAGGCCCGTTGAGAACTATGATTATAATTTCTTTGTACATATGTAGATAAATTTATTGTTTATTTTTTTCATATTGTTGTTGTTTATTGGAAAACAAGAGTCATCCATATGATTTCATAAGGGGTAAATGTTTAAAGAACCCATCACAACAGGTCAGTTGTGACATTTTGGTGGCAGCGGTGGGATGACTCTTTGTTAGCCAAGTATACTTGTATTAGATTTTTTCTTTTTGCTTTAGTACAAATTGTGATTTGAAATTTTTTTATTTATCAGTTGGAATTTGTTTGAATTCTATTTTTTTTTTAGGTATATGTGATTTGTCAGTTTTAATTTTTCTGTTTTTGTGGGTTTTTTGTTGAAACAATGGAGTTTGTAACAATGGGTGAGAGGTTTGGATTGAAAGGGAATGATTTACAAGATTTTGTTGAAAAGAAAGAGAGAGAACAGTATGAAAGAATGGAAAGAGTAGCAGAAAGAGAAGCTAGAAAGATTGAAAGTGAAATAGAGTTAGAAAAAATCAAAAGAGAAACTGAATTGCATAGAGTTAAATCTGGAGAATTAGCTTCTAGTTCAGGTCTTGCTTCGCAATTGCTTGCTAAATTACCAAAGTTACCTCCATTTGATGAATCTAAAGATTGTATTGATTCGTATTTGCAGAGGCATTAAAGTATGAATCATTGAAAGGGGCATTATTAAAGAGATTCCAACTTACGGAAGAGGGATTTCGTTTGAAGTTTCGATCCAGCAGACCTGAAAATGGTGAGAATCCTTCACAGTTCTAGACTTGATAATTATGTGGAAAAATGGTTTTGTTTGGCAGGAAGTATTAAATCATATGAAAACATTAAAGACTTATTTTTGCGAGAACAATTTCTAAACAGTTGTAGTAAACAATTAGGAATGTATCTTAAGGAGCGCCATCCAAAAACTGTAGAGGAAATGTCTAATCTGGCAGACCAATTCATTGAAGCCCATGGCTATCCATCATTTGTTAAAGACTTTCAAGTTTTTCAGAAGCAAAATCCGGGCAACAGTGGTTTTAGAAGCGCTGGCAGTGGAACTGGCCCGAAGCAGCAATCATCTTCAACTTCATCACAGCAGAACTACGACAGAAGGTGTTACATTTGTCATAGAAATGGACATTTGGCAAAAGACTGTAATAATAAACAGACAATTCCGCGCACATTTACTCCTTCGCGCAGCATCCAGAAAGCAGCAGCTTTACAGAATCCACATGAATGTGAGTTAAACTGTGATGAATCTAATGACAGTTCTAGTTTCAGTTTACCAAATTCCACAGAAGTCACAACCAACGAGGTCATGCCATGTCAAAATCAGCCGCATATGGGATCAGCATGTATCCTTACAAATAAATTGTTGGAGTGTTGTGTCACAGATGGACAGGTAAAACTTGCTTGTGGACACATTTTGCCTGTACTTGGAGGAGTATGCAAGGTATGTGAAAATATGCCTGTTCAAATGGGTTATGTTGGTGGAAATCTGATTAAAGTTTTAAGAGACACTGGCTGTAGTGGAGTAGTTGTGAAGAGAGATTTAGTCACAGATGATCAGCTGACTGGAGAAGTGCAGATATGTGTTTTGATTGATGGTACAGTACGGAACGTAGAAGAGGCATCCATTTATGTGGATACTCCCTATTTCACTGGTAATGTCAAAGCATTATGCATGAAAGAACCTGTTTATGATCTTATCCTAGGTAACATTGATGGAGTCAGAAATCAGAATGATCCAGATCTTCAGTGGTGCAGAAAAGAAGAAAGGAACGAGTGCAGTCAAGTTCTCCAAGCAGTGCAGACTAGAGCTCAAAAGAAGAAAGAAAACCAAGGTATGAAGAAACTAAATGTGACAGGTTTAGTAGATGCTGATTTGACATTAGACCAGATGAAACAACTTCAGATGGAAGATGCATCCCTGAACGTATACCACGAACATGCAGCGTCAGGAAGGAAGAAAACGATCGGTGATTACATTGAGACTTGGTTTAGCGTCGATAGAGGACTGTTGTACAGACACTATCATTCAACAAAGGTTAGTGATACAAAACATTATAAGCAACTTGTTGTTCCAGAACCTTTACGAACGAAAGTCATGAAGATTGCGCATGATAGTATCTTAGGAGGGCATTTGGGGACTAAGAAGACCCTAGATCGGATCCTTTCGAATTTCTATTGGCCGGGGATACAGGGAGATGTGACGAGATATTGCCAGTCATGTGATGTATGTCAAAGAACATTCCCTAGAGGCAAAGTGATTAAAGTACCTTTGAATGAGATGCCGATTATCGACACGCCATTTGAACGTGTTGCTGTAGACTTGGTAGGTCCATTATATCCAATAACTGACAAAGGAAATAGATATATATTGACTGTTGTAGATTACAGTTCTAGATATCCAGAAGCAGCTGCATTGAAGAACATTGATACAGAGACAGTAGCAGAAGCATTGGTGGAAATTTTTAGCAGAGTTGGCATTCCAAGGGAAGTTCTGTCAGACATGGGTACGCAATTTTACTTCTAATGTAATGAAAGAGGTGGGTCGACTGTTGTCGTTTAAGCAATTGGTAACAACTCCATATCACCCAGCTTGTAATGGACTAGTGGAAAAGTTTAATGGTACCTTGAAATCAATGTTAAGAAAAATGAGTTCTGAGAGACCAAAAGATTGGGATAGATACTTACCCGCATTATTATTCGCTTATCGAGAAGTTCCTCAAGAAAGTACTAAATTTTCTCCATTTGATCTTGTTTATGCACGAAGTGTTAGAGGACCGATGGCAGTTTTGAAGGATTTGTGGACGAAGGAAGAGAACGACCCTGAAGTGAAAACTACTTACCAGTATGTATTGGACCTTAAGGAAAGATTGGCAAGAACGTGTGAACTGGCTCATGAAGAACTACAGAAATCCAAGGAACGCTACAAGAAAAACTATGATAAAAAGGCAAAGTCTCGATATTTCAAGGTTGGTGATTTCGTTCTCCTTTTACTTCCAACTGATAATAACAAACTTTTAATGCAGTGGAAAGGACCTTTCAAAGTTGTCGAGAGGGTAGGACAAACTGATTACAAGATCGATATGAATGGACGACTTCGCTTATTTCATGTGAATCTATTGAAGAAATATTATGTTCGAGAAGAACAAATGCCACACTCAAGAATACCGCTTGCATCATGTGTTGTTTTGGAATCAGAGGAGACGGAGGATTCTAGTAATGATCATTTGTTACATCTTCTCCCTATGAAAGCGACAGAATCATTTGCAGATGTTAAGGTAAATTGCTCACTGGCATCAGATCAACTTGAATCCATAAACACTGTTTTGAATGAATTTCAGGATGTTTTGACAGATTTACCTGGTAGGACTGATCTTATTCAGCATGAGGTTCATCTAACTACGAAGGAACCAATCAGGAACAGACCATATCAGATTCCGTATGCAGTCAGGAGCGCAGTTCGAGCGGAAATTCAGAATATGATAGATATGGACATTATTGAACCATCAGAGTCACCTTACGCTAGTTCGATTGTTGTTGCGCAGAAGTCCGATGGTAGCAAGAGAATCTGCGTGGATTTTCGTAACTTGAATAAGGTAACTATTTTTGACCCTGAACCAATGCCAGATCCTGATGAAATTATGACAAAAATCAGTAACAGTCGTTTCTTTTCTAAACTCGATTTGTGTAAAGGGTATTGGCAAATTCCTATGAAAGAACAAGATAAAGATTTAACATCTTTCTTAACACCAGATGGGCTATACAGATTCAAGGTAATGCCGTTCGGGATGTCTGATAGTCCAGCAACCTTTAACAGGCTCATGCGGAAAGTTTTAAAAGGTTTAGATCACACTGACAGTTTTGTTGATGACATTCTTATTCATACAGAAACTTTTGAAGAACATATTGCAGAACTTAAAAATGTGTTGGATAGACTACGGAAGGCGAAGTTGACTGCCAATCCATCGAAATGTGAGATAGCGCAGACAAGACTACAGTATTTAGGCCATATTGTTGGAGGAGGGACGATACAACCATCCACCGAGAAACTGGAAGCAATCGAAGAAGCACCTAGACCAGAAACGAAGAAGCAGGTTAGATCTTTCCTTGGTCTGATAGGATATTATCGGAAATTTGTTCCCAATTTTTCTACAATTGCTGCTCCTTTAACTGATCTAACAAAGAAAGGTGTTCCAAACAAATTTGAATGGAAAATTGAACAGGAAAATTCATTCAAGCGTTTAAAATCCATGTTACTTTTTAGTCCAATTCTCAGATTACCAGATTTGACGAAACCATTTATCTTGAGAACAGACGCATCTAACCATGGCATTGGCGCAGTGTTACTGCAGGAGCATGACGTACGCAAATATCCTGTTGCATATGCAAGCCAGAAACAGCTAGACAGAGAACAGCGTTATTCGGTAGTTGAGAAAGAGTGTCTCGCCATTGTATGGGCTTTAAAGAAATTCCATCCATATTTATATGGTAGATTATTTGTTCTAGAGACTGACCATAGACCATTGTTACATTTACAGAAGATTAAGGCATCCAACGGTAGATTGATGAGATGGTCTCTTTTTCTACAAGCGTTCAATTTTAGAACAGAAGTTATCAAAGGTGTGGATAATATTGGGGCTGATTTTCTCAGTCGTGTTTTTCCAGAGTAATTTGCAGTGTGTGTACATAGTTTTTAGTAGGTTTTTCACAAAATTGTATTTTGTGTCTTCGGATCGGAGGTATTGTCACAATAGACATTATGCCAATGATGTATTTTTTTATTATAATTGGTTCTATATTTGTCTACTATATTTAATGTAAGAGTTATCGTTTATAGATCTAAGTTATCGTTCATTTATTTACGCTTTATTGGTCACTGGGTTGTTCCGTTCTCGATGTTACTATGTTTAGATTGGGATTCTCTTCGAACCTGTTTGGCAGGTTTACGTAGAAGCTTATGAGGGGTGTTGCCGGATGTCGCTATATTTAGTATCTAGAGTAGGAAAACTTGTTTGGTTAGTTTTGATGACTATATATATGGGACGTGGGCTGACTTTTGGGAGAAGAGGTCTGGACGCCGAGCAGTATTTTCGTGTATGTTAAGCCCTTGCTGTGTGAACTTGGGTGTGTCTCTTGTGTCTCCCCTGCTGTGTGATCTAGGGAACATGTAGCCTGTGTGGATTTTGTTGGCGCTGGCGTTGCGAGACCTGATTGCTTACATTTGTATTTTTATTGCCACAACTCAGTAAGTGTAACTTTACGATATTGTTTGTCGGCGGATGAATTGTATTGTTATTTAGTACATAAATTGTCTGGTACGTATTTGATCATATTCACCTACAAGAACAAGAACGTATTACTGTGTGTATTATAATGTCGTTAATTTACTTGTTTTTAAAGCTATAGTAGCCATTAGTGGGTTTGCATAAAACTTATGTTTGTAATGATTTATTAGAAAATTGTGTGTTAATTGTAGGTGACCAATTTTATAATTCTTAAGTTATTGTTAACCTGAGGGGACGGGGTGGATTTTGGTGGAGCGTGGTGGAGCGTGGTGGAGCGTGGTGGATCGTGGTGGAACGTGGTGGAAAGTGGTGGAACGTGGTAGAAAGACGCACGAGATTATGAGGCCCGTTGAGAACTATGATTATAATTTCTTTGTACATATGTAGATAAATTTATTGTTTATTTTTTTCATATTGTTGTTGTTTATTGGAAAACAAGAGTCATCCATATGATTTCATAAGGGGTAAATGTTTAAAGAACCCATCACAACAGGTCAGTTGTGACAAATATGATACCCCAAATCAAACTCCAAGAGTTCAGTTTGCTGGTTTATAAGATGTAAGAGCAGTTTGTGAAAGTTAAACGTGGCAGACGGACGGACGGACGGAACAGGGTAACAACAATATACCCGAACTTTCTTTAGAAAGTGCGGGTATAACTAAATTCAGGAAGCACTGGCAAGTGATCTGATGTAATTTGTATCCGAGCCTCTTCGAAAAATTTGTTACTAATAAGATTACTTACAAAAACTTTGTAAGGCAAGATATAATCAAGCATTGTGCATTTGAGAATAACGGTATTTTGTTCAACTTAAATGTACAAATTTACACTAGGTATACAAATACAACATCTTGTGATAAAGGCAATCAAGGTTTGTGCTTTCACAGGATGTGTATGGTTTCTGCTAATACAACTCCTATTTAAGCTATTATCACAAAGATGATTAAAAACGTCTTATTCGAATTTAAAAAAATAGTATTGAACAAGCCCCCCTCCCAAGTGTTTGATGTACATGTATATATATATATATATATATATATATATATATATATATATATATATATATATAAAGCATCAATTGTTGTCAGCAGACATAAAAAAACATACATGTTACCTCCGGAGGTTTTAATCTGGACACTAGCTAATAACACGACTTGATGATTCAAGACAAGGTATTTCATTGCTTGAATACATCAGCTATTTTTTTTTTTTTTTAAAAATATGCAACACCACCCTTGCCAATGAAGCACATATTGTTAGCAGTCCTATCAGTATTGTTGTCTACTTTTACAAAACTAAAACAGTTTTCGTGTATTGAATCTAAATACATTTTGGCAGTAAGAATGTCTTACAACTCGTGTTCTGAAACAATAGCAACATCGCGTTGTATGTCATCTAAAGATTTCACATACGTATTGTAAACAACATAGCGCCCCTGACATTATACAAGCAAGGAGTAATGCAGAAAACACAAGTGTCACAAAAAATATATTCATAGTTGTAATATAGCAATGTCTAATTTATAGTCACAGTTAGTCTCGGTATGCGTTTTTTCTGTGACGACTGGAGGACCAATCACAGTCGCGCATTTTACGTCCGTTTTCGCTCCGAGAATTTGACTCATCATCGTGTCAATCGCTTGCGTTCCGACGTGCTTCCCAGTCTCGGGTACTGAGCCACTTGCGACACTTTACACCCGACGGCCAAAGGCTCTGCTCTAATCTGCTTGATCAAGTGGAACGTTGATTATGGCGGTCAGCTGTGAGCGGGTAGATCGGGGTTTGAATAAAATCATGTGCGTAACTTTGACACCGTTTGTTTCAATGTAATTGAATACTCCATCCTTTGGTGATACACGATCTACCGGAGAGAAACTATCTCGAATTTCGTTTGTAGTTCACTCCTCGAAATTCGTTGTTTTTATTGCTAGATTGAGCACTATCATTAACTAAAGGTGAATGGAATGCAGGTTGATAGAAGACTGAGCACTAGTTGTTGTTACTGTGACAGAGCTTGTGTTTTTCGGATATCGTGATTTTCACTCTTGGGTTGATGCTGTAACTGATTTTCGTCATCAGTGTATGGTTTGCTGTCACTTCTGGGGATTTTTTGATTTTTGCCCATCTCGGCACTTTTGGTACGGTTTAAAATATTGTCACCATGAACAAATGTTAAGGGGTACTCGGGTAGTCTGAGATGCACTATTTGTGTTTACTCCAAATTGTGAGGTTAAGTATGGGTATCCGTTTATTGACTGGCTAATACGCTTGCAAATGATTTCAAATTAATAAGCGAGTTTAAATGCTCTTGGAAGTTTGCAGTTTTTTGCATGTGAAACGAGAGCATACAATGTCACAATACCAGCACACTTGGTTTTAATTATAAAAACAAATGCTTAGTAATTTGACAATATTTATATTTTTTTTAAGTTTTGAAGATCAGAATCAAGCTAATCTAATACCGCTGCATCATGATTATGGTCATGGTTACTTTGTGTCTGCGTTTGTGATTCATGCTCATAATACTCAGTTAATTACTACTATCACCATTATAAGCACGATCGCCACTAACGTAAGAACTACTCATTTTTGAAATAAAAACCTGCACAAACTTGTCTTTTTTCTTCTTCACGATTTTTACATTCAAGAATTTCTATCAGACCTCTAGCTGACGGTGCACTTCTTGAAACACTAGACAAAGCACTATTGTAGTTTTGGGTTCTGTAACTTTGCATAATAGTCTCTTGACTACAAACACTCCTTGCCTAACCTTTGACGCATTTTTGTGACGACATCGTATGTTCTTCGAGACATGCGTATTTTAACACCGCAAATGATCTTTATAAATTGCAATTGGTTATGACTTTAAATTAAAAATATGTTGATGAAAATTCATTCCATGAGTAATTTATTTTGCAGTATTTACTGGGGTCATATAAATATTTCGTTTTGCATGTATTTGAGATATTGTCAATACTTTTCACACCATCCTCAAAATTAAACACATTATCATTTCTTTTAGGCTCTATTTACAAACAAAATTAGATCAATTGTTAGCCCCCTCCTCCCTTTCCAGCATGATTTACATTAGTACTTTTTTTTATCTCTCCCAATTTCAAGTTAAAATATTCTTAACAGTGTTCTGATCTTTCAACTGCACCAAGCTGTTTTTTTTCAAGCATCAAAATGTTTTCATTCATGAGTTTAGACGTCGCAGGGGTAGACTCCAAGCCATTTATTTATAAATAGTCTATCTAATACGAAGCCTTACTACTACTGATGTTTTTATACTCAATATTGATAATTTTGAATTACATGTAAGTATATTTTTGTTTAGAACTGTGTCTTTGTTAAGGAATCAAGCGGTTTTATAGTGTTAAAAAACCCACTTATATTACGTTACAATACATTCCCTGAGAACGACCAAAAACTGCAGATCGTAACGTCCAATGTTTTTATGATGTCATATCTTGTGAAGTAAAGACAAATGGCTTTCTATGTATTGCTGTGAAAACAATCGGGCAGCTTTTACAAACCTGCGAGCGATGAGCGCATGCTATTATCATTGTGCCGAAAAATTCACACAAAATAAAACGTTTTCGCTATTTAAAGGTTCATATAAGGAAACATATTTATGCTCGGGGCATGATGAAACATATTATAAAAATCGTCAGGCTTTATAGATTTGATCATGCCCCGACCTTCATGTATTTTCACAGCCGTTTGTTGATAACGTGATTTTGAATTAAAAAAAAACAATTTTCATTTATGTAAGGCAAATCTTACCTTTTACAAGATGGTTCAGCCAGAAAACAACCATTACCGATAGATATGCAAGCTGGGTCTGTAAAATACATTTTAATCTTCATAACAGTAAAGTTCCATCCGGTCTAAGTACGAAAGGTAAAGCGAGGATTCGTGGAAAAGAGAATATTTCATAATTATTATTATTATTATATATATAAGGTCCATAGTAGACTCAGTAATGGTGGTTTTTTTGTAATCCCGGGGGGGGGGGGGGGGTCTAGGAGCCAACTATGAAGATTTTTTTTGTTTGGAAAATACTAAAAATAAAATTTCAACAAAATGATATAGTATTATTGTAAGTCATTTGTTGTTTTAACATTTTGAACAAGGAAAATGATCTCGAATCTGTTTCTCAATAAAATTGGACTATTAAAACCAAAAGAACATTAAACCAACAAGCTTATGTCAGATATCACATATAATTCCATTAACTGATTAGTCTTCATTTTGATTCATTATATAATTCTATAGAGAATGTAACATGCTAGAACTATACCACTTACATTCAAAGATTCTTATGCTTTGATAGGAGGTATTGTGGCATCCATGTAAAAAGTGACGACAGTTGTATGAATCAACGTATGAACCTTTTTTCTGCAGATATAAGCAATAACCTAAAACAGATCAAAGAAAATATGACCTTCTTCATCAAAACATTAAGGTGTCATTACGTTGGTGATCTATGCCTGCTTCAAAATTAATATATGTATAAAGAAAATATGCTAGCTGATCTATGAATGGCAAGATGGCTCATTTGAGTTATGCAATACGAGAAGATAGGAAATTGGAGATTACTCTACACAGAATATTATGAAAATAGTAAGAATGGACCGTGCTTCAGGATTCCAAGTGATTTTGCTTACCTTTTGCGGTTTTTTTCCTAATGCATTTTAACGTTGATATGTTTGTGTGTTAAGGTTCCTCGACACACCACTATTTTTTTTGTAGATATATAAGTAATCTTTGTTAAAATATAGTTTAAAAGAAAGTTCATTGTCAGCTTTTTTTAAAAATTTGATTTTTTGAAAAAAAAATGAAATTGTTTTAACTGCAAAATAGGTATTTTAAAGCTTTTTGATTAGTCTAAATAAATGCTTATATAACTAATAGACTAATTGTTCTCGAACAATAAGAGGTCTTTCCACCTCATTATGTTTTATGTTTTGTTTCAATATAATTAATTAAACATTTTTCTCTGCGTTACTTTACCCAAAAAGTCAAAAACTTATATGTGCAATTTTTTTGTTTGACATTGACCTTTGACCTTTATGTCATTTTGACTGGTACAGGTCAACATTTCAATTTACTACTAGCTGATTGCGTCACTGAGCGAAACTTAGGTAATACGCTTGAATTCTATTAAGTGTTTTCTTATCAATCAAAAGATGGAAATTCCAAAACTTTATATGACTTTATTTTTGTATCGAAATGTCTAAACCCGGAAATTGTGTACAAAGAAATGTGTTCAGAATTCAACTATGACATTTCAGATCACCTCCCAGTTTTTTGCAGAAATTGATTTTGAACGAGCTATCCGTATATACTTTGCGATCATATACAAGTCTTGATACTAGGCATTAAATACGCTTTACCTTCTTCAATCAAAATCCAAGGTTGATTATAACAAAACTCTAACAGTTCCGTAAAGTTTTCGTTTGGTAAACACGTGTAACCATTAGTCTTGTTACAGTTGAGAAATGATGATCTCTTGCTCCACTCTGATTCATTTCTGGGACAAAATGGTGTTGAGTATACAGGGAACTTGTAACCATCAAGCCTTTTCTGCAAGATTATTATACTCATTTTTATTTACTAGTATTCATGAAAAAAATAAAACAATTTAAAAAGAAAAAAAAAGAAAAAATTGACCATATGTATGATTTATTTAAAAAACAATATTTTTATTTCTTTGAACAGATCTCCTACCCCCACAGTTAAAACACTGAAATATATATATATATATATATATATTTTTATGGAGGGGTGGGGCTAGGTAATTGGGCTTTTTTTCAATTTTGTTTGGTTTATTATTATTTTTTTTTATTTGAATATATTTACTTTCATTGTGTATTTCCCCTTATTTTTGCATTGCAAACCTGCAACGATCAATTTCCTATAAAAAATTACCAAGCCTGTGAACGGCGCATGTTTAAGAAAGTTGGCACCTGAAATACTAGTTATGTCAATCATACCGAAACCACTTGAATATAAAGATTGGGACCTACAATGCTCATTTATTCTATTTGCAAACCAAGTCACGTGCCAGTTTTGGACATTTGGGGCCCCAAACAGAAATGATAATTTTCCTGAAAATACAGCTTAAAGTTAGCATGGATATTCATTATTTGAAGATTTCAAAGATATCATAATAGTTTAAACTATTGTTGGCAGATTAAAATTTATCAATTATTTATTATACAACAAAATTTGTTACTTTCAAATGCATATGGGTTCACATTTACAATATATAATTATGAATTAAGCTACGCTAGTTCTTGTACGCAGGTGGATTGAGTTGGTGAACACTTTCTTTACTTTTCTATTGGCCGTTCTTCCCATTGGCTATCGAATCAGATCATTTTTATGATTATAAAACCCGGTAACTTTTGATTTTGTTTCACTGTGGGTCCGGCAATTTTGTACACCAACACCTCGCACAGGGTATTTATTAATTTATATTACGTATAACTATTCTTATTGTCTACATAAAGTAAACTAAGATTATAATAAAGTTTAAAGGTTTATTTAACCCGTAATGAGATATTGTGCATAAATTGTATATGTATTTTTATGTGTTTATATTTATTTACCGAATCACCTTTTTGTACAAATCATACACCTTGAACAAAGAACCTTACCTTTATTATTTACTCGGTCACACTATTGTTTAATTATGATTTTGATACGATATGAAGTTGAACACATGCAGTGACTATAAAAGAAATATATAAGTCAAAGTTTCGTAATCCTTGCCTTACTGATGGTTCAAATGCATAATATAATCAAAGTACTGAAGTACTAACGGGAGTTGATTTTATCGATTATTATTCATTTTAAAATCAACGCATGTTACTTTGCTTGGCAAGTAGTTTATAATCTGTCTTTAAATTATGCAAATTTTAATAATCTGAAATCTCGGACTTTTCCGACAAGAATTTTGAGAAAACCCCGTATGAATCGTGTTTTGTAATGATTAAAGATATAATTGATTCCATCAAACTATATATAAGTAATCGAAATATTCAAAAAAATGTATGGATCCAAGCAGTAATGAACTCTAGTCTCGTTTAACCAGATGTTCGGCTGTCTCCGTTAATATCCAACAAGCTAGAGAATGTGTACACCAGGTCACATGATAGCTTGATGACGCTACCTCTAAATATAGAACGACTCTCTGCTTGTCGGAGATTTACGGAGACACCCTATGGTTGAACGAGACTTTATTGAACTTTGGCGTATGAATACATACGACTGCGAAAAGTATCTAAATTGTTCGTACTATTTAACATCTGACTATTTCCAAGGTATTCATACATAAGTTTCTTAAAAACTAATTCTTTAAATTACATTACATCGAATTTATCGATTATTTTCAAGAACTAAATCTTGTCATCGTTGATGATTTGTGCTTAGGTTCAAACACTGTTTCACTTTTGGTTTGCCAGAGTAACTGCATAGGAGAGTTGATTAAAATCAACTCCCAAAAACATAATAAACACAACAGCAGATGTTAAGATTGTAAGGAAGTTATGGAGTAATTAAATTTGAACGCAAATAAAAAGGTATTTCCAAATATTTGTTTATAACTTGACAAACATTTAATGTCTCGTGTTAAATTTTAAGAAAAATTAGGGGTCACATAAAAAAAAAAAGATATTGCATGAACAAAGCTAATTTAGGCAAAAATTTGAATTGATCTTTTTCTTGACCTGAACAAAATATAATCTATATATGCCAAAATATATCGATAGAAACATCAAAATAGTGTTCAAATATATTTTTCAGAACAACATGAATATATTGTAATACACAAACTATCCTGAATTTTTGGTCTGTGCTGAGAGTTATAAAACTAAAATAGCCGTACTCTTAAACTATTAATTATGAAAATTGTTCATTTATTTCTTGAAAACCTTTCGCCAAAAATATAGTTCTCTACAAAACTCTGTAAATGTGCAATTTTATTTAATATGGTTAATTTGGCATTGTAAAATGTAAATATACTTATTGACATATGATGCGAAATATTTATAGACTAGAGGTGACAAAAAATAGTTACCCCAAAAAAGAGGAACGAACCACTTTAAACTTCAGCACGCGTTTTGAATATATTTATTATTGTAATATAAAAAAATCAAATTTACTTAACCAATTTGGTATGTACTATGAAATATAATAATCGTTTTATCATATCTATTCGTTAAAAAAAACATTTTCCTTGACAAACTTTCTGGGACTTTATTTTTTATCACGGAAACGCATTAAGTTTCATGTTGGCTGTTGTATGTTTGTTTCCTATCCCTAGGTGAGGGCAAATAAATTCTTTAAGCGAAAATACACAGATATTTTATACAAATGAATGTGAAAATATAAGCATTAAATGGTTTTTTTATGCCGTTTGTCCTATAACACACCAAGGCTGTGCGGGAAGGTTTTATACGGCGCTAACGTGCGATATCTAATTTGTGTGCAAAGCTTAGGTGTGTTATAAGACCGACGACATTCATAAATATGAATTTAATGCTAAGATGTACTGTTGATGATCGATTTTTAAGATTACGTTATTACGTTTTGCATCAAATCGCGAGAATATAATCAATAAAGGCCGAATATTTTTCATTATTTCCTTTGGTTTACATATGTCTGAACAATGAATATAAAAGCGATATTTTAAAATCCGCGATATATGCTTCTTTTAAATTGAAGCAGAAATCTACAGTATTGCAAGTGATTTTAAATTATTTTGAATGATGAGAGGGTAAAACAATTGGTGTCGTAAATCTATATTTATGTATGACAGCCGTACCTGAAAATATCACTAATAAACTTCGCATGAATTTCTCAGAACATATTGAAAGGTGGTGTATTTTTTGTCACAGTGTTGTTCGAGAAATAATAAAATCTGGATTCGTACATTTATATGATATAAGGAAAGAAAGCAAAAGAACACATGTACAGTACACCACAACACAACACACGCACGCACGCACGCACACACACACACATATAAACATTTACTCGTTGACAAAAGACAAATACTACTCATTTTACTAAATTTCAAAAAAAATAATTTAAGATGTTTCCATTTATATTAATTTATGTTTTAATGCATATGACATATTACAATAATATATTTAACAGTGTTCTAACTAGGTATTCAGGACTTAAGATATCTAATGGAATATCGAGTCTTTCAAGATCAAGAATGCGATATGATACATGAAAACTATTGCCCAAAAGGGAAGAATCTCTGGTATAGCGGGACTTACGCTTATATAGTGCATGAAGTTAGTAACGCTTGCATACTAACGATTTTAAAGTTGTCCGTCATTGGTCAATCAGACCTATTCCAGAATCTGGTTACTAAATGCTCAAAATCTAGAAAACTACGTGACTTATCAAAACATTTAAACAATAAAATGCTTTCTTTGGTGATTCATTCGGGATATGAAGGTAGCGACATTGCAGGAAACATACATATGTTAATTTTTCCTGCAATGATCGCTATACCTTCATAATCCGCATGAATCATCAAAGAAAGCATTTTATTGTTTATATTAACATTTTTCTTTAACTAATTAATAAATTGGTTATGAAAAGTTAGTAAAATTCACTAAATTACTGTTAATGTACATAAGTACGTTAGCTAAAAGAAACAGCCAAATCGTCTCTTGTGGGACTTTAAGTCTGGCATCATCATGATTACTTCGTGCAGTCCGTGAGTTTACTTATGTCGCTGTAGATTCAGACCAATCGATAAACAGGGCGTGTCAATTTCAGTCCTGTCACTTTCAGCCGCTGTAGATTTCGACCAATCGATAAATGGGGTGTGTAAATTTCAGTTTAGCTGTTTCTATACAGCTATGAATTGACTATATTTTCCCGTAAGAAAAAGAGGAAATTATACATGGTAGATGGAAATATTTACCATTGTACTTATTTTCACTTACAGCATTACGTTCTATCAGCCATACGCACTGTTGAACATTAAGTAAAGAAAAGAAATTTAATACATATATTAATTGTGACAATTATAACAATCGGTTTCTATTCTAATCATTTAAGTAAGTATTTTTTTTTAAAATTGTAACATATTTGATGAGAATTGATTAAGTCATCCAAAGAAAGACCTACGTCCTTTGTATAATGCAACGAGGTTCATGTACGTACATGGTGAAACAGATTGACTTGATATTTCAAATCATGTCGTTGATCGTCTTTCGTAAGAATAGAAAATAAAATGTTTGTACATGTGTTTTTCCGTAAATTGTATATCTCATGATTCCTATTGCTTATATCCTTATTTAAAATTGGCATCAGTCAGGTATAACTTCACTTGGTGATCGGTATTTTTCGTATTGTTATAATATTAGGGAATATAACATGTAGACAAATCATTTTTCTTCAGATTTGAATTAAAATCTATCTTGCGACTAGCATGATCGTTAAGTGGTTGAAATATCGGGGGGAAAAAATACGTCGCATCCGGAAAGAAAATCGACTGAGATGCTCCTTTTTTGTTTGTTATTTTTTTCTTATGGCGGGGGGGGGGGGTCAAATTAGGGATTGCTCTTTAAGGATGATGCGAGATACGGATCCCAGTAAAATGTAAATAATAAATTAATAAATAATTTCCTTAATTTTCGGTTTCATTTTGCATGAACTAAATATTTAAGATATATGTTGTCTTAATATTTTTTTTTAATTATAGATTAAAAAAACATATGGAAGACATTTTATCCTTTCTTCATATCAAAGGTGAACTGCAGATTTCAATCCTCGTACACATCAAGTTTCCAATTCCATCTAAAAGTTTTTAAAGTAATGAGCCTAATAGGCTACGGCCAGGTCACAGTAAAAACTCGTCCCATATACTTGCAACTTACAAGTACAGTAACAGCCGTGAAGTGGATCTGCTTTGCGTCGATTTTAAGTTATTTAAAAATAATCTGCAGAGGAAAAACGCATATATATACATACCAAACCATTTTAACATGTACATGTATACGTAGTTTAATCAACAAAATATCAATTAAATAGGAAATTTTAAAGCATTTACACTATTTCTACATTTGAATTTGCCTGCCAATTTTCCGGACATCGCACATTGTATATTTTGGATTTTACCATTTACATGGTAAAAAAAAAAAAGAAGAATTTTCAAACGTAATGTTAAACGGTAGTGATTTTGTAGCAAAATACAATAAATGTGGTATACTGGGACTATAAAAGAGCAGCAGTAGAGGTATAAGATAAAAAAATTAGCATGATACAACGCGATGTATTAATTTTTTTTTTTTTTGGCAAAGCGAGTATAGGAGACGAATTTTATCGTTTAATCATTTAAACAAAAGTACGTTCTATTGAACACAAGCCCAATTAGGTACATTTCTTTTGAACTATCAGTCAATTTATAAAAATCTAAGCATATGTGAAAGGAGAAAAAAAGAACTTCACCCTGTACAGGCGAATTTTTCAAAATAATGTTCAATTTTAGACGAATTTTTTTCATTTTCCATTGATTTTTTTTCCATGGTGTGTTGATGCTATTACTGTTCTCAGTTTGATACATTTTGGCGAATAACAATGTCAAGTGATATGTAAATGAGTATTAAACGATCTGCTAATTTTAAAATACAATTTTTTTTCATTTAAATAACAAGGTCAAATATGAAATCCACTGTCTTTAAGGATATGTGAACCTGACATGAAACTAATTGAATAATTGAAAAAATTGTTTAAACAGACTCTAATCGATTTGTTTTTGTCAAAAAAGACATTTTAAGCATATGTTCGTGAGTTCGTTTCCATGGCAACGACCTTCAAACTTACCCATGTTCAAAAAATTAGAACGAGAAAAAAAAACTTAAATGCAAATTAAAAATGTCATAAAAGACATATTTACAATTAACTAGAAACATTTTCTCACAAAAATATTAAAAAGGTTAATAAAATACTCTATATATCTAAAAATGGATTATAAGAATTCCTTTTATTTAATCCGCTATTTTAGTTTGAATTTCCTCTGACCACTAAAAAAGTGACATTTTTTGACGTGACCAGAGCTAGAAAAATTGCAAAAAATACTATTTCCTATAATAACAGTATTATTTTTTAAATGATATTTTGAAGAAATGATAAATAGCAAAGAATTAGTAATCAATAATTGGCATGTTGGTGAATTAGAAAAAAAGATAATAATGTCTGAATTTCCTCTGACCTCTATTGAAATAGATGCTACAAACCCTACATGCTGTTAAAAAAGACGTATAATTCAGTTTTAAATGGCAATTTCTTTCAACTAGTTATACTGTGAACCTGCATAAGTTTTTGTAGAACAAAATCAATGGAGTTGTGTTGTAAATACTACAACTAATTGAATTAAAAAGGCTGAAAATCCGAATTTCCTCTGATCTGACTTTTACAAAAAATCACTCTGCGCGCTTCATGAAAGTCAACACTGCCATAAATGGTTGTATTTCTAAAAACCAATCATATAAAGAGAAAATGATTTTTTAATCTAACAATTTTTTCACTTCCTAAAGAGTTTATTTTAATGGTAATTAACAGAGTGTCATAGTTGTGCATCTGATATAATCAAGAAACTCTAGTCTTTGTACACAAAAAAGAAAAACATGCATGAAAACTTTAATACACACGATCTTTATTAATCCTTTGTTGAAAGATTTAAAATACAATCAAACCAAATAAATCACAGGTTTCATAAAAATCATATACTGATTGTAATTAATTTGAATTTCCTCTATCAATCTTTAAAAGTTTTGTCTGATATGCAAGGTATTGCATTAAAATGGGTGTCGGAAAATAGGAGAATCTTTCAAATGATTACAGGTATAAAATGAAATTTGATACTTAATCATGAGAATTCTTTAAAATCATATTATCTGATTGGACTAAACAACACTGCAGATTCTGAAATGATTTATGATTTGTCCTTATGTATATACATGATTGTATGCAATCCTATAATTCCTTTGAACTTTGAACCCTTCCTTGATCCCCATATTGGTCTTGATGCTATTTATAATGTATGATTTAGACTTTATCAGAATGATTATGCAGGGTAATATATTACAATGGTTCAGCCTCAATTTGAACTAAAATATAGAAAATGTGGAAGGCCACACCAATTAAATTTCTTTTTCATCGGATCATGCATGCTCTTGTTTAAAAAAAACTTTACAAATCATATCATTATGGACCCCCTAAAAGTTTCGGCTACAAAAAATAATAATCTTATTATTTTATCGCTCGCCCGCTTGTACCCTTTTCCACTTAATGTCCGACAAGCAAGAAATTATATTGGTGTGGCCTAACTAGGATATGTATATTTTTTTTCATGCAAAACTGATAAAAATATAGATAAGGATAAGTTATAACAAAAATATTCTTATTCACAAAAATCATTTCAAAACAAAAATCATTTACTCAACCATACATTCATAACTCATTCAAAATCTCTGTAATTTAAGAGGACTGATATTTTCTGTGAGGCTTGTTGTATATAAGTGTCATAATGATGATCTCAACTTGATCTACATCAGTAACCTCATCAGGGTTATAAAATAAAACAGACTTCAGACGGATAAATGGATGGACAGATAGACACTAATAGACAGAAATGATTATTTGATATACTATGCAATCATCAAATTAAACATAATTATAAACATAAGACATATACTTTAAAAACCAGTTTCTCCACATGAACAGTAAACAGTATATAGCCATTACAAACTTCATTACTGCACTTGGTCAGTATAAACAACTTTTGATATCTATCAATTGTATTTCTTATAACATATGCATTAACACAATATATATTCTTTTACAATACTAATTCTTAATTGTATGAATTATATGTCCAAATTATTCATGACTTTTGGAGTTTCAGAAATGGTTTTCAAATCCAAGTCAATGTAATAAATCATAAATGGTAGATTATCACTGGTTTGGTCCAGTTTCATATTTCAGGATATGTTGTGCTGCTTATTAATTGTCTATTATATCATAAATGTTCAAATAAATATTGTCATCCTTAAATTACCAAATAAATGATCCAGGGCATCAATCGGGAAAGGCTTTATCAGGATGAACATAAGAGAGACAATAATCTGATTATCAGCTCTTCTCTTCATCACTCATGGTTTCAGTTCTTTACATTAGTCTTATATTTTTCCACTTTGTGTCTTGTATTAGGAATGACCACGTTAACACATACCAGTGATGTTCTCATCTCTTGGAGGTTTGAAAAGTCTGTATTAAAAAAAAACCTGATATTACTGGTACTATTACTTAAAACATATAAGAAGGACTTATATGAAAGGATGATTTTAAGAAGCTACATGTAGAAAAATAAAATTCATATAGGCATATTATGAAAGTGTATGCAACATAGACAGACAGAACCTTATATAAATGGATTATTCTATATAAAAATTTGATATCAGGTGAAACTTGTCAACATTTTATTCTAATCTTGAAAATTTAAATTAATGTTACTTAACTTGACAATATCTTATATATCTTATATAACTGTGTGTATTTAGAAATCTTACGTTTTCATGATTTGAAAATAATGGGGAAAAAATAAGAATTTGTAACAATAATAAACACAACACATGAAATTTAAATATGATGTGAGCAATTCTATCAACCGATAAACCATGATATACTAATTGTTGTATTTTGATTTTTACAGTTCAATAAAGGTGAATATCAGTCAGCTGTTCAAATGTTTTCACAGTACAGAGAATCAACATTATCAGTTATTGATAGTGAATAAAAGAGTAAGTCTTCATGTTATGAACTATATGTGCTAAAAAAAATCATCAATACAAACATATAACCTATTTCCATACAAATATACTGTTCAAGCTAATGTGCATGAAAGTGTTACACTAAAAATATTTTGTGAGTAAATGTTGGTAAATAAGCTTGTCATATGCTAGAGTTAACTCAGGACCCTCTATGTGGTTAACCTTACCATTTATCATGGTTAATTTCATTTGAGAAAATTCGAACTAAAATTGTGATTATTTTAATTACAAACACTGACTGAATTAACAATGAATAATTTTTATGTTTGAACAAATTAGGATTATTGTGTAGCTATTCTGCATATAGGCTAGGCGATATTGTTTTCACGTGGATAATATTCTGTAATGTTAACATAATACAATAGCACAATTCATGATAAGACACCTACCATGCTTACTGCTTGCAAATGGCAGGTTTAGATCACAGGGAACTGGTGTATGGTCTCGTCCTTTTTTTCCATTCCCTTTTTATGACACCCGACATCAGTTTGTGTTCGCAATATTCGTCATACACTAATAATATCCATCAGTTTTGTCAGTCCGACTCGTTGTTAACATCGAGATTTGGGAAATTACCGGAAATCGGCGCAAGTATGTCGTAAACTTTAAGTTTGTAAATGATTAAAAAAGTAAAACCTTTTGATGTTAATGTTGATATCAATGATATTGTATGCAAATTCATAAACTTGCACATTTTATTTCACTGTTTTAAATCTTAAATTAAGCAAAAAAACCGTCGATGTGGAAATACGACAGCTCATCGTCAGACGACAGTTCGCGTTGCGCAATGAACTTGTTTATGTCAGGTTCACATATCCTTAAAAGTCGTTAACAATGCGTCAGTTCAACCATTACACTAAAATCGACTACAGCTACAACACTAACCAACATGAGTCATTTGAAGTGCTTATCAGACCGTGGTAGACGGGTCGTTTACACAATACCAAGAAAAAAATTTAAATTCTATCTAATGCATTTCTTCCACAGAAAAGCCCCATTTTTAAGAGGAAAAAAGCATGATTGATAGAAATCGGTATCTTAAGGAAGAAGTCTTTTCTGGTTTTCGACTTGTCAAACGTAAATTTGATTCTTTGCTCATTAAATCAAGGTGAATGAAATTAAATTGGTATATTTTTCTTTCTTTTTTATTATCCTACAACTTGGCATAGAAAAGGTGATCAATGTTTAGAATCTAACAAGGACTATATTTTTGGCGTAATATTGGCGTAGGAAAATATCACATGTTTGGCAATTCAGAATTGCTGCAGGTTAATGAGTCTGTTTTAGCATTTTAAAAACAATAACATTAATATTGGAATTTTTTACTAATGTGAACCAATGATATGATACTTGGGTTTCAGAATTTGTTATTAAAATATGGTTTGCCTATCAAATTAAATTTTTATAAGCTTTTTAAAGGGCCCATTCTATACATTGATTTTGTGAAAAAATCACTAAAATCAGTTTTTCTCTCTTATTAAATGGTCAATATATTAGCTTTTCAGTCAATTTATATTTTTATATAAAGTCTTCATTATACATAAAAATCAGAAATATCTTATTATTGGAAGCATAAAAAAATGATCAAAATTTCTTCAAAATTTAAGAAAATTAGAGGAAATGCGGGCTAAGCAATATCAATTTTAGTATAAATATTTATTCCAATTTAGTAGTATAAGCTGATAGACATTCTGAAATTCTATCATTTCATTGAAGAATAGAATCTTCAAATCTTAAACAAATGTCTACAGAACTACAAAGAGCTACACTTATTTCTATCATCCTTTATGTTGAGGAAAAAGGTAGTGACCTTGACCTGACCTTTATGGAAAAACAAAAAGGTCAAATTTGATTAAACTGATAGAATCATTTGGTAATATGATCCGTTTGACGGTGTCAAAATTTCATGAATTTCTTATTATAAGAGGTATGTTTGATAATGAGAAGACTCCTTCCTTAAGCGTGAAATTAAAGATTTTTGAATGAAAATATTCAAAATGATTTAATCAAAAGCCCGAATGATGTAAATGTATTTCTGATCGTGGTTCCCTTTTTGTATACGAGTAAAAGAGTATATGTAAATGATAGACAAAAACAGAGGCACAATTGGTATTTAGCATACACAAATGTTTTCAATGCACATCATAGTTGCTGTATATATACATGTATTCATTTGCTATACATAATTGTACTTACAATTTCGTTTGATTCAGCAATAGTGAATAGGAAAGTTCCCAAAATCACAAGAAGCACTCTGTTATGCATGCTCATAACGTCCCTTTTAGTGTTGTGTGCGAGGCACTGCTATCCAATATCAAAGATATCTTATGTTATGCAAAAATGCACCCGATCGAAACCTGAGATCAGCACATTTTTAAATGTCTTTCTGGTCTCTTCTGTTATATACTGTGTACACATGAGGGGCAACAAAGGGGTAGTTTTTAAACATTTAAGAGTTAAATAGAATATCAACTGCTAAGTATATTATACAGGAATACATAATTAAACTAGAGCCAAGCTCGTTGCAAAGAAACGAGTAGGTCTTCCGTCGCAACTTCGTGTCCCGAAAGGATTGTCCATCAGTCTGACTAAAACACCTCCTTCTCCTGACACTTGTCAGAGCCTGACAGACCCTGTATTGATAAAAGGTCATCTTTACTAGACCATTTCTTCTTACCAATTAGAGCTTTAGAAAATTGATTGGAACTTTTCAAATGGAGACAAAAAATAAATAAATTCATGCCTGTTTTCTATGTAACCTCTAGATTGAGTATTGCACCACTCATTAAACAGATAAAGGCATATCTTTGCTAAGTAGGTGTTTATTTAGATTGTATGCAAATGTGGAGGTCAAGTGGAGATAGTCTGTTATTGATACAGGTCTATCAGAACTTGGCGAGTGTAAGGAGAAGGGAAATGGTTTTTAATGATACTGGATTATCAATATGATAATAGTAAGTTAAGAAATCGAAAACGAGACTCAATTTCAAAGTATTATTTTCATACCAGGCAAGTTCTTCGTTTAACTTACTTCAAATTTAGAATAACTTTAAAAAGTACATCATTTATGTACATGTATATAATTAATTTAATTATAATAAAAGTGTGGATGTGGCAGTGGGGGAAATGACCCAAAAATCAATTTTCTAAGCGTTAACTTAAGGGACATTTTGGTTGAGAGAAAGGGGGGCATTGCTCCCACTGGACCATCTAAAAGGTACTGTTAGCAAGCTCACAAATGATATCCCCACTAAGAAAGAAGTCATTACTCACGGATTTCTCTATTAGAGAATAATGGATGGGTTTTTTTTAGTGAGTCAGACAAGGCAGGGTATATTTATAGGTCACAAGTAATCTTTATGTCAAAGTCTAGCTTTTACTCATTTCCATTAATACAAGATATGACACATGTTTAATATGACTTTGAACTTGCGCAACTGACCCTGGGCCAAGTTCATCGGTCATCAGGAATCTTTACATGAAATATAAACTCCCAATGTTTCTCCTTAAATGACTTAGGGACAAATCGTTACACACCCTCAGGTCATAAGCAATCTTTGTGTGAAGTAAGAAATTCCAAAGTGGGCCGGAAACAAATTTTGCACTTTTCCTGCCAATAACCTTTACTTTGTCCAAATGACCTTGGGTTTAGCTCATGACGCTTCGTCAGGTAATGAGTAATATTTGTACAAAGTAAGAACACTTCCAATGTTTTTCCATCAGAAATATATAGACCGGACACGACGTACGGACGGACAAGGTGATTTTTATTTAACCCCCCCCCCTCAATATTTTTTCGTGGGGTATAACAATCCTTTTCGCCCGTTTTGTGCGGCACAAAAAAGACCTATATTTTTTAATTATTTCTATCATATCACATGTAAATATACATGTAAATGTATGATTTGTATGCACATTTGGGTTCTTTACATCATCGTCGGAAAGGATAAGAAACCCTTGGGGTCCAATAATGTCTTTTCATGGGCATTTGTCAATTTGCATTACTAAATGATTTCCAAGCGGTAAGCTATCAAAGCTTTTGAGATGTTACATGTAGATATTGAATTTCTATAGATTTAAATTAAAGGTTAGGAAAAACAACAATTTGTTATACAGTAAAAAAATCTAAAATAGCTTTATGTACGCGTACACATAAATAAGAAGATGTAGCGAAAGCTATATTAAAGACTTTATTTCCTCTGTTCTAGACTTTTTTTAGAGTTATCAAGCTACAAGTTTACAATCTCCCATTTTGACAAGCAAGATTAAAAAGTGAAATATTCAGCTGAGTTTTAGGTCACTTAATCTGCATTACAACCTCATACTACACAACTTCAATGATTTTTTTTTATCAATGTGCATATAACATTAAGTAAAATCCCCAAGAACAAATATCTATCGCAATTAAATGCATACATTTTTTGAAGGCAGAAAAGTCGCTATATTATAGTCTGCAAGTCAATTGAACTACTACAATTATTTCAAATAAATAAGAAACTGTCGACACTTGCAGTACTCTGATGATTTAATGACGATCGACCGACTTTTTTGCTTAATGTAGTCGTATATCATTACTTCTAATCCTGAGAACATTTTTTCTTTAATCTTTGACTTAAAACTGTTAACTTATAAAACCAGAGACATAAATAACTTAATAAGTTATTTATGTCTCTGATAATATATATTTTATTCTGTTCATAACTATAGAAGTTTAGCGTGTTCAACAGGTTAATTTTTAGCCACATTCTCAGAATACGATATCGCACCTTTAAGGTGAGGTCGATTGACATCGAATACATGTTAAACCGCTGCAGTGAAAACATCCTTCAATTATTTATCAATTGCTGATCTGCAGCCCGGGGGCAATATTCTGAGCTATGTGCGCTGACGCGACACGAGATTTTCGGTCGCACGTGGAGCGGATTGACTTAGCATAGACTGACTGAATAAACACACGGATGGGAGAGTGACATACATTGAGGAGAAAAATGTACACATGTTAAGTAGTCGCCAAAAATAGGTCTTCGCCACATTTTGAAAAATCAAAGGCCGGAACGGCCACAAAGGCGTCGAACTGCCATTTAATTCTTTTATATAGAATGATATCAATAATTTGAATTTCTGTTAATTCAATAGTTGTATATCAAATAATTTTAGACATAGAATAGAGAAGTATATGAATTATGTTTTGTGCTGCTTTAAAAACAAAAATAAGTTTATTTTCTTATAAAATACGTATTGGTGCTTTTACAATTCAATAACTCATTATGGTTACAAAATTCGAAGAAATTTCAAAGATCAAATAAATTATTTTCTTTAAACAATTTTCACAGGTTCATGATTTGAATACATTAACAGTATGTCCCCAATTATAATAATAAAACATACTTTTATTTATTTCAATTCCCGTTTGAAACCAGATTCCCTATGGTACGGTTGTTTACAAACAAATCCACAACACGTGCTATCTAAAATGCTCGACCAGACCAACTAAATTATCGTGTTTATTTTTAGCAACAAAATCACTAGATACGTTTATCGCTAACATTTATTTTGGAGACCGTGCCCGATAACAAATAAATTTACATCGCAAATTTTATTTCTATCGGGCACGCTCTCCAATTAAAATGTAAGCGATAAACTAAAATGATATTTAGTGAATTTTTACACCTGATTGTATTCATCCGCCATTTCTTGATTAAGCAAATTTATACTTATGCAATGAGTTGTCAATAACCAGGTAGGCAATGGTTTTTTCGTACAAAATTTAGTTTAATAAATGGAATAAAAATCGTGTAATACGTTTAATACTTTAAGGAACTTGTTTCTTATGCGCATTTAAAAGGCGGATCAGTGCATGAATTTGGACGATTGCCAATCCAGACGATCGCTAGAAGGCTGTCGAGCATTAGCCCTTGCACTGTGATCAAGAAACCGATAAAATCTAAACAAATCTTGTTTAAAAACTCATGTGAACATTCTAAAAATAATCACTAAATCCCTCAATTCTGGACAATTCTTTTATCGTGTCAGCCTCTACCGCCAATCGCAACTTCTCGGGCCTTTCCGGCAAGATCGGAAAAACACTTCGAATGTATTACCTAGGCGTCCATGACAACCCCCCTTTTTATAAAACTTGATATAATTACAACACATTTTATGATCTGTTAAGATGTGAGCTATACTTCATTAAAGGTATCAATATACAATAAAATATAACACAGAAACGACATACAAGACTTCTTACCGATTCTTATTTTAATGGGAAGCGACTCCATTTTGTATAAATTCTAACATCCGGTGATGTTAATACATCGAGGTGTATTTCCAAACTTGCTGGAAAGGCCAGAGAAGTTGCAATTGCCTCTACCGCATGTGTTAATTTGATATTTGATTTTTTTTATCCTGCCTTGAACGCTTTGGGACTGTTTCATTTTCTAAATTCGGCTAAATAATGCTTCCAATTTTGAGCTCTCTCTCTCTCTCTCTCTCTCTCTCTCTCTCTCTCTCTCTCTCTCTCTCTCTCTCTCTCTCTCTCTCATTTAATGTGCAACCTTATGAAGACGTCAACTACTTTCTACGATATCTAGTAAACCTCTCAGCAGTATTTAGCGGAGATATTCGTGGGTAAATAAAAAATTCTTAAATTGAAATACAAGTCAATCTTACATGTACCGGTCAAAATCTCGAATAAACAAATAGTTGGAATCGTACAAAATACCAATAAACATGCACGTGTGATGTAGAAGAACACGAAGCTTCCGCGGATCACTTGTCTACTCGCGTGGGATCTCCTTGGCTATGTTCTAGGGGTGATCATCATTTTAAGGTTTAATCTTTGTGGTTTTTCGTTGTTTTTCTATAACATTATTAGTACATGTATAGTTTTTAGAACATTTTAGAATTACAAATTCACTATTGATTTATGTCTGATGATGTTTCTGATTTTGAATAATATCGCTTTTATCAATTTTTAGAGGGGCTTCTCAATTCACATTCTAATGTTTAAGTAAATAAAAATTGAAGGTGAACAAACTTTAAGAACATAAAATTGAAACAGTTCTTGTATATATATCTTGTTGCCTGACGTCATGACGTCAGGCATATCTAAGGTTTAAAAGTTGCATTCTCCGAAACAGTGCAGACAATGGGACAAGCAATATCATGATATTTCACAAAAAAGATTAACCGATGCATGTTTAAGATGTCAGCATATACATTTACAATTGATGAAAATGTTATATGGCATGTACATGTAATAACAACAGCGAGCAAGAGTTTTCCAGTAAAAGGGACGTTCACCATGCAGTGCACGTGTGTAATCCTGATTTAAAAATAGATCAGCATTCCACCATATTTGAACGGTGAAAAAGGGGGAGGGGGTCATCGCAACAAGTTGTAACTTATTGCTATTAGGGTACAATGTAATAATAATTGGTGTTGGATTATCATTATTACAAGAGAGTCATCAGTTTGGATTAAAACAAATATATATTTATACAGCTGGAATGTTTACTTGAGGAACTAAATCGCCGAAGCGGGGTGTGACCCGATTTTCACTCAGTTGGGCGATTTCATTAATCTTGAAAAGGGATCATAACTCGCGTGTATTACTAAATGTACATTACTACATCTAACAATTTCTGATCAATTGTGTTACTTAATTCGTTAGATTTCTTCCAAAACATCCGATCCAAAGTATAATATACATGTATGTAGCTGTTACAAAACAAATGTCAGAAAATTCATCTGACCCCTTTGCCAATGGATGTGTTCATTTGTTGCGTAAACGGTAATAGCAGGATTTCGCGCCATAATGTCTCAATCATGGTTTTGTGCGAGGAGGGCTGCTTTCCACTCCCCACTTTTTGGCAGCCTGCACTTTTCTTAACTTTTTATAATAATTGGAAATAGCCTGGATATGCACCCCCTCCACTTTTGTAGGAGCATGCAATAAATGAAACTGCAAATAAGGAATTCTAATTGAATTGAAGTTACATTTTTTTTTCATGAATTTGAGAATTCACCCTTTTTTAATCGCTTTTCAAGATGATTTTGATGAAGCTGCCCACACATATTCAAAAACAATATGTGTTTGTATACCTTTTCATATTTCATATGGTTGGAAACTTTTAAAAATGCCTTTCAGTTGATTTTGCATCTTAACTAATTAAAGCTGACATGAATTCATAAAAGCATTTGGTCGCCATATTACTTTCGATCGCTCCTCTACTGCCACTGGAGTATATATACCGGTTGAGAAAGTTACGGTCGGTTGCTTTCCGATCGAGGCATTCAGGTTGCACGGACTTCTAAATGCATAATCATATCATTGTAGTAAATGTTTGTAATAAAAGAATAAAGGAAACAACATTCAATGAAATACAAAAAAATATTTATTCTTTGAAAGTATTTCGCAGGTATCCATATTATTTTTGCACTGACAGTGCTGCCTCACTTCGCATGTACATCGAACTCGTGTGTCGTTCATACAGAGCGCATAACGTCTGCATCTTTTTGAAAACCCCAGCGGCACTACATCCAACAAAGTAGCTAAATGATAGTAAATCCAAGAAAGTAAAAACGTAACATCCATTCCTGCAAAAACGCTCCGTTTCTAAAATCCATGGGATCATTGACTTTGCTCGATTGCCACAGTGTGTAGTTTGCGTATGTGCGATGTTATAACATACACAGGAATACGGTCCACAATTATCAAGGAATTTTGTAAGTATCTGCGCCTGGATTTCAGTCTGTCTTGTTTCGTCGTTTATTGGATATATCTTGCCAGTGCAGTGGTTGTCATATATTATTTTTCTTCAAAACGCTTTTCTATGTGTCATTTCGTCCAAGGTAACGTGTTCGGGTGTATGAAATTCCTCAATGCGGTGTCTTGTTTCGTCGTTTATTGGATATATCTTGCCAGTGCAGTGGTTGTCATATTATTTTTCTTCAAAACGCTTTTCTATGTGTCATTTCGTCCAAGGTAACGTGTTCGGGTGTATGAAATTCCTCAATGCGGTGAAGCATGAATAGTCCTCTCGGCCTTATATAGGAGGGTGTAGCGATGAACAGAACAATAGAAATCGACAACTAATATGGCGGCAGTCGGAGATAAAAGGGAAACAATGCGTATTTATGAATTCATGTCAGCTTTAATATAACGAATACAATTTTAAAAAACTACTATTTACTCTCCAGCTTTCAAGCTTACATGCATTTATATGATATGTGTACATTCCTAAAAAAATTGAATTAATAAAATAAATGAATTTCAAGTGATATATATGTACATGTTCTAGATCGAAGAAAAGACCGACATTTCGTCTTAAATTTGCACGTTCCGTTTATAAATTTATGATCAACAGCGAAAATTAAAATTTATTTCTGATAAGATAGCCTACTTGATGCATGCATGCTTCCATTGAATAATTTTGTTAAGTCAGGCAAGCTTTTTGGAAAGCTATTACTTGTTATTAGATAACCGCTGACCTCTAGGTAGTGCAGCCGCGACCGATTTCCTCGGCCGCGGATGAGGGATCGGATAACTAAGTAAACGTAATATTAAAACACACGTAGAGAGCTCAGAACCCAGGAAGATTTACAATGTTTGCAGTATGATGACTAAACTCTAATTAATATAAGTTTGTTCCCCCTTTAATCCCACAGTTTGATCTATTTGTCTGATACTGCTTCAGTTCGAGAATGGCATTGCTTTTATGATAAAACAGAACGATTTCTTATTGACACTCTTTCGTTTAATTCAAATTAAGAAGAGTAAGCTTTAATGTCATTGTGTATGATTCTTGTGTTTGCGGCTAAATAAAATCACATATGACACACGCGATTCTTGTGTATTAGATAACCGCTGACCGCTAGGTAGTCCAGCCGCGACCTTAGCGATCGATTTTCTCGGCCGCGGGCGAGATGGGTTATGTAATTACGCACACAACTAAGAATTTAGGTCGATTTGAAATGCTTGCAGTAAAATGACTCAAATTTTTTTCATGGAAGTTATTTTTTATTAAATCTAGTTTATGTATCTCACTAGATAAGAAAAAGAACGTTTATATTTCCTCGTTGTTTTTCTTAACGGTTGTCCACTATAGGACTTAAACAGAGGTGACTCCAAAAAAAGGCTGTAAGAAAAACATGTATACTTTTTAGACACTTTTTCAAATGAATCAACGCATCCCGTATATGCTGGTACACTTTCAGCTGTTAAATTATGTACGTTATGCGCACGAAGACGATTCGCTTACTTGCCAAATGAATACAGATACATGTTAACAAGACAAGCTTTTTACACTCATATTACGCATTACCGGTACAAAATAATTTTGTAACGACATTGATAACACAACTTTTCTATCGACAGCTATAGCGAAATATTAACCATTTTTGAGTTATAAAGCGAAAACTTTTAAGGGCTCTAAACCCCTAATTTAAGGGGCCAGCCCTGTTTCAATGGTGTCAAGTGAAAGCCCTTGATATTTTGCACATATTTTGTACTATATGTGTTTAGAGAAACTTTTAAACTAAAGAGCTACCTAACAAAAACACAACCAAAAATTAGCATTTTTTGAAACACAAATTCAAATTAATTTTTTGAAACTTTAAAGGAGGAAAATTGTAAAAACGAAACTCGGAGGACAACGTTCAAACTCTCTATTTTTAAGATTTGTGACTTTGTAACACATGCTGTGAGCGGTTTCAGAGCCTTTGCGTGCAAAAGAATGCCTATATTTTTCGGAAAAAGGGGAGTAACTCATTACCCGAAGTGTCGATTTCAACGATTTTCCGTAGATATTGAGAAATAGTAACTACCAATAAGCTCTGAAAATTTAATTTTTATAGGACAACAAACAAGCAAGATATTTGAGTTTAAAAAAACGTCTAGAAGTAACAAAAGAATAACTAGATACGATCTCGTTACGAGTAACGAGTAGGTCTTCCGTTCAATTTCTAAACGACTCGATTAAAATATCATTGAAATTTCAGAATTCCCCCTTAACCACTCCATTTCAGATAATTTATACGATTGTCAATACATGTATCCTTTAAAATACAAAGTGTTTTGCTTTTTCACATATTGCACGTTAAAGATTTAAGATTTAAGTCCCCTAAAATCCCTAATTACGTCATCAATGGGTGTGGCAATGAGTTTTACAAACTGATATTGTTACGATCAACAACTTTGTTTCTGTAATGCATTACAAAATCTTTATCGTTTTTAACGTAAGTAAAAAAGACTTTACGAGTGTCTTGGCCCCTATTGAAAGGGACCAGCCCCTTTTTCTTGAGTTTATTCAAAAGATCTCACAAATACTTACAATTTTTATTCTTACACGTATATAAAATAGTTGTTTATTTTTTAGATACAGATGATTGAATATTTTAGGGGATAGTCCTGTAGATCCTTAATGGGGACAGACATTGGTGTTTTGATTAATGGAATCGATAAGAATCAGCAATACAAACATTTTCTCTTCTATAATACCTAACAAAATATGTATCCTTCTCTAGATATATTGCGTCAAAGTTTATGTATTTTAACCCCTAAAAATCCCTAATCACGTAATAAATGGGTGTGGCAATGACTTTACCTTATAGATATTGTTACGATCCACAACTTTGCTTCTATAATGCATTACAAAATCTTTATCGTTTTTAAGTTACCTCTATTAGAGTTTACGAGTGCTTTGGTCCCTAATTAAAGGGACCAGCCCCTTTTTCTTGATTTCATTCGAAAGGTCCTACGAATACTAACATTTTTTGTTCTTACACCCATCAAAAATTGTTGATCATTTTTGAGATACAAATAATTGATAATTTTAGGGGCCAGCCCACTAGATCCTTAATGGGGACATACATTGCTGTTTTGGTTTATGGAATCGATTAGAATCTTCAATACAGACATTTTCTCTTCTTTAACACTTAACAAAATATGTATTCTTCTCTAGATATATTGCGGCAAAGTTTCAGTATTTTGGCCCCTAAAAATCCCTTGTTACGTAATACATGGGCGTGGCAATGATTTTAGCTGATAGATATATTTACGATTCACAACTTTGCTTCTGTAATGCATTACAAAATCTTTAGCGTTTTTAAGTTATCCGTAATAGAGTTTACGAGTGTCTTGGCCCCTAAAATAGGGACCAGCCCCTTTTTCTTGATTTCGGTGGAAAGAACTTATGATTTTTTACCACTTTTGCTATATATGACTTAACAAAAGATCAACTGATAAAAAGATACAGATCAAAATGTATGAAAATTTTGAATGAAAATTCGTACCCTATTTTCGTGCCCAGGCGAGCTACAAGAAATGGCGCTACTTGCGTAAAGCAACATAATAATGCACAATTTCAAAATATAGACAACCTATCCTGAAAGTTTCATAGTCATATCTCTGATAGTTTCTGAGATCAACTCTGCACAAAATATGTCGTAAAAATGTGCAAAATGGCCGATAATTCGGCACCAGAAGTGACAGTAAAAATTTCAAAAACGTATGAAGTTTACAGCAAGTCCAATCTTCTGTGAAAAAATGGTTGAATTCGGTGGAATAGATTTCGAGAAATCGCGTGCACAAAATTTGTGGAAAAAAATAATAAGAAGAAGAAATCGTACGAAAACTATAAGGTCTTCCGTTGGAAACGGAAGACCTTAAAAAGAATTATCAACAGAATCAGTACAAGGTCTTCCGTTGAAAACGGAAGACCCTAAATATCAACAAATCTGATATTTTATTTTCTATAACATTCAAAGCAATATGTGTTAAACATAATATCGATATTATCTTCATTTGATACATGTACTTTGAATATGTTCATTTAACTAGCGTATGCGTGTTTAAACCTTCAAATAGTGTCATTTTTTAGAACTTCAATGTCTTTTCTTTAATCGAGTGAATCTGTGTTCCATATATTTGTCATAGCTTTAAAAATCGTCCAATCTTACCCTCAGAGAATTGCAATGATTTGGCAAGTAAGTTCTCAATTCCCTACTTTTGAGTGATTTGCTGGTTAATTCCCTTACTCTCAAGAATCCAAAAATCTGCCTTAAATAAACGAATTTCATATAAATTAAGACAAACTTTTGCTAAAGCCTGTAGCAGTGTAATCAGGATATTAAAAGTTATCGGTGCTCGGGTGTTGAGTGTTTCGGGCTGCCCCTTCTAACAATTTAAATGAATATAATTGACTTTTTAATGTCTGTAAGACAATGAATTTTGTACATATATGAAAAGTCGGATATAAAAGTTCTTATAGATCCAGAGGCTTTCCCTTCTGCAGACATAAAAGCTATAAATTTCATGATGCGTTCTAGAGGTATTTATCAAAATAATATTTGTCACCTAACTTAATACTTAAGAAAATCAAAGTCGCCCGGATAGATAGGTAATAAACGAAATGCACTCTTGAGGTCGGTTTTGGCCAACAAAGTACCCTGCCCCAGTAACTGGATCATCAGTACAGCTTCATCTCTATGTTACTATATTTAACCTTGCAAATATCTGGGTCAATAAAATAATTAACTGAGTTAAAATCTGGGTAGGATAAGTGATGAGTTAGACGAAAATCCCCGTCCCCGTAGGTACAAGGCCAACAGGTGAAACTCTAAACGTGGGGAAAGGAATTTCATTAAAAGGACAAGCCATCCTACCCAAGCTAACCTCCTTATCTAACTTTTGCTGCACTATTTGAGGAGCATCCCTGGCTGATTTAGGGTTCATAATAAATTCTTGGGCCGGCATATTGTAATGGAAAACCAAATTTGAAACCTTTTATAAAATGGAGTTTGTCATACTGAAAGGGGTATGAATCTAACTCAATACATACAGTACTGATCAGACTAACCTAACACCAGAGTAAACCCCAACTAAACCCTGGGATTACTTTCTGGGTTTACGTGGGGTTTACTCTGTGTTTACTTTTTGAAAATTTGGGTTCACTCGGGGTTAACTTAGGGTTTACTTTGAAACTTTTTTAAGGTCATCTGTATGTACTGAAGTGTGAAGCAGACTAGTATTTTATCTTACCATCCTACTGCCTGCTGTTATTCCTACCCTATATTCCGAATACACAGTTAGCGTCTGCTTTCAGGGGCATAATTCTGACTGGGTTTACTCTCTATGTCCACTCTGGGTTTACTTTAAGTTTACACTGGGTTTACTCTTGGTCCACTCTAGTAAACTCGAAGTAAAGCCAGAGTAAACCCGGAAAGTAAACCCGGGGTTTAGTTGAGGTTTACTTTCTGTTAGGTTGGGTCTGAATGGTACAGTAGGTGGTTATAAACAATGGGTGTTGAACCCAGACTATACAGGGGGATGTACCTGACAGACTTAGTTTTGCCTCGGGCAATAAGTTTGAGGGTGGGGTCATCCACAATGTTCACATCTGTGTCTAAACCTGCAGGGGTTGAATGAGAACCCCCTATTAAAGGCATAGCAGTTGCCGATGGACTTTGATAGCTTACTGGTATTTTGACATGGTTTGAATCCTGCCCCAGCCCCGTAAGAGTTGGACCCCGGATACTGGGCTTGGGTTCGGATCCCTGTGGCATTGCGAAAGGGGTAACTAGGCCCATTATTACCTCCCAACATGTCTCTGTCAGATGTGTGTATGTAACTGTTGTAAGTGCACATGTGAGATTAGCATGACCTACAACTTGACATCTACCACCCCCATGATGATGTTTGATGGCGTTCCATTTTCAATCCAATCCAATCAATTGCTCATCATATTTGGCCCACCCCAGATGACCCTGCCTACCAGCTGCCAATCGGATGTTATGCATGTATTTAAGCATATCTTGGACTTTATCTGGAAACTTTTCAAGATAAATGGAAATGAAAATTGTGAATGCAGTTGTCCAGGTATTTATGTTGTTCATAGACTTAAGGTGTTGTTTTTCGATGACGAGTTGGTCATTTTTAATCACGAGTTCTCCTGTAATGTGAGGGTCCGTCCGTAAGTCATGGGCCTGTTTTAACAATAATGGTGAGTCAATGTAGGCCCCAGCCTATATCTTTTCGCGGTTGGCTACGGGCACATCACTTCCTTTACGGTCAACAATGCTCATCTCAGCGGCGAGCCGACTAACCTGCACCTGTTCTCCAGTAATGAGACCCCCAATACACTGATTCTTCATGACAGAGCCTACACTCGACTGATTAAATGCAGAATTTTGAACAGACAATACATCAGGAATAAAATTAATGGTTGTACCTGTGGCTGCGGTGCCCACACCGTGCTGGAGACTTTGGTCCGTTGGTAAATGACCCTGTGGGCGAGACTGTCTACTGGGGCTTTGGCGATCCGACGACGGCTGTGGAATGACCTGTGGTACTGAACGTAGATGATTCAGGCTGACGTTGAGCGTCTCCCCTTCGCTGTTTGATGCAGAAGCGCATGGTACATCACTGGTCTCCCTCGCAGCCGATGTAGCCTCAATAATCCTTCGGCTCGGCGTTCTTATTCGTATCGCAGGATTCCCCCGTTAGTTTTGGTTGCCTTTCTTCTGCCTTTTTAGGAGGAATTTTTCTTAATGGCGACCGATTAAAATTTTTAACGCTCTGACATTTTTTTAAGCTGCCCTTGTAACTGTCGTCTGATTAATCAGTGTCTATTAGAGACTAAGGTGGCACGGGACAGTTTTTTTAATACAATTAATTGTATCCAGGGGATGCGTGTCTTCGGAACTCTGTAACTAGATTTCCTCAGTTCCCATTCAGCACAAATACCTTTAATTCACTCTTTATAAAGCCAATCACCAATTTATGAAGAAATTTACTAGTCAAAACCTGTAAACAAAAATTTATGAGATTTTGACCCTTTCATATTTGGTAATTTTCCAGGATTTTTCAGCTTTTTAGACCTCCCCCAGCTAATTCCCTGCAGAGGGTTGACCTTCCGTACCGCGTGCATGTTGCACTATTACATGCCAGAAACTTACCGGTATATAATTTACAATGTCCCATCCACCTACTTTTCGTGTTATTTTACCGTTTTCAACTTGCAATTTCACTGTGTAAAGTCAACACAACAGTCATTAACGCAGGTTTCGCATTTTACTTCTGATTCTCATGTATCTAACATATGGGGCCTACATATTGCGTATCAATTTCAACAAGAGACAACCCTCTAACTAATGATAATCATTAAAAATCATTTCATGAATTTTAGCAACATTCATAAGCCTTCAAGTTCAGCAACTTTCAATTTTACAAAAAATATTTGAATTGAGCAATGATGCAGAGTTGTCGCGCTTGCACAGGAATTTTAAAAATATATCACATTATGGTGATAAATGCAATTATCACTAATACATGTATCAACATTGCCAAAGTATATAGAAATGTTTCTTTTTTAAATAGCTGTTATCATTCATTCACAACATTAATACAGACCTAACAAGATATCTGTGGGGCCAATTTGAAAATGCGAATAAATTGACATTTAAAATTTAACAAAGTCGTCATTTAACAGGAAGTCAACGTCCGGTTGCAACAGAAATATATCCCACGAAATGGTATACTTAAAACCAGCACCGAAGTTGTTTGATTTTTATTCAATTTTATAAGATCAGGGAAAACATTAATTATCTAGGAAGAACATTCCTGAACAACGAAAGAATTTGGAGAATTTTCAATAGGGAAATGAGATTGTTTAAGCACAATGGACATGGAGGTGCGGTTGGTTTTTCTCAGAACGGAATCCATCTGTATAAATCCAATATTTTAGGTAAACACTTATTTATACATACAGAAAATTTAAAAAGAAAAAAAACCCAGAATTAAATATATATATATATATATATATATATATATATATATATATATATATATATATATATATATATATATATATATATATATATATATATATATATATATGTGTGTGTGTGTGTGTGTGTGTGTGTGTGTGTGTGTGTGTGTGTGTGTGTGTGTGCACTATTTCTTACAATTTTGCCAATTATAAAACTTCAATGTTTTTTTATTACAAAAATCAAAGTAACCATTAAGGAAAAAACTGGAATTTTTCATCGGAATTGATATGCAGATGTTTGAAGTTGAGAAGTTAACGTTTACAGGCATTAATCATTTAACAATAAATAAATGGTACACATTTCTAAGAGGACATTGCGGTTGTGTGAAAGAAATTGATGAGGGAGGTGGCATAATATTGTAGGATCGGAAAGCAGGTAGATGTGAACAAAAACATTTTGAAAATACAATGTAATGTAAATTCATAAGCTTTTAAACAATATAACAGGTATTATACAGGTGAAATAAATAAACACTAGGTTGGCGAATATGGATATTCATGATTGCGCATTTGTGACAGTTTAGGAACAGAATTACAGTAGCGCAGACTTATTTCAATATTTGGGTATTTCCGATTGTGCCTACAAATGTATATAAATGATTGCGTGAAAATTATTATACACTACAATAGATAAGTACAATAATGGGTCAACAATTTACAGGTTTTCTGATGTTTTGCTTAAATGAAAAAAAATCATTGTCGTTAATGGTATAAGTTTTAAAATCCTAAACAGGCCAATGGTTGCCTAAAACTATCTTTATTGTCTTAATTCTGCTGACATTGATTTTCTGGAATTAATGTTTTTTTTGGATTTTTTCTATCGCATGCCACTAATAATATAAATTAATACACCAGAAAAAACAGCTATTAAATATGTAAAATGATACGAAAATCATGTACCAAGTTAACTTTTGCAATAAAATTGCTACAGAAAGTTTTTTTTTTAGAGAAAAAGAAAATGAAATATATTGGTCCAAATGTTCTCTGTTTCAAAATAAATCTACCTTTGTTGTAGCTTATCTTCTTTAAATAAACACATCATGGATATCAATATCGATATTTGTTTATAACTTTGTTATTTTGTGTTTATAAAAAATATTGACTTTGGGTATTGAACTTTGCAAAAACATTTTTTGAAATTTCAAACCCTGAGTAAACGTAATCCTTAAACACTCAAAAACTGAACAATCCAGACAGGGAAATGAGGTGCATGTCGAAAATGGTCCAACACGTGCATGTCTAGTAGGGATGCACTTGAGCTATTTATATTTATTGGATACTACTAAAGACAGATTTTTTCCTATATATACACATTTTTAGGTACAAAATATATGCAAATTAGTATACAAGAACAGAAAGCTTATAGTAATATTTCAACTGGAGACAATCTTTTGTCTATGTTGAGACAGTTGCAGAGAAGCAGGTAAACATATGAATGGAATATCTTAAATCAAGTGAGGCAACCGCGGCAGCAACTTCAAACGTCAATGATAGATGATTATAGAAATATATCGGAAGTGAAAGAGTGATTGAGCCAAATATGGATATATTGTAGAATCCATAGATAAACATTTGTTGGTATCGGAATCGTTGAATTCGTGATATTTTTTGTATAGTTGTAATCACTCTTTGTTTATTTCCTAGACGGCTGACTGTTATGCATTTTGATGTTTAATTGTGTTTGTTTTTTAATGTAAGGGATTTGCTTTTGTGGGTATATATTATTACTTATTAGGTTTGATACTGACTGACTACTATTACTTATTAGGTTAGTTACTGACTCACTACGGAAATATATTTCTATGAGATTGATCAACCCAATACATTTCCGTAGTGAGTCAGTAACGAACCTAATAAGTGTTTCGTTTTCTCGAGGACTATCAAGCGACATATTTATTCACAAATAGCGATGATCTACGCAAAGCCATGTACAAGATACCTTACATCTCGTCCAATTAAACTCATTTAAACTCTTCAAAATTTTCAATCTCATCTTTCAAACACTCTTTCAAAATCTTTGCTTTACCCATGTTTACTTACAATGTTTTGTTGCTATTCAATTTCAAATGTTTTCTCCCTTTCCTCTGCAGAAATTTGAGCAAATTTCGACGCTGCCATTTTGTTCTGCTCCAGACAAAACAACGTGACGTCAATATTCTAAGGGCAACTACTCTAATTTTAAAAAATTTCAAAGGGCAACAACTCCAAATACTTTAAGAACTTACAGCATGCAGTTTATGTATAAAATACTATGAAATGTCGAAATGAGTAAGCGAAGCGTCGACCAATGACGGCCATATTGCCTAATATTATTTCTCACAGAACAAATAAAGAGATATATGAGGCAATCACGTGCTATGTTTAAACCAATGAAAATGTGACATTTCAGTCCAAGGGAAAACAAATAAATATATCGGGTTGATCGATCTCATAGATGGCGCGGCAAAACCAAGTCGTCTATGAGATTGATCAACCCGATGTTTTTCTGTAGTCAGTAAGTAACAAACCTATTAAGTGTTTGTTTTCCCGATCGCGAGTACTATCAAGAGAAAAAGCGATGATCTACACTGACCCATGTACAAGTTGCCTAACAGTTCGTCCAATTTGACTCTTTTAAACTCTTCAAAAAATCATCTATTTCAACTTGCAAATACTCTTAGAAAAAATTTTCGCTTCACTAATCTATACTTACAATATTTTGTTGCTATTCAGTTGTTAACGTATTCTCCCTTTCTTCTGCAGAAATTTGAGGTTTTCCGGCAATTTTGTTCTGCTTTACACAGAACAATGTGACGTCAACTTTCAAGAGCAACTACTCTAATTGAAAAAAAAGAAATTCAATGAGTAACTACTCTGAATATTTAAGGAACTTACGGCAATCGGTGTCAGTGATAAATAGTATAAAATGTCGAATCGACTAGGCAAAGGGTAGGCCAATGACGGCCATATTTCCGTATTAATTTCACTGAACACACATAATGAGGCAGTCACGTGGTATGTTTAAACTAATGAAAGTGTAAGCTTTCAGCTCGAGGGAAAACAATGAGGTATGATACTCTGAATATTGTTAGATATTATTTCGTAACAGACGTTATGATAACATCCATGACTTTATCTGATTTTGAAGTCAATGAAATGAGAATTTAAACAATTGATTGCTGTCAATGTTGGCAAATGCAACATGGTACATTTTTCACGATAACTGTATATATGTAAGCTTAAAATGTTGTTTTACATTTTATTAAGATGTTCTTGAAAGTGGTGAACTGTACTTTTTGTATAAAATTGTTGGGACATATATTGAGTTTTTGGTTGGATGGCTACATTTCAGATTTTTTTACTCGCTGTGGACACCTCCAAAACATCGAAATTGGATATCCAGAACAACCGGAATTGTTCATCGTACTTTGTAGGAGCAACCACAGCAGCAATATGAATATCTTGCTTGCATTTAACCATTAATTAGGCTTTTAAGAAAATGTCCTACACATCATGTCCAAATTGTTCACATTGGGTACCCGTTGTTGGAACTTGGTAAATTTCGACCGGGGTAAGCTGGCCAGTCGGGGAATCTTGCAGCACTTCTTTGCGCCAAGAGGCAAGTGCTTTTTTTGTCTTTTACCCCAGTCCTACCGTCAAGGCCCTGGGCTAACTCTGCTTTAATACCGTTGGGTTTGCTGATTTAAAAAAAAAAATTTGTGTTAATACATTAGAAAGAGAAAACCATGCTTTTGCTTGATAAATCAAACGAAAAAATGAGTTTATTCCAGGGGTATTCAGTTATACAAATTCAATAAAATCGTTTCTTTTTTAAGGCGAAGATACATGGTTCATAATTCCCAGCTTCTTCGCATATTAATTACTACCCAAATCACCCAACGCTGTGCTTTTAAAATATATTCTTTGATATGATATGAAGTTTGATAAAAGTAGGTAGCTAAACATCTAATATGACAAATGACACATTTAGATAAGAAAAGAGATTTTTGTACTCGTTTGCAATACCTTACAATTGAATACCGACACTAAATTCTTATATCACCAAGCACAGGCAGATACATGTACTATAGTGTCTTTGTTATCAGCAGAGTGTCAAACACACTTAACTCTGAACACTTACCTTGTCTCATATTAGCTAGAATAAATACAGGCACCGATAAAAAAAATGCGACATGAGATAAGATATTGGACCGGTTCAGTCAAAGTCAGATGATACATAACACAGGTAACAATAAAAAGGGACATTTTGACCAACAAAATGTAAGTAAATTTTTAACAAATAATCTTTTCCGTCATATATTTGATGACAATCAATGAAATTATAAACGCCATGTTGTAATTAAAAGGTTGAATTGAGTTTTAAAATGACTGAATCAAACTTAATAATTGATTGAACTAAGACTTGGTAGATACTGTACATATTTATAATCATTTACATTCTATATATTCATTTATGTTCATGACGTGAAATATAAATATAACTAACTTATTATTAAATTTTGAAAACAAAATACATGCAATCAATTTTAAAGGTTATTCTGTCTTGTTTTCACATGAACTTTTTGGAGCACCGTCAATAAACTGACAATCAATTTTATGTTCATTTCTATTATTAATATGTGAAACACTCCATAAAAGTAATCGATGAACAAGGAATCAAGTACCATTAGTCTGTCGGTAAGAACAAGTTGAGAAAAAGAACAGTTCTAAAAAAAAACGTCTTTACAATATCTTAAAAACAATATTCATATTTCGTTTTAAAATTATTCCTTACAGCAAACTACAGATTATTACAAAAGCCAGGAAGGCAAATTGAAAAGGAGAAATTTAGATTTTAGATTTTAATATCTGAATTTACAGATCAACTCATAGATCTGAAAACCTGTACACGTATCCTAGCGACATCATACTGGCCTAATGATGGCAAATATAAACTAGTAAACTAACTGTTCCCGAACAATTAGAGGTCTTTCCACCCTATTTGTTTTCTGTTTACGGTGAGATACAAAATACCGAATAACTTGCTAGATTGCTTAATAGGGTAAACAATTTGGTCAGCAAGGCATTCAATTCGGAATTATGTCATGTGATTACCGTACTGAGGTATGGAAACAATAAAGAAAGCTATATCTAGTAAACATTTACACTTTCAAGATCTACTTTACACCATATTTTATCCAACATTGGTACTCTAGTTTGAACTAACTAACAGTTTCAGCTTAAAAAAAATATTAACACTGTGCTACATGTTGCACTAAAAATTGAGAAATCTGCAAAACCATTAGTGATTTTAAAGGATTTTCTTTTTTAAATTTCAAGTCATTGCTTTAAGAATTCCACGTTGTTTCATGTTTCCACTTATTCTTAACAAAACTCATGAGCTCGCCAGGTAAATATTATTTACAAAAGATTATATTTAGAAAACCTAAAAATAGAAGCGAATGTTCTAGAGGCTAGCTGTCTTTTTTTCACAATATGAACAGGTTGAATGTAAAAGCAATTTACACTTAAGTAACTACATGACATTGATGTGATAACCAGCTAACAAAATTGTATAGCTTATTGCGCAATCTAGCAAACTATTGAAAACTCTGCTATAAATCTGTATTTCAAATTATGTGAATTTTCATTAATTACCATATTTTAGAATGACCTTGACCTTTGACCCTTATGTCGTTTAGTTTGTCCAAGGTAAACGCTCCCGTCAAAAGTGGTCTGAAGTCTCTCTGATCGATAGTTAAATAGTTGGAAGTGATTTTATTGAAATTACAATAAATCTTTCAAGGGCAATATCTTCTAAAGTCCTTAATTCCTAATGGTATACATAGATTAAAGAATCCTCTAAATGTACTGAAGACATTGGTTAAGCTTCAAGTTTTTATCTCGTGATTTCAGAGGAGTAGTGATAACAAGCATTTTTTACAATAGGGACAATGACTGTAACTATTTCAAGTAGAAACCAAGGGGCAATATTTTAAAATGTCTGAAGATGTCCTACAAGATCCACGAAAAAAGTTTTTGTACCACCCAGAACAAAAGATTTATGAAAACTCTTTAATTAAGAGATTTCCAAATGACCTTGACCTTTGAGCATTATGTCATTTTGTTCGGCCACGTTAGACAATTCCATCTTAAGTAGTCCAAAATAAAAAAGTTGGAAGTGATTTTCAGGAAATTCAAATACTCTCAGGGGCAATGACTGCTAGAAAAGGGGTATCAAATCGTTTCGGTATGCATGGATCGAAGAACCATCTTAGTGTACTGAATGCATTGGTAAAATTTCTTAGTCTCTATCTCTTATGGTTTCAAAGGAGTAACGATAACAAGCATTTCCTACTCAAATTGCAATAACTTTGTATGTTCTGGGAGTTTTAGGCACAGGGTCATTTGGTACTTTTAATGACCAACTACATAAAGTTAAAATTGTTTTGATAACCCTAGTAACAAAAAAAATGTCCAAATGACAAAAAAATATCCTTGCCAATCAAGAACTTTGGGGGATATTCCTGATGTATTAAATAGATACATGAAAAAATTGTCCGCTAAAAAGTAGGAGGCATACGTTAATGTCCCTCTTATATGTTTACACCAAATATGATGATTTGTGTGAAAGGGAGGGGGGTCGACATATAAACATGATCAATTTGATTATCGTTTAAGAATATGCATATTGTAAATTATCATAATTATGAATTACATTTACAAGATCAGTTAATGTTATTATAAAAAAAATACTGATGTGAGATGAAAGTTGGTTCCAATACACTGTAACAGTAATTATATTTATGCATTGCGATGGTTTAAGACAATTCTTAAAGCATGTACATGAACAATAAGTGACTAATACATGTACGTTTGACGTTTGGAATTTAAAACTACGATGACCATGCATATATTTTCACATTAAAACTGCTATGTGAATTACATGATACTTTTTTTCATCAAGGTATCAGCAGGATAGGAAACTAGTATCACTTGTTACCAATCCTGCAGATAACTCGATTTGGTTGTAGTCTGTGAAGTTATGTGTTTGCAAATTGTGTGTGTGTGTGTGTGTGTGTGTGTGTGTGTGTGTGTGAGAGAGAGAGAGAGAGAGAGAGAGAGAGAGAGAGAGAGAGAGAGAGAGAGAGAGAGAGAGAGAGGGGGAGAGAGAGAGGAATGCCTGCCCATCCATTGCATGATTTATTGTAGAAAGACCAAAAAAATATATTTAGACCCCCCTAAATTCGACGCCCTTTCACCTACCTTATCAGTATAAACAAACCACATGTTCGGCTTATCAAATGACTAAGAAATGTTAGACCTGGGACAACCACTGAACAAACAAAATTTAAAAGACCTAAGGTTGACTGCATGTCTTTACACCTTTTGAATAAGTTAAGTTTGTCATTTATCTAATCGGAGGCGACACATCATTTTGACTTAATCTACCACGATACCATATATGACATTGTTAGTTGTGCCTAAGTTATTTTTTTCATTTTTAATGGCACTCAAACTGTTTTACAGAGGAATGAAAAATATCAAGATCTACAGCTTATCGCATTTGGGGATTTAACAAAGAAAAAAGATCATCTAAGATATGAGACATACCCGAGTCATTGAAATTTTTTCTCGTTACCGATTGAAGAGCTGTACTAAATTATTCGAAAATTTGACAGCTACTACTCGCTTTCTCAGGGAGACATTTTTCATAATAGTTTTGACCTTCACAAGTTACCCGTAGCAAATAGTTATCTGATTGATGAATAGGTATGATACGAGAGGCATTTTCAATGTGTCTTTGCCATTTAATATTCCCGCCAAAACTGTTAAACTAAATCGACCACATTATCTATAAAATCATACCGAACAGCTGTATTTCTCTTGGTATATTGGAATTCACCATATTGTATATTATGACAGTATATAATGTCTGGGTGATCTAATGTTGATTTATGGTTTTAAGGTACACCTGGTGGAGGGGCAGAGAATAGTTAAAACCATGAGTAAAACCATTTATCAAGTGCGAAGTTAGCCTGATCATTTTCATAACCAAGTAAACATTTACCCATACTTTTGGATTGACCGAAGAGGATAGTTGATAAGATGATTGTTGAGGGCTTTGCGATGGTATATGCATATGTTTTCGTTAGTTTTTGCTTATGAAATCTACAATTAGCTATTGCATATGAATCTGGGCATGATTGACATATGTGGGCAAACGGGCAGGAGTAATGAGTGTGTTGTTAAAAACATAGCATGAAGTCGCATTGATTCTTTAGTTTTTCAACTGGCTTTTCTCAAGGTAATTCAAGACACTCTTTTAACATACACAAATTCTCAGCATATATCCTCCACGACTTATCCTATTATATATTATTCAATTTCCTGATAAAATAGCAGCTTGTTTAAGATATAGCCAATCTGCGTATGCCTCAACTTAGAAAAAAAGTTTCTATCAGAATATCAACCTTAAATTCTAACCGCTCTTGTAATAAGAAGAAAGCTTAGACCTTTGTAGATGTATTTTAATTCATTCGTCAGTTACAGATACATAAAAGCATATGATGGCTGACTTAGATACATTGTACAACTGATCTGCTCATTCCATTCCTCAACTTAGAAAAAGGTTTAAAAAAAATTGAAATTCTGACCACTCTTGCTATAACATTTATAACCTAGAACTTCTTACCAATCCTGTAGTATACTGAAAGAAGATTATGGTACACACACTGTACCTTTTGAATTGAAATTTCTAAAATAAAGTTTCTTAATTAGATATATTTAAATTCAATTCTTTATTTTTATGAAACCAGACAATTTATGATGTTATCGTGCATAGAAATTACTTAAATTATACTTGTGACAAGAAATCGTATTTTTATTATTTTTCATTTCCTTTGACAATCTAAGATTTAAATTACTGGCCTTGAGTTATAGTACTGTATTATACACGGCACATTTTATGTTCCTCATGTGTTCGGCATAAGGTGCTGGGTAACACCCATCTGACTCTACCCTTAAGTGAACTCCATCGCGACTAAGATGGATGTATGCCAAATTACTGCTAAACATTTTTTGTTTTCCAAATGGAGCATGCGTCACACTCCTTGCCAAGAGTCCAAATGTTTGTTAATATAAATAACCTCGTCATTATAACCAAATGGTGATTTTCCGAGGGTCCTGGTCCATCAGCTGACCAAGGATCCAGGATTAATGCTACATGTACGTATTAAATAGTTCGCATATGAAACAATAAGCTGGGCGAGTCGTCGCATTGTTACCCTCTATCTCCAGGCCCCGAGGCCATAACACTTGGATGAGCTCACTTTTGATCTCAGTCTTACTTTTCTACAAGGGATATATAGTAGAAAAGTGAGACTTAGATCAAAAGTGAGCTCGTCTAAGTTTTATGGCCCCGGGGCCAGAACACAAAAAGTAGAAGCAAGCGACAACGCGCACATCCGAAAAGAAACATTAGTACGTATATAGCAGCCATTAAATCCCTATGTAATGAAAATGGAAAATCAGATTGGGGATCAATATTTCGGGGCATAATTTTTCCAAAGAGAATTGCTAACCAGAGATAAGGTTTGATATATCGAAGCCACAAATCTTTGAACACCTTCTTCAAAAGAAAAACAAAGTCAAAGGGGGTTTAATATGTAGCAGCCATAATATCTTAAGGTAGAATACACACACCTGGAAAAAGTCACTCAAATTAACAGGAATTTTTGTTATAATGAAAGATATTAATATTGATTAACTGTACAAATGTCAAATAAACGAAAAATTTGTAGTTAGGGGATGCAAAATGAATATCTAAAATAACTATTCGAGTAAGTAACAACAAAAGCCCCTGCGGGATTTGAACTCGGGATGTACGCATGTCCGACACTTTATCCACTAAGCTATGGAGTAAGTTACATGTTTTAGTCCATAAAATCCTTCTAATAAAACGAAATGTCGTTTCAAACAGTGGTCAGCCATTTTGTGATGATGTGTTATTCCACCTAAAACCAAATATGCAATTGCAAAATAAAATAGAATTGGGGTGCATTAGGGGATTAGTCATTTTGCGGCCATAATAATTTAAACTATCCCACGGGGTTTTATCATTTCTTAGACATAATATTTTGAACACACTCATATTGGGAATTGACAAAAACAATTCGTTCAGTATAACGTAGCTATTCAACAATATCTGCTATAATGAAGTAAAAATCTAAATGAAGTTCAGTTTTTCGCAGCCATGCTATTTTAAACTCCGCCGCGATTTACTGAACCCGGATTAAGATTATCTCATATTATTTGAACCCCGGGTCCAAATTTTCGTGGTATCAATATATTATAGAACAATATTTCAAGATTTCTGTCAATTGTTATAAACTGCGGAATGACAGAAAAAGAAAGAGTGTAAATAGGCTACTTACAATATTTATAGTATAATATGTTTTACGGTGCTACCGTTGTGGCGAGCGCAGGTAGCAAGTATTACACAAACCTTGCATCATGGTCATGTTATTTAGTTATCAACTATAAAAAGAATGAGGGAGAAACAGACAGACTGACAGGCAAAGACAAACATACTGAGGGAGAAAGAAATAAAGACAGACAGACAGAATAGAGAGAGAAAAGAAAATTATAAGATTTTTTTAAGTTTTAAAAAATTTCTGACAAATTCAAAGATTTGCTTCCACCTTAAACCGTTCTTTACATTTGGAGAGAATTGATCAGTCTGCCAAAACGTAATTTGTGTTTTTTTTGGTGAAATCTACTAACGACAAATACGGTAATATTTTGTTGGTACCTTGTTGTATCCGAATTTTATTTTTTTTCTTCCTGGTTCATAATATGTTTTTATTTGTTATTTTTGCATTCTAATTACAAACGTTGTATCCTTGCCCCTGTCCCTGTTTGTAGGTGTGCAATTCTTTTGGTTTTTTTTATCTAGTTCAAAATGACCGTTTTTTATCTTCCCAATTTATATTTACTGAACATGCATGCAAAATTAGCTTTAAATTGGATCTATATGACAACTAAACGCTCGTTGCGAACAACAACAGATCCTCCGTTTGAATACACATTAAATAGGGTATCAGGACAGTTTCTTTCATTTATCAACACCTTCTCAAATTCCAGTAAGCCTCTCTAAGGATTTCAACAGACATGTCTTAAGATTAGGAAAGAGCGCTGTTACTGTGATTTTTGATAACATTTAAACAAAACTTATTAAAATTCATTATTCCAGAAACATTTTGAATCGAAATACAATTTTAAAAAAAAGTCGGCACTTGGGGGTTAAACCCAGGTCGCCTGGACAATAAAAGTCTACCACTCCAACGTGGATCAATTTTAGAACAAAAATACATATTATATAACTTATAGCAATAACAATAAGGTTGGAAACGGAGGACATTAATAATAAATATCTCACCGGAAGTAGAACATGTTTGCGTCAATAAAATTGTATAGTTAACATAGATACGATTATATACTGATATATTCATTCAATGTAAAAAAGATAAAATAAGGGAACAATTTTTGGAGCGCTTTCAGTGGCGACAAGAAGTCGCGACAAATCAAACAAAAAATTGTAAACACAGATACATACATAGGGCTATCATCCAACTAGTTTAGTTGTTCAAGTCGTCATCGTTATTGAAATCTCGTAGAGTCAATGTTTTTTGTCCATGGACGGGAAACGGACAGTGTACGGAAGTGCTCAGTGAAAACAGAGACATAAATAACAGAGATTGGCAGCTGATCGAAATCTTGTGAAATCCCGCGGTCCATATTGTAAAGTGTTACAAGTTTAAATCATTATATCTTTCTAATAAACAGCTATATCGAAATATAAACAGCTAAAGCCTATTACCAAATCATTCAAAATATCATATTTTCATGAGTTTATGTCATATAAACAATATTAAAAGAGGAGTTTTAGGATACAGTTTGATTGCTACCCGTCTTCCGAGATTTCGCCGATGTTTTTTAGCAAGCCAATATATTTTCTATATATAAATCTTATTTTTCTATTTTTTGTTCCAAAAATAAGTAGTATCTATGCACACTTTTCATTAAAACAATATACTTTTGATTTAAGATTATTATATCAGTTCACTAAAATGTAAATCTCAAAGTAAGGTCGGTCCCGTTTCATTTTTCAACAACAACAAAACACGCTAATGGCAGAGTAGCCAATCTCTGTTATTTATGTCGCTGGTGAAAATAAAAGTCACTATTTCTTAAACACTGGATAACTGCACTTGTTTATCAATTTTACTAATATTATCAGACAAAAACAGCTAAACATTTGAAACGACTTGATCTGTTTAAAACTTTCCAGTAAAAAGAGGAAGTAACGGTTAACAACATGAAAGCAGTTAAATGCATTTTCTATCAAATGTATATCATCACTGTAAGTTTGGTGTCTTAATCACTTGTACTTTCTAAGATCTCGTGGGTAAAACATTTGTTTGAATAAGGCTATCTGAGATATTTGAGATATCTCACCAGAAGTAGAATATCTTTGTTCATTTAAGATCGGATATATGACATGTGTAATGATTTATACTTCTATTTCATTTCTATATGAAAATAAACTGAATGCGTAAAAAAATATTTTTGTAAGTGCTTTCCGGTTATGACCGGAAGTTATGACGAACAAAACAAAAAAGTTTAAAGATATCTACAACTATTGGTCTATAACCCTACAAATCCTGAATGTTCAAGTCTTGACCATTATTGAGATCTTGACGTCACAAGCTTTTTGTCTGGGGACAGGAAACGGATAACAGGAAACGAAGTTTGAAAAAAAAAACTGAAAATAAAACTTTGAGCAATAATCATTTTATATCATCCCTGCAAATTTCAAGAAAATCTATGTAGCCATCTCTGGGAAATCTTTCGGAAAAATAGAGAGGTGAGGGAGGTTTAAAAATTCTTAGCCAATTTTCATTCCCGGGCGAACTCCACAGGCGTAAAACAACATACTAGTGCACAACGTCAAACTATAGTCTACCTCTCCTGAAAATTTCGTATTCATATTACTGACAGTTTCTGAGATCAGCTCTGCACAAAATAGGTCGTACAAAAAAGTGACGATTTCAAAATTCAATAAACGTCTAGAATTATGACCTCTGGCAATCATCTGTGAAAAAATGGTCGAAATCGGCCGAATAGTTTCTGTTAAATCGCGTGCACAAAATGTGTGGAAGAAAATAACAAGTGGAAACAGTACGAAAACAATAAGGTCTTCCGTTGGAAACGGAAGACCTTAATAAAGTATGTCTCCTGTTAGTATATATTTAATCTCTTTATCAGAACAAAAAAAAAATAAAATAAAAACGTCATCTGAGGCAGGTATCGCAGTCTATTCTAAATTGCTAGTACACACATTACCAATGTTTGATCAACCTCTAGTTTATTGCGGGAAATATAGCGCAAGAGCACTGTTTGTGACGTCATCCATGACCTTTTTTGTGCGTGTTTACGTATCTCAACTTAATACGAAGGCATGGAATAATGTAACAAATCTCTTGGCTCTCGCCAAAGCGTGTGCAGTACTCGGAAAGTCTTCAAACCTCGAGACACCATAAATTACGAGTTAAATGTCGGTCATTTTTGGCATAGCACAACGTGTGAAAACATAAGAGAGCATTATGCTACGTAGACAAAAAATTTGTTTGATGAATCTATAGAATAGCTTGTTCTTTTTCCCATGCCACTATTACCTTAACTAAAGACACTTCCCTCCCGATTTGTCAGGATTAAAGCACCGCAATTGATATCATAACCATTATATAGTACACTCGAGTGTTGCCAATTTGAAGGAGGTCTTGGAAATACATGTATTCACCCAATAGAAATGTCAATAATATCAATTTAAATGTATATATGATACTTGTTCATATATAGTCATTGTTGTTGAAAGAACAGATTGGTACATGTTTTTTTAGAGTCCTTCTTAAGGAATTGCATCACATCCGGGGGCAGTAACAGGTACACGAATCTGACAAAACCTAAATATAAATTTATTTTAAAATGAATTTGTTTTTAATTAGTTATGTCTTGTGCCAAGTTTGGTTGAAATTATCCCATTATTTCTAGAGAAAAGATCAACAATGTTAAAAGTTTAAAGTGATGGACAAACGCCTGACAAAAATGTAAAACACAACAAAATACTGTTCATTAGATATAAAACTATTCCTTATAGATTTACACCGCATAGTTAACAAAGCAGTGGGGAGCGTAATTGTGCGCAAACAGCGAAGTTTGCTGCGTGCTTCATATGAACACAACTGTGACATGCCAAATAGATCACCAAAAAAAACCAATAAAGACTATCACTCCAATTGTATTGATACGGAATAAATCAATTTAACATGGCAATTGATTGAGCAAACAGTTTATTTTTGATATTTATCTTAGAAACCATCTCATGAAATACAGAACACAAATGATGAGACCAGAAGAAAATGAAACGACCAATTTTTCGGAGGCACAGAGTGCTAGCCCGGACGTCGTGGGCATTCAGAATAAAAATGTAAGTCTAAAGCAATATTTAGCTGAAAACATGCCTTATTATTAATTTGGAGGGGGGATACAAAAAAGTAGTTCTTCGTTGCAATAAATGTTCAGCAATAATGTCTTTTGTTATTCAGAATCACTCTAAGATAAATCATATTATCTTTGCTGGTTACATTTAAGCAAAATGCAATTTAAACAAAATCGGTGATTACTAGTATATTTGTTAAGTAGTGTTCAGTATTTGGTGCATCTTACTTTTTTATACGTTAATGAGGTTAATGCTTAAACATGATGACTATGCGTTATAATAAACTTTTTTACAGAGTGTGTCAAAATTGAAGAATCAGTACATGCACATGTGTTTAATATGACCATATTTACTAGTATAAGCCCACTCTTTAATGGGAATTGACAAAAGGAAAAGGCTATTATTAAGTATATCGCAGCCATATGTTTAACATCCTCTCTATTAACGAAATAAAACTTTAGATGTTTTTCAGTTCGAGGGTTCAATGTTTCGCAGCGGTAATAATTTAGACTCCACTGCAAACTATGAAAGAGGTTTGCTCCTAAGCTTTTCTGTATCACATATTACTTTACATATTTCGTTTACTTATACATGCATTTTACAATGCCAAATAAACTTTTGAGATGTGACCTAAACTTTTTATACTTTTAAATGAAATATTAAATGTATGTCTATTTTTATGCAAACTTTTGGCAAGATTACATTACTATTTTTTTTTTCGCGTTATAATTTGATTAGTCAAACAAATTACAACATCTGTTGTTGTGTTCATAATGTATTGGCAATTGAGGCCACCAAATAAAGCAATTTTTTTTTTTTTTAATTTTGAGTTTGATATTACTTTTATAGTCACTGCATGTGTTCAATCTTATACTGTATTAAATTTATAATTAAATAATAGTTCAAACTCTAAATTGTTTATTGATTTCCTTAAATAATCAATTTCCAAGCCAAATTTGAACAACAATTTCAGGAAAATTATCATTTCTGTTTAAGACTGTATCTTTCCAAACAAATGGCATGTGACATGAGTCACAAATTAAACAAATGAACATTTTAGGTCCCAATTTTTATATCCAAGTGGTTTTCGAATGATTGACATTACTTGTATTTCAGGTGCCAACATACTTAAACCCAGGTTTAGAATATCGCATAATATTGTGAAGCCATGTCCAATATTTCGCAATATCAAACTAGTATAGGAGATCTTATCGATTTTCAGATTTTTTTTAATATCATTAACCGCGAAAAGAAAAATTAAATAGTATGAATTTCAATTTCAACAAAGGACTAATTCCATTTTTGTTTACCTTGACAAAAAGACACTTCCCTCCCGATTCGCCAGTATTACTGCATCGTAATTAATATCATAACAATTTTTTACTACAGTCAATTTTTACCAACTTGGCAGAGGTCGGATATATTATAGAAATGACCATGATTTAAGTTATACAAGATATCCCGCGCACACACGGGAATAAAAACTTTACAAATTAATAAGGTACAATTTCTAATACATTAAACCAATGTAAAAACTTTTGTTGATATTTTTAGATATTGTGTCCGAATTTTACTTAACCTATTCCTCAAAATTGAAATAAAAACAACAGCATTGCTGCATTTAAAGGTGCGGGCAAATATGAAAACTCCAAACTTAATTGATAATTCATACTTGTACATGGCCTTTTTTATTTGTTGCAACTGACTGAAAAAAGAATATTGCAAACGTAAGAATGGTTATTTGATGCGTGGTATCTGTAAATTTTTGTCCTTAAATTGGTCAATATTTGCTATGATTTTATCACTGTCCCAAATATAAATTTGAGATAAATGACTCTTAAAATAAAAAAAAATTGAGGAAGCCCCCCCCCCCTCTTCTTCGTTAACTTTACCCTTATTGCATACATTCATACATCATTTAATCATATCTTCATTGTTTACAAATTAATGTATTTTGTTTAATATCATTGTATAAAGATGTATGAAATTAAACAAAAAACCGCTAGGATATGTATTTTATTTTGCATATTTTACATTACGTTCGTGGGCACCTCGTTCTGGAATGTTATTTATACGTCACTTGTTCTTAAGCGTGTTCACCACCTTAATTACGTTTTTGCTTTTTAAGTGCGAGTTTTTCGAAAATCAAAATAGGTTTTTAATTAATTTACTTATATTAATTATCAGGCATTTCTATAGCTTACGGACATCATATAACACATGTTGGATTACCAAACGTGTAATCATTTACTCTGGCAAAGGCATTTTTTTAGTTTATTGGCAAATTGTCATTGTTGTTACAAAAACATATTACTTTATATCGTGATTTTATTTTGCTTGCAAAATAGAGTTCTTCTGAAGGAAGAGCAACACCACTTCAGGAAGTAGAGACGGAAACTAACAGGTACACAAATCAGCCTAACATCTAACTATAAATTTATTATATTCTGGATTTGATTTTTTTCTTTTGTGTCTTTTCAAGTCAAAAAAATATATATATTCGTTTTAATGCATATAACATTTTTATATCTTATAACATGTATATGTCTAATTCTAACAGATATTCAAACGCCGAAGAGAAAAAAAGCCCAACTCAAACTGCAATAGCTATTTACCAAGAAATCGAAAGGTTGCTCGAAAGCGATAAATGCAACGATGGTCTCAGAACTGAGCTGGAGTTATCTTTTCCAGAATACCGTTCAACATTTATCAAATGGCGAAGGGATTTGGAAAAAACTGATCATGGAATAGTAATTGCAGGTTAAAAGATTATGCATTTACTAACATTTGTAAACAAAAATTCATTAACCAAAATTTAATCATATAAACGATTTTAAATGTTGAGCATATATGCGTCTTAATAACAGTTTTTGTTTATATCAAAGGGGTATAGCAATTTGATATATAAAGATTTAATTATGAAACATGAAAGAGTTGGATCAAAACATTAAGCAAAGTTTATCATAGAGCAAATATCAAACAAACGGTGTCAACACACAGTTGAAAGTTAATTTGATTGGCATAATGTTGACAGTCCAAGTTTTCTCTGCTCCTGTTAAGTATCTTTTCTTTGGACTTTTGAATTTGTTCACTGTTTGACATGTGTCTTAAATTGCCTTAAATCAGTAATCATATGTTTCGTCCTGGCAGTTTTCCATTTAAAATCATAGCGCAATATAATTATGTGCAGAGTTTACAATCTTCTTCGTTGCAGCTAACTGTGCAGGCTTTCGCTATTATCAGAATATTCTGATGGTTTTATGGTTTTTTCTATCCATGAACAGATTATGTGTGTGTGTGTGTGGGGGGGGGGGTGTCAGAAAAATATGTGTAACTCATACTAGTTGTGTTAGCGGGGGAAGGGAGATCTGGGGTCCGAGGTTGTTTTTTTTTTGTAATTTTACTTTTAATAAAATTAAGTTTTTATGAGGGAAGGAGTGCAAATCGGTGCACACGATGTTGTCGGCAAACAGAAGCAAATCTATTGCTGGAATTAAATTTTGTTGGTTATAATCATATGGACCATACTGTTTAAGACGTTAAATGTTAACATTATTGATTAACCTTAAATTCACATGCAAACAGATCACCCTAAACTGTACATTTGTATCCTTGGGTGGGATCTCATTCTTTACGAAAGTTATTGTTTTAATAAATTACCAGAAATTTGATGTGGCCCTCATTACTAATAAAACGGACACAGAATAGTGCTATATAAGGGCAAACACTTGCTCCGTATATTAATGTATAATGACATCAGCCAGTTTGTTTTATGATTGAATGATAATTACACTTACAAAGATTATCATGCCCCCTTCGAAGAAGGGAGGGCACATTGCTTTGCTGTCTGTCTGTCGTTCGGTCGAAATTTGGTATACATGTTTATCATAATAATATCTAGGTCACATTAGATTTTGGTTACTATCGAGCAATTTTCGACAGAGTTATGCCCCTTGGACATAGATTCCAACTTTTTGCAGTTTTTGTTCATTTTCTTCGCAGAGGATGTACATATTATAATGCAATTTTGAATACACTTTTATTATAATAGTATCTAGATCAAATTTTATTTTGGACACGATCGACGATTTTTCGACAGAGTTATACCCCTTGGAGGTAAAAATTCAAATTATTTGCAGTTTCCGTTCATTTTCTTCGCAGATGTTTCCAAGTGAGGGTGCCATAAGTGTATTTAAAACATCTCTTGTTTTTTTTTTCAGAATCGAATTTTATTTCATTATCACATATTACTTCTTTGTTTATGAAAATCAAAACAAATCAATAAAATGTCAAATAAAAAAAGGTAATAAAATGGGTTGAGTTGGATGTAACAAAACGTTTATGTAAGGTTATCTGCATATGAAACTCATGTCAATAATCTGATTTATCAATTCCTTTTCACAAACGGTAAATATTTGGAATCTTAAAGAACCTCGTTCTGCAATGTGGTTATATTAAGATCTTATACAGAAATGTAACAATAAAGCAAATTGACAAAACAAGTTAAAATAAAAATACAAAGAAAAGCATGGTCAGTGTTTATCCCCTGGAGTTAGGGCACATTTAATTTGACATTTTGCACTAAAATGCAGTTTTATTGACAGTATTTACAACTAAGCATAAAAATAAAATTCTTTAATATTCATAATTTGTTTTAAAAACACGGTGTTGATATTTTTTCTACAAAACGTTTTTTTTCGAAATTATTATTCCCAACAGAACTTACCTGCGAATTATTTTTGAATATTTTATCTTGCGTTGAAATCTTAATAATTATATTCTTATCTTTTTTTAAGATACTGAACATATGCGCAGTGAACTTGAAACGTGCCGAGTGAGATATGTAGAACCATTTGTTTTGTTAATTTTGGTATATACTGAATCCATTTTTTACTTAATTACTTTCTTAACATATTCTTTAAAATTAATGCATAAATAAACTGAAATGGATGATATATACATGCACGTGACCTTAGTTATTTTGGATGCTGCTGTCTGAGAAAAAAAAAACATATATTGTTATCTTATTTCAAACCAGTGAGTGGGTATTTAGTGCGTTGTATCTCTGTTCTTATAGTCAAATTTCACTGTAATTTTTATCAGTGTTCCACTTTCGAATTTCAGATCAGAAAACTTGAAAAATAATTGGGATCCCTACACTAATTCAGTTTCTCCGTTTTTATGCATACATATCATTTATTAGTCCACTTCCGGTGATCACCGGAGGGGACTATAGCTTTCCTTTGTGTCCGTCTGTCCGTCTGTCTGTCTTTCTGTCCGTCCGTCTGTCTGTCCCTCTTCATTTTTCCACACTTGTTTTCTTTATGCGTTTGAGGAATGATAGGAAATTTGCTGAACAACTTCAAAATGTCAAACTACAGATCAAGTTTACACTTTTGTAGTGTCTGGTTGACGTATTTTCGACAAAATTAATTTTCTATATTCCAATGTTCAGGTTCGTAATCGGGTTCGGTATGTATTGAATAAACGAGAAAAGTAATAAAATTGTGCATTTCTTGGACCGTTCCGGATCTTTTATTGTTTCTAACAAACAAATAAGTTCCGTAAAATAGTGTCAAGCATTGTGTTGTTAATTTAATCGACGGGGTTTTTGTATTATTACAATCGGGTTCGTTATCGGATTGGTCTATTGAAATGATATTCTGCATAACAGTGCATTGTTTTCACTTTTCACAAATTTCTATAAACCGGTAGGGGACGTGTATTGCTTATGCAATACTCTCAGAATGCTTGTTAATATAAAAGGCGTTAATTGTTTACTATTCAATGTATAAGGGTTATATTCTCTGTAATGTTACAAATAATTTGCCTACTTCACAGAACATCACGCATGCAATTTTATTTTATTTATTTAACGTACGTTAAAACTTGTTGGATAGATGAAGAACTATATTAAATTGAACTTTTCCTGATTAATTGTTTGTATCGGTATTATAAAACAGTTAAAGTAAAGGCTTTCCCTCGAGAAATAGACTTGCTCTTGAGGAACTGGAATCTTGCTGACTTCCTCAATGGTATACCTTAATTGTTTAGTATTCAGGTGTGCATAGTTATTTGTATTCAGTGTAGATAAAAAAAAATACAACGGTTCAAATTAATCGCGCTCATTAGAAACACAAAATATACACCTGTCTTTTGAAATCCACTAAACAGACTATAAATGAAAATTATACCAAGTCTTACAATATCAAGATGTATTTCAAACAGAAATTATTTTCAGGAGAAACGAGTTCTGGAAAATCAACATTGATCAACAAGATCCTGGGTATAAAACTGTTTCAAGGAAAGGTTCTTGAATCAACCTCAACTATTTGTAAAATACGGAACTCTAACCAAATTAGAATGTTTACAACTGACAAGACAGGACACACTGAGCTGAAATATTTTTCAAACAAAGGAAGACTTGAGTACAAAGAAGGCATAAAAGAATTAAGGGAGTACTTAAAGAAACGCACGAGTGTGTCACCAGATGATTCAGTTGACATTCAAATTGTAGATATACGACTTCCTGCTCCGTTCCTAAAGGTAAATCGAACAATGCATCTAAGTGTGTGTTTCGTTCCTTCAATTCAATTTAGCTATGTCAAGCAATCGAATTAAAATTACATTACGATACGCTATACAATATCTAACAACATACCGTACGGGGTCATCTCAGAGTGTCCTTTGTCGAAAATACAATAGCCGATAAGAGATAACCAATGACCTTACGTATTGACCAATAATAAAGAATTTGTTCTGTGCATATGTCTACTGTGTTTAAAAATGGCTGCGCCGATTTAAAAAGTTACGAATTCGCTTGATATAAAATCAAAGCCACAAGAGCTCGAAATATTGCAGAGTTTTCTTGATGGGAAAGATTGCATGGCCGTTTACCGACTGGCTTCGGAAAATTGTAACCTTATCAACTGTTTCCGTTAAAACAGAGGGGAGAGGACGCATGGGAATTCTTCTTGTGTGTCGTCCCCTTGTTTCCTATATGAAAGATCATGTCGTAAGGGCAATCGCAATTTAAGGTAAAACGTCAGCATATAAAGTTATATAAGATTAAAAATACGACACCAACCGAGATATCCCTTTACCATGTCTATTACTTCATCACAAATATATCCTCGCTGTAGCTGGTGCTTGAACTCCCCTCTCGTTATCATTATACAACATAATTTGAATGTTAATACACTTTAATATGTTTAAATTGAAGTAATTGGCAGATGTTAATGCATACAGTTTGGATATTGCAACATATCTCTGTACATGGTTTTCGCCAAAACAGACTTCTTTGTTCCAGAAAGAGTAACCTGTGTAATGTTAAAAGTATTATGTTAGCATAGTGGAATTTTCAAATTCTATATATGCATGTAAAACTAATAACTTGACACCAGCAAGGATATTAAGACACTGTGCCAACTGCATAACTTATCATAGAAATTATAGACACTTTTGTGAAAATGAAATTAATTTCAACAAAAATCAAAGTACTAAGAGTACTCAAAGACGGGGTCTTGAAAGTTTGAATTTGTAATTATCCTGGATTTCCTCGAATATGCTTCCAACATTTAAGAGTTTGAATTAGTTGATACAATCTATGTTAATTCTTTTTTTTGCAATTGACTGATACTTTGTCTAAATTTTACCCAATCCCGGCCTTCAAAATTGTTGAAAATTGACACAACGGAATACTATGTAAAATAAGACCCCAAGGAAAATTTTAAAAAATTACTACTAACCGGGAATATCAAACAACTATATCAAAGTAGATAACTTTAATCATTAGATTTATTCAATTTTGTGATCCAATGGAAAATCCACAAGTCGGACGGTATCCGTAATAAAAGTTTTATGAAAACCCAGAAAACTCTAAAATTGCTGAATTAACAAACAAAAGGAACATTTGTTTACCGATAACAAACACAATCACCTGAAAAATATTTTTTTTACAATAAGATTCCAAGAACTTCGACAATAAAAAGATTTGTAATGGTCGCCATTTTGATTTTTAAGACCGACTTATCTGACACGATTTTCTTCATTTGCGATTCATGCAAAATTAATAGGTAAAAATAAATCCGTTCGCCACTTGCTACATTTCTATGTAAACTCATGCATCACCTACACGAATTACGATACAACCGTTCCTTTCAATAAAAATCATACTCCTAAAATCAGAGACAAATGAAACAGAGATTGTCAACTCCGCCATTAGCGGGTAGATGTCACGGGACCAACCTTATTTGAGAACTACAAGTGCAACAGTAATCTTGTATAAGTCATTAAATTTGAACCTGATAGTGAACATGAACCTGTAAATATTTTAAGCATGAAATATTAACAAAAAATCTTTATTACTTTTTAAATTACTTTTTAAAAACTTACTGACTTTTCACAAAGTAATGGTAATGCATTACTTTACTCATGTAATGGTAATGTAATGCATTACTTCAAGAAAATTTAGTTATGGTAAGTTAATGCCCTAATTCATAAAGTAATGGTCATGTAATGCATTATTTAACAATGTAATTCACCCAAGCCTGATTCCAACTAAGCCGGAAAACATAAACATTAACATTTAACTTGGATCTTCAATCGATAAGATTGTACATATTATATGATGTATAAGTCTTCCAAAATGTATAATATATTATAGATTTTGCTTATAATGCATTGTGTGGAATTTAAATTCAGTTTAATCAACTAAAGAGCCAACGAACGAGAAGGCAAATTCAGACTTGTTTTGATTTTCTTTGTACAGAATTCCTTTCGAGACGAACAGCAGTCATACTGCAAGTAGACTGGAAGCCAATGAAACACCTATTTAATTTGTAAAAACAAATTGCCGATTTTAAACTCGGCTTGCGCATGAATTTTGGTAGAATTAAGATAAAAG